>NC_091470.1:191846114-192146114 GCF_036971445.1 Narcine bancroftii | reverse complement strand
CTTGAAGCCTTATATTCTCCAAAGCCCTCACCAATTTGGGCCAGCAGCAATTCAATTTGATGGCAGCCTCCCTCAAAGTGGCTGCTCTGCTGGAGCCTGCCTTCCTTCTGAAACGAACTCGAACTCACCTCTGCTTCTGATTACTTTTAAATCTCCTGTTCCGTTCCACACTCCCGACGGTTTTGGACGGTCCTCATTTTGGGCACTGAGGAGTGCAGTAGAACAGAGGGATCTGGGAATACAGACACATAATTCCCTGAAAGTGGACAGGGTTGTAAAGAGAGTTTTTGACATATTGGCCTTCATAAATCCAAGGTTTGACTGTAGGAATAGGGATTCTCTTCTATTTCTTATTCTGATTATCCATCCCATAGGATGATGAATGTTCCTTTCAGTCAGTTTGATATGAGGAATACTAAGACATTGGTGAGGCTACATTTGGAGTATTGTGTGCAGTTTGGGTCACCTATTAATAAGATTGACAGAGTGCAGAGAAGATTTACTCGTGGGACATGAGGAACTGAGTTACAGAGAAAGGTTAACGAGGTTAGGACTTTATCCCCTGGAGTGTCGGAGAATGAAGGGCGATTTGATAGAGGTAAAACAGGACTCTTGACACTGTGGTTAAGTGAAAAAACATACAAATGCTGGAGAAACTCAGCAGGTCAAACAGTGCTTTTATGTAGCAAAGGTACATCACCAATGTTTCGGGCTTGAGTCCTTCAAGTTGGGGGGGGGGGGGTGTGGAACATGAGAGATGCCTGAACAAATGATGAGAGGAGAGGGGGAAGAAACGGAAAAAAGCAAGCTGATTAGTGGATTGTTCATGCCCTAGGGTTGGAGGGGGCCCGGACAAAAAATGAGATGTAGTTCCTCCAATCTGCGGGTGATCGGGGGGGGAGGGGGGAGGGGGGGAGTGTGAAAGGTCAAGGGCAGACGTGAGCTTGAGAGGGTGACTCAGAATTGAAATGGTAGGCTACGAGGAGGTCGCTTATGTTGCAGACGGAGAGGAGGTGCTGAGCGAAGCGATCTCCTAATCTGCTACCGTTCTCTCCGATGTAGAGAAGGCCACAGAGGGTGCACCGGATGCAGTAAATGAGTTCTTTTGAGGTACAGGTGAAGTGTTGCTTCACCTGAAAGGTCTGTTTGGGACCCCAGACCGTGGTGAGGGAGGAGGTGTGGGTGCAGGTGTTACATCTCCTACGACCACAGTGGAAGGTGCTGGGTGGGCGATGGGTGGGGAGAGAAGAGTGCACAAGGGAGTCATGGAGGGAGCGGTCCCGATGGAAGGCTGGGGTGGGGAAGAAGGAAAAATGTGTCTGGTGGTGGGGTCGTATAGTAAGTGCTGAAAATTCTGGTGGATAATGTGTTTGATGCGGAAGCTGGCGATTTGATAGAGTAAATGTAAGCATGCCTTTTCCACCGAGGTTAGGAAAAACAACAAGAGGACATGGGTTAAAGGCGAACTGTTTTAAGGGGAGAACTTCCTCGTGGAGAGGGTGGTGAGTTTACGGAGCAAGCTGTCAGCTGAAGTGGTGAAGGTGGGCTCAGTTTGACATTTAAGAAAAATTTGGGTATGTCCATGAATGGGAGGGGTATGGAGGAATATGGATTGGGTGCAAGTCAGAGGGACGAGGTAGAATTGATGGTGCGAAGGGCCTGTTCCTGTGCTGCTGTAATATTCTATGGTATAATCTTCAAACCTTAAATATTTGTGCTGAATAAACAAGTGTCCAACCTGTCTCTGGGATGTTGTTGGAACTGTTTTTGGTTGCCTGAAGGGGTAACACTATTTTTGCTACCCTTTTTTTCACAGCATTGAACTGGATGAACTTCCACTGGTGCAGACCGCTGCCAATTTGTTCAAAGACATGTGTTATAAATACCGGGAGGAGCTGATGGCTGGGATCATTGTCGCTGGGTGGGACAAAAGGAACGGTGGACAGGTAAAGATTTGGCGTGGGGGGGGGGGGGGGCGGGTGGAGGAATTTAAATTTTGAATCAAGTGCCTTGATCTGATTGCCAACATTCAGCTAATGACCGGACCCCAGTCTGGCGGAACAGGAGAGGAAAGTCATCTTCTTTTCCCTCCATCACCCCAGTGTCCAATGTCCTTGTTATTAACCCTTTCATGTTGGTCGCTCCGTCAATTTGATTGAGGTCCCTCCAAAACCCTTCTGTCCTGCCCACAGCATTGAAGCTGTCCTGGTTAAAATTGTCTTTCTATTTTGTCTTTGACACCCACTAAGTTTTGGACCTTTATGACAAATAACAGGGACCTTGACAATTGAGTAGCCCTGCCTAATCAAGAACCTTAAATATATCCAATGACCTGGGCTCCACAACCGCCTGTGACAACAAATTCCAGATTCACCAACCTCTGACTGAAGAAATTCCTCCGCACCTCTTTTCTAAGCAGATTCCCTTCAATCCTGAAGTTGTGTCCTCTTGTCCTAGAACAGTGGTTTTCAATTTTTTTTTCCACTCACAGACCACCTTAAGTAATCCCTTACTAATCAGAGCACCTATGGCATTGGGACTACTTAAAGTGGTCTGTGAGTGGAAAGAAAAAGTTTGAAAACCACTGTAACTCTCCCACAATGGGAAACAATCTTTCTTCATCTACTCTGTACATGCCTTTCAACATTCAAAATGTTTCCATGAGATCCCCCTCATTCTCCTAAATTCCCATGAGTATAGAGCAAGGGCTGTTAAAAGCTCCTCATGTGATAACCCTTTTGTTCCCGGAATCGTCCTTGTGAATCTCCTCTGAACTTCTCCATCGTCAGCACACTCTTTCTTAGATGAGGACCCCAAAACATATCTTTACCTCCTATAGACTCGATAAGACTTGCTGAATTCTTCCAGAATTTCTGTGTTTTTACTACAGTGTCTGCAAAACTTTCTTCTTTCCAGTCTTGACTGGAATGTGTTGGAGCTTTGGCAGGTACAAGGGTGGGAGGAGATTGGAAGGATCTGGTGCAGGTCAGTGGGACTAGGCAGATAAATAGTTCAGCACAGACTAGAAAGGCTGAAGGACCTACTGCTGAGCTGAGGTGTTTTATGATTCTGTGGTCTGATTCCAGGTGTACACCGTTCCAATGGGTGGGATGATGGTGCGGCAGCCATTCTCTGTTGGTGGCTCTGGAAGCACCTACATATATGGTTATGTTGACTCCACCTACAAGCCTGGAATGACAAAAGAGGAGTGCTTGGACTTCACATCAAATGGTTAGTGCCATGTGCTGAATAGCTCTTACAATGTCAAATCAGTGGGAGATGTTTCAAGATCAGATAGCAACCGTCTGGAGTCTGCATTTCCCCATCAATGTTAAAAGCAAGATGGTAAGTTTGAGTAACTTTGGATGAAACACATTGAAGGTTTCATTTAGAAAAGGAGGAGGTCGAGTTTATTGTCATCTGATTGCTCAAGTACAACCTGACAAAATGTTCTCTGGTCCTCGGTGTAAAACATGCAGATACACAACCAGACATAATACACATACAGACAAACAATACAGATGCAGGACAAGTATTCATATAGACAAATATTTTTTCATGAATATGAGAGTCTCGGATGGTCATTTCCTTTGGTTGTTCAGCATTCTCACTGCCTGTGGGAAGAAGCTATTTCTCAGCCTGGTGGTGGTGGCTCTGATCCTCCTGGATCTCTTTCCCAATGGGAGCAGCTGAGAGATGCTGTGTGTGGGGTGGAAGGGGTCCTCAGTGATTTTGCACTCCCTCTTCAGACAATGATCCCGTAGATCACAATGTTGGGGGGGGGAGACCCCAGGGATCCTCTCTACCACACTTATGATCCTGTGGATTGACCTCCGATCCATTTCTCTGCAGAAACCACACCACACTGATACAGCTGGCAAGGACGCTCTCGAAAGAGCTCCTGTAGAAGGTTGACATGATGGTGGTGGTAGTCTTGCCCGCTTCAGTCTTCTTAGGAAGTGCAGTCGCTGTTGCGCCTTCCTGACAAGTGAGGAGATGTTGTATGTCCATGATAGGTCACTAGTTGAGGAACTTTGTGCTCTCCACTCTCTCCACTACAGAGTTATTGATGTGTCATTGGGGGAGGGGGGGGGGGGTTAATCATTGCTGGTCCTCTTGAAGTCCACAATCATATCTTTCGTTTTGTCCTCAGTGTTTTTTAGACAGCAATGTTGGAAAAATTTAACATAATTACCTTGTGGTCATTTATGCTGGACGCTGTAAGTTCCTGTGCGCATTAGTCCAGGTGCTTTTACGTGGAGCAACGTGGCCTGCGTCTGTAACTGACGTCCAACGTGTGACATTATCTCGTCGGCAGCATTGCTGATGTCATTACTGTGCGTTTAAGAAGGCATCCATGGCTGTCGATCCTCAGACCATGCTGAAGGTATCAATGAGTATATATGGCTTTATTCGCACAAACCGTGAATTCACACATTTCGTAAATGCCTTTGTGATGTGGAGAGGGATGAGTTTGAGGAGAGAAATGGAGCAGGATGGTTGTCACCTGCTGAGCGTGCCATCAGCTGGATGTCGACTTCGTGAGGTAAGTTTTCGGTGCGATTTGGACTGCAGACTTCCTCCTAAAAGCAGTAGGGGGTCCTGCAGGATCAATCGCGGTGCAGGAATTAACTCAAAATTCCTGCACTTTCCTTTTGTTGGTTGTGCCGTTACATGTCTGCAGTCTAAAAACCATAATTGAGACTCAGATTGTTAAGCACAGCACCCAAATGCCCTTCAGCCCAACTTGTTCATGCTGACATCAATGACTATCAGCTGGTGCCATTCGGCTTGTATCACTCTTGTAATCCATGTATCCAAAATGTCCTTAGAATATGACAGCTGTCCTTGCCTCTACAGATTCCCCCCGTAGTTTCATTCCGTATACCTACCACCTTTCAAATCTTTTCCCCCTCTGTTTCCCACAGATTTCAAAGTTTAGATTTATTGTCAGAGCACATTCATGACATCACGTACAACCCTGAGATTCTTCTATCCAGTGGGCCAGACAGATTTTCTACTTCTGGGTAGTGCAAAAAAAAAAGGCACTCAAGAAAAGATGTGGACCCAAAAGGGAGAAATGTAAACAAATAACAAAATGCAAACAAACTGTGCAGTCCAGGAAATAAGTATTCAATCATAAATAATGTGCAAAGTATGAGTCCCTAAACGAGTCCCTGATTGAGTTTGTTGTTGAGGAGTCTGATGGTGGAGGGGGAGTAGCTGTTCCTGAACCTGGTGGGTGCGAGTCTTGTGGTACCGATGGCAGCGGCGAGAACGGAGCGTGTGCTGGGTGGTGTGGGTCCTTGGTGGTTGTTGCTCTCCGACTGTAGCATTCAAAGTAGGTTTTCTCAATAGCGGGGAGAGTCTTCCCTGTGAAGTACTGGGCTGTGCCCACTATCTTTGGCAGGGCTTTACATTCAGGAGTAATGTTCCCCCCACACTAAACCGTGACGCAGCCAGTCAGCACACTTTCCACCACGCATATGGAGGTTTGCCCGGTGTCATGACCAAATTTCCACAAACTCTTGAGGAAGTAGAGGCAATGCCATGCTTTCTTCACAATGGCATACATGTGCTGGGTCCAGGAAAGTTGCTCTGAAATTGTGATTCCCAGGAATTTAAATTTGCTTACTCTTGTCACCTCTGATCCTCTAAGATCCACACGGTCTGTTCTTGCTGCTGCCATCAGGAAAGACGTATCAGTGCCACAAGGCTTGTATCCCCATGTTCAGGAACAGCTGCTACCTCTCCACCATCAGGCTCCTTGATGACAAACTCAATCAGAGACTCATTTAAGGTCTCTTACTTGTGCACTTTATTGATTTTCTTTTTTATTCTTTCTGTATTACATTTGTTATTGTAGGAAGGGTTAATGGTTCTAGCGTATCCAGAGCTATGCTTTTATCCTTCTCACTGAGTGAATTAAGGGCAAGAAATTTGACGTGATCCAGTTACACATCTGAATTTTCTAGGCTTATTTTCTGAATGGGCAATGAACCACAGACATCACCTTCACTTTCTCTTTTTTTCCACTAATTGTTTTAAATGTAATTTGTAGTGATATTTGCATTGCAAAACAGCGAATTTCATGACGTGGTCATGACAAATTCTGATTTTGTCTTCAATATTTTTATTGTGTCATAAAAGCAGAGAACGACTAATTCTGTCTCGGAATCAGAATTTGTCATGGCCGTGTCTCGAAATTTGTTGTTTTGCGGCAGAATTACTGTGCAAATGCTGCTATGAATTACATTTGAAAATAAATAAATGAATGCAAAAACAAGAGAAAGTGAGGTAGTGTTCATCGTCCATTCAGAGATCTATTTGCGGAGGGGAAGAAGCTTCCTTGTGCCGCTGGGTGTTGGTCTTCGGGCACCTGTACCTCCTTCCCGATGGTGGCAGAGTGAACCGGGCAGGGCCTGGGTGGTGAGGGTGCTTTCTTAAAACCGCCTCTCCTGGATGCCCTCGATGGAGTGAAGACTGATGCCTATGATGGCGCTGGCCAGGCTCACAACTCTCTTGTTTTTTTTCCCCCTGTCCTGTGCATTTTCACCTCCACACCAGACAGTGATGCCTCCAGTCGGAATGCTCTCCACCTACAGAAATTTGGTGACATGTGCTGGCGTGATCTTGCCAGTAACAGGCCCTTTCGGCCCACTAGCCTGTGCTGTCCAATTACTCCCAATTGACCTACACCCCTGGAAGGAGGAATTTAGAGCGCCTGGAGGAACCCATGCAGACCAGGGGGAGTACAGCGTGGGATTTGAATCCCAGTTAACCATATAACCACTTACAGCACAGAACAGGCCAGTTCAGCCCTACTAGTCCATGCCGTAACAAATCCCCACCCTCCTAGTCCCACTGACCAGTACCCGGTCCATACCCCTCCAGACCTCTCCTCTCCATGTAACGATCCAGTCTTTCCTTAAATGTAACCAATGATCCTGCCTCAACCATGTCTGCCGGAAGCTCATTCCACATTCCTACACCACCCTTTGCGTAAAGAAATTTCCCCTCATGTTCCCCTTATAATTTTCCCCCTTCAATTCAATCTAGTTTGAATCTCCCCCACTCTTAATTGAAAAAGCCTATCCACATTTACTTTGTCCCTTTTAAAATCTTAAACACCTCTATCAAGTCCCCCCTCAATCTTCTACGCGCCAGAGAAAAAAAGCCCTAGTCTGCACAACCTTTCCCTGTAACTCAAACCTTGAAATCCTGTCAACATTCTCATGAACCTTCTCTGCACTCTCTCTATTTTGTTTACATCTTTCCTATAATTTGGTGACCAAAACTGTACACAATACTCCAAATTTGGCCTCACCAATGCCTTGTACAATTTCATCATAACCTCCTACTCTTGAATTCAATACTCCGATTTATGAAGTCCAACATTCCAAATGCCTTCTTCACCACACCATCTACCTGAGTATCAGCCTTGAGGGTACTATTTACCATAACTCCTAAATCCCTTTGTTGCTCTCCACATCTCAATAGCCTACCATTTAATGCATATGACCTATTTAGATTTGCCTTTCCAAAATGTAACACCTCACACTTAACCTGTATTAAATTCCATCAGCCATTTCTCAGCCCACACCTCCAGCCTTCCTAAATCACCTTTTAATCTATGGTAATCTTCCTCACTGTCCACAACACCACCAATCTTTGTATCATCCGCAAACTTGCTTATCCAATTCTCCACTCCTACCTCCAGATCGTTAATATATATAACAAACAATAGTGGACCGAGGACCGATCTCTGAGGAACTCCACTAGTCACCGGCCTCCAATTGGACAAACAATTTTCTACCACTACTCTTCGACACCTCCCATCCAACCATTGCTGAATCCATTTCACTACCTCCTTATTTATACCTAATGCCTCCACCTTTTTTCCTAACCTCCTGTGGGGAACTTTGTCAAAAGCTTTACTAAAGTCTAAATAGACAACATCCACAACTTTCCCTTCATCAACCTTTTTTGTAACCCCCTCGAAAAACTCAATCAGGTTTGTCAAGCATGATCTACCCCTGAAAAAACCATGCTGATTACTCCCTATCAATCCCTGTACCTCCAAATATTTGTAAATGCCATCCCTCAGAACACTTTCCATCAACTTGCCCACCACAGATGTCAGATTCACGGGCCTATAATTCCCAGGTTTACATTTGGACCCTTTCTTAAACAGCGGAACCACATGTGCCACCCTCCAATCCTTTGGCACTACCACCGTGGCCAATGACATCCTAAATATCTCTGTTAATGGCCCCACTATCTGTCCACAAGCCTCCCTGAGTGTCCTTGGGAATATTTTGTCCGGTCCCAGAGATTTATCCACCTTTATCTTTTTCAACACAGCCATCACTACCTCCTCGGTTATCCTTATATGCTTCATGACCTCCCCACTATTTTTCTTTACTTTAACTGGTTCAATATTTTTTTCCCTAGTGAATACAGAGGCAAAGAAATCATTCAAAATTTCCCCCATTTCCTCTGACTTCTCACTCAGCCTACCCTCGCTATCTACAAGGGGTCCAATTTTATTCCTCACTAATCTTTTACTTTTAATGTAACTATAGAAACCCTTTGGATTTATTTTTACTCTGTCTGCCAAAGCCTCTTCATGCCTTTTTTTGGCCTTTCTAATTTCTTTCTTAAGATTCCTTCTACACTCCTTGTAGTCCTCCTTCAAATTGTCAGCTCCCTGCTCTTTATACCTCTTGTACACCTCCCTTTTTCTCCTAACCAAATTTCCAATATTCCTCGAAAACCAAGCCTCCCTATGACTTCCAGCCTTTCCTTTGATCCTCACTGGGACATATCTACTCTGTACCCTCAAAATTTCTTTTTCGAATATCCTCCATTTTTCATTTACATCCTTACCTGAAAAAGACAGTTGCTGGCACTGTAAAAGTGTTGTGCTCACTGTGCTGCCCAGGTTTGAAATTGTTCCTGATAAATTTTGTTAAACCCTGTTGCAATGGCGTGACTCTTATCGAATGGATGGTTGTGCCTGCTACCTTGACAAAAGTGATCCCCTCAAACACCAGCACCTACATTTTGTGTTTCAGCTATTGCACTAGCGATGGATCGCGATGGTTCAAGTGGAGGGGTGATTCGTCTCGCGGCCATCACTGAGAAAGGAGTCGAACGCAAAGTCGTCAGTGGAAGCCAGCTGCCGTACTTTGCTTCAGCGTGAGGATCGATTGTTACAGCACAGCCATTTCACGCTGCCCTCTGCTGTCGAAACAGTTACCGGACTTGGTATGCAGTGCTATTCCATGGTTTCATTTGGCAACTTGTAAAATGCCACAAATAAAATTGAAAGTTGATTAAGAATATCTGATATTTGCGTCTTCACATTCGTGAGATGAACTTGCTGTCCCTTCTTCTCCCAGCTGTACTGACCAATCCTGCTCGAGATCAAACAGCAGGAGGCACATCCAATCCCCTTCATTCTCTGTTCGGTGAAATCTCTGGCCATTTATCCATCTCGAACTTTTGAATACCCCTGACTTGCACAATCCATCTTAGTTTGACATACACCTTAAATCTCCAGCTCCTCTGTACGTGGAGGACAGTACAGTCCCTTCGGCCATTGATGTTGTGCCGGTTTATACCTACTAAAATAAAAACAAAATCCTTCCAAATTCCATTTTTATTTCATCCACACGCCTGGCTATGAGTCTCTTAAATCTCCCTAATGTTCCAGCCTCCTCCTCCATTCCTGGCAAGGCCTTCCAGGGACCCACATCTCTGTCTCCCCTAAACTTCCCTCCCTTCATTTTGTACAGACGTCCCCTGGTGTTTGCTACTCCAGCCCTGGGAAAAAGGTGTTGGTTGCCC
Organism: Narcine bancroftii; assembly: GCF_036971445.1. Taxonomy (NCBI): domain Eukaryota; kingdom Metazoa; phylum Chordata; class Chondrichthyes; order Torpediniformes; family Narcinidae; genus Narcine; species Narcine bancroftii. Next base: position 192,136,262 of record NC_091470.1, on the reverse strand, counting down.
ACCCTATCTATGCCTCTCAGAATCTTATCAATCTTAATTAAGTCACCTCACATCTTCCTTCGCTCCAAAGTGGTAACTCTGCCAATCTTGCTTCATTAGACTGAACTCTCCAATCCAGGCAATATTCTGGTAAATTCTCTCTCCATAGTTTCCACATCTTTCCTGCAATAACGTGACCAGAACTGAACACTACATTCCAAGTGTGGTCTTGCCAGGGATTTGTAGAGTTGCCATATGACTGTTGAACTCGATCCCCTAACTAATGAAGCCCATAGGCCTTCTTAAATATCCTATCAACCTAGGTGGCAACCTTGAGAGATCTAAGGATCCCTCCGTTAAATTTGAAATTCAGACTTACAGGACGATAACAAGGCCCTTCAGCCCACGAGCCGGTGCTGCCCAATGAAACCTGTATGTTTTAAAGGGTGGGAGGAAACCCATGCAGATAGAGGGAGAACGTCTTACCAATAGAGCAGGATTTGAACTGGGACACTGGTGCTGTAACAGTGTTGTAACCGCACTGCCCCCTCGGCTAACCATCCCACCCTGTTAAGTATCTGATCACGAACTCTGCACTCAGCCTTCAGAATGCATCACCTCATACTGATAGTTTGAGTTTATCCTTGATACACCTTGCTCTGTACGTTGTTTTTCACCATCTAATTCCATCTTTCCTAATTAAGGTTAGATGTACCATGCTGTATGTCTAATCCTAAACAACTTCTAAAGATCATCCGTGAGGTTTTGGTTGTGAAGATGGAAAGTTAGTAAGTGCGATTTAACACTCCTGAGCTGTGATAAATTGACATGACACCTTGGAGGCAAAATATCCGAGAGGGTCTTCTCTGCATCTACTCTCCTTGTGCATCTCCAGGACCAGAAGTCACTTGCACGTCCCTGCAGAGAGAGTTGGTTGTTTGATCCTGCAGTTCAAGCACTGCTGGAGTTTCTCCAGCAGGTCAAACTGTACTTTATATAGCAAAGACACATCCCAACGCTTTGGGCTTGGGCCCTTTATCAACGTATGAGCAAGGTGTCGGCAGACGCCAGAACAAAATGGTGGGGGGGACAGTCCCACAGGCAGGAGGTAATAGGTGGATAGGGGACATCTGCAAACAGGAGCCGTGGGGTGGCTCTTTGAATGGAGAAAATGAGGGGTCTTGGAGAGACTGGGAGATTTTGCTGAGGACCTTCGCTCTGTCTGCATCAATGACAGGGACCTCCCAGTGGCTGACTCTCTCAATTCCGCGGCCCACTCCCACACCAACGTGTTAGTCCATGGCCTCGTGCACCGCCAAACCCGTAAATTGGAGGGGCAACACCTAATTTTCCATCTGGGTCCTCTCCAAACAGGACGGCATTAACATTGACTTCTCTGGTTTCTGCCGGCCCACTCCCCGTTCTCTCTCCCTTCCCTTCCCTCCAGCTTTCCACCCCTCCCTTCTCCATTCACAGAACCATCCCCTCTCCCCCTGTTTCCTGGTGTGCCCTCCCTCCCTTATCCTGTGGGTCTGCGCTCCTTTTCCCCCCCCACCATTTTGTTTGGACGCCTGTCGACATTTTGCTCACACCTTGATGTTTTAAATTTAGCGGGCTTTTAAATTTAAATCCCGCAGCCCTGTAAAAGGCTAGTTCAGCCCATCGAGTCTGTGCCGCCCAATTTGCACCCCATTAACCAATACCCCAGTACATATTTGAAGAGTGGGAGGAAATTGGAGACCTGGGGAAAGCCCAAGCAGACACGGGGAGAAAGTACTAACTCCCTCCAGACAGCGTGGGATTCGAATGCCCTGTTCTGATCCCTGGCACCAACCTCTTTGCCAATCTTGCTGCCGTTTTGTGTGCGTGCGTAAACCCTACAGGTGCTCAGCAACAGGTAATTTTATCACAAAGAAATTCATTTGTATGCTGTCATTGTCTTTCACAATGTTCATTTTTAAACTTAATTTCAAGTATTACATATTTTTGTAGTGAAAAAATGTATTTTCATTTTAGTTGTTACTTTCCTTTAAAACTGCTCGTTTTGATAAATGAAGCTTGCTGTACTTGTGAATGAATAAACTATAAACATTTACCTGTTCATCTCTTCGTTATTCCTCCTTAAATTAGAATTTTTAAAAAGTGCATACTGCTCGAAAATCTGGACTGACCCAATCTCTGGGCAGTGCTGATTTTACTGTACGCCCGTGGCATCAAATTCCACAGATTCACCGCCCTCTGGCTGAAGAAATTCCTCTGTTCTTAGTGGACGCCCTTCAATCCTGAAGTTGTGCCCTCTTGTCCTGGACTCTCCCACCGTGGGAAACGACCTTTCCACTTCTACTCTGTCCATGCCCTTCAACATTCGAAAGGTTTCATTGAGATCCCCCCTCTCATTCTCCTAAACTCCATCAAGCACAGGACAAGAGCCTTCAAACACTCCTCGCTCAGTCTCTGAAAAGTATGCAGCTGTGTTGGTGGCGAGACTAGATGAAGGGTCTGGGTGGAGTCAAATAATCCTTGACTGAGTTTCCATAGCCTCAGATTAGCGGACCAGGGTGAGTGATCACTCGAGGGAATCAGGCACAATTTTATCCCAGCCACCTGTTCTAAAGTGGCCTGTGATTAGTGAGGACTTTAGTCTGATTGTCACTCTCTTTAGAGAGGGAGGGAATTACATTCGGGATGTTTTCATAGACACTGGTCTGTTCACCGGGAATTTTGCTTAATCCTCAATCTGTAGGCCTGCTGCTTTAAACCCCGTCTCTTGTCTGCAGCACGTTCCGGACACAGACATAGAGCCAGGTGCTTAAATACGCTGTAACAGAGGCAATGAATTTCAATGAATTTTGTGAAAGGGGCCCAGTGTTAAAGCTAATTCATTCGGAGAAGTTTAGAGAGAAGGAGGCAATGAAAGCCATTGTTTCTGCGACTGGGTTAATGGAGAGTTCTGATCTCCCATTACACTACATTAATCCTGCCGAAACCCTCAGGAGACCACCAAGCATTCCGGTAAACTGACAAACTCCTTACAGGTAGTGCGGGATTGGAGCACTGGTTGCTGGTGCGGTAAAGGTGTTGCTCTAACCAATACACCAACTGGCATTTTTTCCAGCATTACTGTATGTGTTTTTAAAACCTATTCAAAGGGTTCCAGGAGTGGTAAAACTGGTATGTGTTAGCAGTAAAATCTTTTACAAGAATGGAGCAGAAACGGGCCATTCAGCCCATCGAATCTTCCCCACTATTTAATCATGAGCTGATCCATTTTCCACACTCAGCCCCACTGCCCAGCCTTCTCCTCATAACCTTTGAGGCCCTGGCTAATCAAGAACTTATCAATCTCTACCTTAAATACACCCAATGACTTGGCCTCCACAATTATCTGTGGCATCAAATTCCACAGATTCACTGTGGCTGAAGAAATTCCTCTGTGTCTCTGTTCTAAGCGGGCGCCCTTCAATCCTCTTGTCCTGAACTCTCCCACTATGGGAAACAACCTTTCCACGTCGACCCTGAACGAACTGCTCATATAAACTCTCAGAGACTCTCCTGTTTACTTAACAATTTATTTTATATAGGTAAGTTTGACTGTCGTGATCCTGTGGTTCGGTAGCTGGTTTAATCCGTTGGATGTGGGTCCAGCCTTTTTCTCTTGTTCGCACGGCAGCGTCTGAAATCAAAAGTACACAGTAGGGACCATCCCAGGCAGGTTTCAGTTGGTTATCTTGCCATGCTTTGACATAAACCCAATCACCAGGTTTAATAGAATGGATAGGAAATTCCAGGGGTGGAGTTTGGTCTAATAATCCCTTCTGTTTCAGGTCGTGTATAGAAGTGGAAAGACCCTGTAGAAATTTTGAAATGTATTGATCATTAGCCTCAGGGATAGGGGTATCAGTGTGGAATCCCATAAATGGAAGTCCAAACATCATTTCGTATAGTGAGACTGCAAGGTCTTTAAGAGGGGCTGTGCAAATTCTAAGCAGGGCTAATGGTAAAGATTTCATCCAGGAGGCCAGTCTCTTCATGAAGTCGAGTGAGTTGATTTTTCAAAGTTTGATTCATTCTTTCAACTCGACCTGAACTTTGGGGGTGCCATGGGGTATGTAGTTGCCAGTCTATTCCCAGTTTCTTGCAGACACCCTGGAGAACCTGAGAGGTAAAATGTGTTCCTCGGTCTGAATCAATGGTTTGAATCAGACCATATCTTGGAATCACAGATTCAATAAGTATTCTGATTACAGTGATAGCTCGATCATTCGGGGTGGGGAAAGCTTCAACCCATCGTGTAAAATGATCTACCATGACTAGAAGGTATTTGTAAATACCAATTTTAGGAAGTTCTGTAAAATCAACTTGTATGCGCTGAAACGGGCGAACTGCGATGTTGCGACCGCCAGGCAGTACAGGGCGCATAGATTTCTTATTGATTCTCTGACAGATTGGACAGCTGCGAGTAGTAAGTTTAGCAATTGTATATATACCGGAGCAGTATAAAGATTGTTGAAAGGCATCTACAAGCGCCTGAGTTCCCCAATGTGTCTGTTGGTGTAGCTGATCTACCACTTGGCGGGCTAATGCTTTGTTAAGGACTTGACGTCCGTCTACTGTCCACCACAACCCGTCGGCACTTTGGCGAAATCCCTGATCTTTCATTGAGAACTCCTCTTCCCGTGAAAAGATGGGGGTTTTTTTTAATCTCTAGTGGTGTGGGCAGTAATAGGTGGATGTGAATATTTTCCGCAAGTGCAGCCTGTTTGGCAGCTGCATCAGCCTGTCTGTTGCCGTTAGCTTCAGGACTGTCACCACTTTGATGTCCTCGGACATGTACTACGGCTATTTCAGTCGGGAGCGTCAGAGCATCTAGGGAATGGACAATTAAGTGTTCATGGGCTAACTTGTGTCCTTTACCAGTTATCATTCCTCGTTCTTTCCAGATCTTCCCAAAGGTGTGGACTACACCAAAAGCGTACTTAGAGTCAGTGTAGATAGTGCCTATCTTGTTCTCTAAGCCATGGAGTGCTCTACATAGGGCGTATAATTCACAGGATTGCGCTGACCAATGATCAGGGAGGCGACCGGCTTCAATCACTAGTCCTTGTTTCCCATCCACTACACTATACCCACTATAGCGAGTTCCTGCAATGCATCGTGAAGAGCCGTCAATAAACCATCTTTCACCTTCTTTTAAAGGGACATCAGTTAGATCTTCCCTAATCTTGGTTTGTAGGTCTATGACTTCTAAGCACTCATGTTCTAATTCATTTGTGGAATTGTCCAAATTTGGAGCCACGAGGAAGGCTGCTGGGTTAAGGGTTTTAGTCGTGAGCAAGGTCAAATCATCCCTATCCATTAGGATCGTTTCATATTTTAAAATTCTAGGGTCCGTGAGCCATCTCCCAGCACGTTGTAACAGAATAGTGTGGACTGTGTGAGGGGTGTGAACTATCATAGGGGCGCCGAAAGTAATTTTCCGTCCTTCCTCAACTAAAACAGCAGTGGCTGTGATGGCTTGTACACATTCTGGCCAGCCACGACAAACGGGGTCTAAAATCTTTGATAGAAAAGTCATTGGTTGTCTATAGCCTGCCCTGTCCTGGGTTAGTACTCCGGTGGCTACACCTCCTTTGGCATTAGTATATAAATCAAAAGGCTTATTTAAGTCGGGTAGTGCCAAGACTGGGGCACGCGTAAGGCTATGTTTAACGAAGTCAAAATCTTTAATCTCATCGTCTGTCCAGACTAGAGCTTCGTTCTCTATAGTCATGAGTTTATCGTAAAGAAATTTAACAAGGCTAGAATAATTTTACATCCAGATTCTACAGAATCCCACTAAGCCAAGGAATTTCCTAAGTTCCTTGGCATTTTTGGGAGGGGGAATCTGCAGAATACCACGTATCCTCTCTGGACTTATTTTCCTAGTTCCCTGACTTACCAGATGACCTAAGTATTTAACTTCTGATTGAACAAATTGTAATTTGGATTCGCTCACTCTAAGACCTTTCTTTTCTAAAAAATTTAAAAGTGCAACAGTAAATTCTTTAGCCAATTCGTATGTTCTTCCAGTAATTAACAAGTCATCTACGTATTGTATTAGCTGACAATTTTCTCTCCGTGGAGCCTCATCTAGTATCTGTTCCAGGACCTGACCGAATAAATTTGGAGATTCTGTAAAGCCTGAGGAAGGACAGTCCACCGGTATTGATTTTTACGTCCAGTAAAAGGGTTTTCCCATTCAAAGGCAAACATGTCTCTGCTTTCTGTTGCTAACGGACAGGTCCAGAAAGCATCTTTGAGGTCAATCACACTAAACCATTTACTATGGGGATCGATTTTACTCATGATCGTATAGGGATTAGGTACAACAGGGTGACGGGTGAGAATGATTTTGTTCAACTCCCTTAAGTCCTGTACTAATCGATAGGTACCGTCTGGTTTCTGGACAGGTAAAATCGGGGTATTAAAGGGTGACATACAAGGTTCGAGTATACCATCCTTAAGCAGCTGGTCAATTACGGGCTGCAGACCTTTGCGGCCAGCCATAGGAATTGGGTACTGTTTTCTTCTAATTGTTTGTTGCGAGTCTTTTAAAGTAACTTGGAGGGGAGGAATGTCTAAAACTCCTCTATTGCCTTTTTCTGCCCATACTCTTGGATTGATAAGTTCTCGATCTTCCTCGCTTAAAATATAAAATTGAACCCCGATGCCTGATTCTAGTGGTCTGGTACCGATAGCCAATTGGTCCTGTAAGTCTCGTCCTAATAAGCATACCCCCGCCTGGGGAAGTAGTAGAAGATCCTCTACTATTACCTTATTTCCCATTTGGATTCTGACCTCTCTTAATACAGGGACTGTGAAGTCTCTTCCTCCCACCCCCGAAACTATCATTGTCCCTTCTATTTTAACCCCCTTTGGTTGGTGTAAAATACTAGATCGGGCTGCTCCAGAATCAACTAAAAATATCATGTTGTCACTGTGGGGTCCTATGCATAAATTAACTAATGGTTCTCCGTGCAGCCCCACAGTGTGTATTGACTGAGAACCGTGACCCCCCCCTATTCATAATCTGCTTCCATCAGGGCATAGGATCGTGTGTCCCTGGCTCGCAGTGGACAATCCTTTTTAAAGTGTCCTTCCTTTTTACAATGGAAACAGACAAATGTTCCCATTTCCCAATCTCTACCTGGGTTTCTAAGGTGCCCTGGGAAGGGTCGTCGTCCCCGGAATCCTCCTCTACTCCTCCATCCACTGGGGTCCGCACTTCCCCACCCGTGGCTTCCCTCACCGCATACAGGAGCTGGCACACAGTCCCTGTCCTTTTTAGATCGCTCATCTACTACCTCTCTGACTGCTTGGATTAATGTTTTTGCCTTCCCTATTTGCTTATCTTCAGACCTCTGGACAAATGCTTTTTGTGCGATCTGTAGAAGCTGGGTTATTCCCTGCTCATGCCAATTTTCTGTCTTTTGTAATTTTCTTCTAATGTCTGGGGCTGAGTTGGTAACAAAACCAGTTAGTACCAATTGTTGCCCTGCTGGGGATTCTATGTCGAGACCCCCATATTGCTGATTTGCCGTGCGCAATCTATTCAGAAATGCGGAAGGGGTCTTGTCGGGACCTTGGGGAACCTCAAAGGCTTTCTTGAAATTCTGTCCCTTTGGGACAGATTCCTTGATTCCTCTTATCAAATTAACCCTGTACTCTTCCATCAATACCCGACCGTCATTGGTATTTTTATCCCAATTCGGTCTTGCCAAGGGGAATTTAGTTTCTCCTGGTACCGCATCTAGTCCCCCTTGGTGATCCCTATCCCAGACTTTAATCCCTGCCTGGCGGATCATTCCACGCTCATCCAAAGTAAACAGGGTCCTAAAGATAGATGTTAACTCCTCCCAAGTATATAGATTTGGTCCCAAAAATTGGTCTAACTGTTCAGCACATCCCTGGGGATCTTCTATCAGGGAGGTGAGTTCTTTCTTAAAGTTACGCACTTCAGTACTGGTCAGGGGCACATTTACGAAGCCGAGACCCTCTCCTACGGGAACTTCCCGCAGGGGTCGCATCCAGTTGGTTTCTGGCTTATTAGGTCTGGGTTCCTGCTCCCTGGGAGATGGATTGGGGGGCTCTGCCCTTTCTTCCTGAAGAGTCTCACACTGTTCTGAATTAAAGTTTCCTCTCTCTCCTGTCAATGGGGGGTGGTAATCGAGTGCTTTGTGAGCGAGTCATCATACCACTCCTGCTCTCTTCTCTCTTCTCTAGTGGTGGGGGAGGTGGGGAAGGTGCAGAAGGGTAGGTTATAGGAGGGGGAGGAAAGATAGGAGCTGGCATAGGAGGAACATAAGGTGGAGGGAGGGAATGTAGCACATCCCACCCTTGTGGTTCAGGGACAAAAGGTTCCTCCTCTCTCTTGTCCCTGTACTCTTTCTTTCAAAACCAATTGATCACACGATCCCCTAAGCCAGCAGGCTGCATATTCTCTGCTCTCTAGGTTATCTCTCTGGTTTTGATAGAGCCAGATGTTCAATGCTTGACACATCCAATCATCCTTGGATCCGAGTTTTGGCCAGTACACGGAGCTCCCTTTTATCGGGTATTTAACCCAGTCCCTACAACAATACCTGACCATGGTCAGTTTGTCCTTTCCACGGGTCCTTCCCGTGCCCCAGTCAGATAACATCAACCCAAGCGGGCTGTGCGTAGTTATCTGATCCTCACATCCTGAACCAGGACTCTCTTCCTTGCTACCCATATTTCCCATACTGAGAGGCAAGTAAAATTCCTTTTACCAGGTTCCAGTAGCAAGGTTCTAGCGCGCTTCCTTAACGTTTCTTCCGTCGTTTGTTCTCAATGCCTCTTCTCGGATATCACTCGCTTCTTCCACTGACCAGCCACCCATCGTCCGTGAGTCCAGCTGAATCAGCTGGGGTGCACCTACTCTCGTCGTCGGGCACTCTGTCAGTGGAGGGAGTGTGATCCCGGACGAGCCCCCATTTGTTAGAAATAGAAGTACCTTTAAAGAAATTGCTCGAGACAAAAATTGAGAACAAAGAACATTTATTACAGCAACAATGCAAAGTTGGGTGCTTCCCCTTACCCTGGAAATACACACATACACTGGGGCTCACCCAACTTTTATATAGAAAATTTCAGTATCAGAATACCCTCCCCCTTACATTCTTCTGCCTCCTGGATGGGTTTGGCAGAGGCAATCCTTCCTGCCTACGTGCAGTTTCAGTATACTTGGAGGACCAGGGGGTATCCTGTCGGTGTCTTCTTATGCCATTATTCCCATTGTCCTTATTCACATCCTAGCCCTTGTCCCCATTCACACCTTCCCGACTCTCAGGGCTACAGTCCCTTCATCTGCAGGGTTCGTTAATCTTGTCTAGGGTTTACTAGTTAAATATGCATACTTGAAAAATCTGTTGTATGGCTTACTAATTATATATGTATAACTTGCTAATACTGTCTAAGGTCTTCTAATTATTTATGCAAGCCTTGCTAATTCTATCTGGGGCTTGGCGACCCTTATCTCATTCAGACTAACTCTACTTCTATTCTCAATTGTCTGTCCTTCTCTCCTTCATTCAGTGAACTTGCTGGTGTAGGAGATTCTTATCTTACTCAGACAGTGTCAGCTTCCTGCCTTCTAATATCCATGTCTCATGGTGTTTGCACTGGCTTCATTCATTTACTTCTGTATCAATTTTATTTTCTTCATTTCTTCATGTTCATATTGCAATGTCAGTTTTTCTCATCTCTCACAGGTATAAACAGTACAGGACTCCCCAACCTTCCACCTATGCGACTTACGTCCATCCGCACATACTATCAAAAATTTGTCCAAAAAAAAGTAAAAATATAAGATTTACGTGGCTTATGTGTATTTGACACACCAATACAGGGATACAGGGCATGTAGGAGCCAAAATTTGCATACTTAACTAAACTATTGAGTTGGCGTCCCAGGTTCTATCGGCTGGGCGCGGCCATCTTGATTCGTGCGCATGCGTGAGTCTTCGGTTGGCACATGCGCAGTGGGTCTACGTATTGGCGTTCGGTTGGCGCCAGTGTGAGAGTTAAGCGCCCTGTCGATACCGAATTCGCGCCTTAACTCTCGCGCTGGCACCAACAGAACTCCAAGACGCAAACCCACTGGGCATGCACCAACCGAAGACTCGCGCGCAGGAATTAAGATGGCCATGCCCAGCCTTTGGGACCCCAACTCACAAGATAGATGAGGAAAAGTTTGATTCAAAAGTTTGCTTTAAGGCTTATTTACTCCACAAGGGTGAGGGCAAAATTCGGACGTGTCCATTTGAGATACGACCAGTCCATCTGGGGCCCATTCCGGCCGTAAGTCGGGGAGTATTTGTCTTTGTGTGTTGATGTGTGTCCAGCAATCCCGCTGCCCGTGGGAAGAAGCTGTTCCTCAGCCTGGTGGTGCTGGCTCTGATCCTCTTCCCCGACGGGAGCAGCTGGAAAATTCTGCGTTCGGGGGAGGTGGAGGGGTACTGATTTTTACGAGCCCCTTTTTAAACCACAAACAGGAATCTCCCACTTTGGGAGGGAAGTGCGACTGGCTGCACAACCGTTTCAAACACCGGGTGAAGCTGGAGATAACACAGACCTGTGATTCTGACACCACCGATCTGTGGCCCCCCCATCAAGCGAGCATGTGGAAGGCACAAGTTGTCACCTTGCTGCTACTTACAGTTTCAGAATCTCTCATCAGGTCCACATCCATAGCAAACAATCCGAATCCAAATTTCGTGTCGTGAAATCCGTCGTTTCTGCGACAAAAATTGCTATAAATTACATGTCCGTAAATACATTATTTAAAAATAAAAATCTTGGTTCAGAAATTAGCTTGGGGGTTTCGATGGTTTGCACATTTGTCTATAGTCCTAATCAGTCTCACATCTAAACTTTACAAATGAACTTGAATTAGTTTGCTGACTTTGCAATTCTGTTATTGAGCAGAAGTTCTCAATTCTGCAAACTGAAGATCTTTCATTTCCAGGTTTTCGCTCCTGTTAAAAATTACGTCGAGGTTAGTATTTGTTGAGATTAATGGAGGAATGGCAAAGATCGAGTTTGAACAGAAAAGTGCAGGCTGACCACCGTCAACTCCACTAACAGCTCTGAGAGTCTGAGAAACTTGCTTTCAAGTCGCAACTCTTTGATCAGCCGGCACCTCCCCTCCGTCCAACACAAAGACCTTGGGAATGGGCAGGGAGGTGGAGTGTGGAATATTCAGGTTTAAAGCTTTCCCATCCCGACACCTCCGTCTGGAAGTGTGCTGGGCAGGGGCGGGGCGGGGTGGGCCCGTCTTTGAAGAATTCAGGAATTTGTCTAAATCGATCTGTTTTATCTTTATTGGAAAGGGGGAGCTCTCATTGGCTCCTACAAAGCACGAATCTCCCTGAACGATTAACAGAAGAGTTTCAGATTTATTGTCAAACGACATACATGACATCACATACAGCCCTGAGGCTCCTTTCCCTGTGGACACGGCAGCATTGCCACAAATAAAGTGTACACAGCGTAAACGTGTAAACAAATAAAGAAGGATAAACAGATAACGAATGTAAACAAACTGACTGCCATACAGAGAGAGAGCAAAAAAAAATCAAAGTGCACCCTTTAAAAGAGTCCCTGATGGAGTTTGTTGTGGAGGGGGGAAGCAGCTGTTCCCTGAACGTGGAGGTGCGAGTCTTGTGTGGCACCGACACCGCTTTCCTGATGCCAGCAGTGTGTGCTGGGTGGATCTTTAATGATTGCTGCTGCCCTCCGCCGGCAGCGTTCCCTGTCGAGCAGAGGGTTTTGCCTGTCGCGTCCTGGCCTGTGTCCACTACCTTTTTGGAGGGCGTCACGCTCAATGAAAAGTCCTTCAATCCTCCAGACGTTGTGATCCCAGGCTTCCAAAATTTTATTGATCAAAGTCATGGGTTTAAACTAAGCTTGTCTTAAAGGTGTCTTCGATGACCGTCCTCTCTTCAGTCCAGAGCCTCCATGGGTCTCACCCCACATTCTAACCAGAGGGGGCTATAATTCTGGAAGTCCATTTATACAGAAATTATGATACACCTTCTCTTTCAGAGAATGCAGTCCAATTTGTACCCAAGAAATTAATCTCATTTGGGCGGCCAAATAAAAACTTTAATAATAATAATGTTAACTTTACTATGGATATTCTCGGTACCTTACAGTTCCAGATAAATCACCCGACACGCTGATTAAGGGTATTAAAAAAGGATTGAGGCAGTGGAATGGGCAAGGTACTGCAGTCTTGGCCATGTGTTCATCTTTGCACACCCAATTAGAGTGATGGGTAAGTTCACCCACCTACTCAAGTCTTGTTCGATTTTACCAAGTTGAGTGTGCATAAATTCTGGAGATCTTTATTCCAAGGTATCCGATGCCACCTGAGGGCCACTTGAATGGACTCGATCGCTGATACTCAGTGAGATCAGAGTTTGTTAGTGTGGATGATTTCATTTTCTCCCCAGTTCACCTTGTATCCTAAAGCTTTCGATAGAATCTGTAATTTAGTAGGGGAATTGGTCGGATCTATTAAATATAGGTGTCTGCCATAAGATTAATTTTGTGGCTCGTCTGACCCACCATATAACCCTTTATCTCTGGGTCTTGTCTAATTGCCTCTGCCAAGGGCTCAATAGTCACATGAAAAAGTCCTGAAGATAAGAGGCAACCCTGTCGGCTCGATCTGCTCAAAAGGAGCACTGCTGAGATCTTCTCCTCCACCATCAGATTCCTGAAGAGCCAATGAACCAAAGACACGACCTTACTTTTCGTTCACTGTTATTTTAATTTTTTTTATAGTAATGTAAGATGGTTATAATATGAACGTTTGCACTACGACGCTGCCGCAAAACCCCAAATTTCATGACTTGTTCATGCCAATAAATCCTGATTCTGACCGTGATACAGAGCATTCTGATGTGTGCATCTTTGATGTCCTGGAATTCCAGGGTTTGTGTGGGGCCAGTGAGATGGCATTCACCGGAGACCTGTCGCTGCAATAGGCGAATTGGAACAGATCCACGTCGCTGCTCAGGCAGGAGCTGATATGCTTCAACGCCAGCCTTTCAAAACACTTCATCACTGTGGATGTGAGGGCCACTGGGCAATAGGCATTTAGCCAAGTCACCACACTCTTCTTGGACACTGGTATGAATGACACCTGTTGGGAACAGACTGTGAAGCTGAAGATATCCGTATATACTTTGGTAAGTTGGTCAGCACGGAGAATTTTAATAACCGGCCTGGTACTGTGTCTGGATCAGGTACTTTTCTCAGATTCACTCTCTCTCGAGGGCAGCCTGCATGTTGTCCTCAGATATGGAGAGGATGGAATCATCAGGGGACGTGGGGGTGCGCAGTGCTGGTTGATTCTTATTCTCATGATCGAATCGGACATAGAAGGCATTGAGTTTGTCTGGGATATTGTTTTGTACATGTTATGTCAACTGCCACAGCAGTTAGGTATTCCTCATGGTTTCCATTTCGTCCATGCAAGGTACTGAGCAGGCAGGCAGGCAGTAGAGCTGGTCGACGGTGAGATGACTCCGCTGCTTTTGACAGGTTGGCAGTGAGGAAGGGCAGTGAACTGAGATTTACTGGTGATGTGCTGTACTGATGGCTGGCTCCGCCCTCATCTACCTATATTTAACTCTGAGCCCTTCTGAAGACCCTGTCCTCAATTCTAAGCTAATAAAAGCATATGTTCTCCCTCCAGTCATGAGAGCTTTTATTCGCACTACACGTGGCCTTCTCTGGGTCAGTGGTGAGGTGACGCCAGGGCTTTTCCTGGGTCACTGGACACTGCAGCCTTCCCCGAGTCGGTGGGGTGGGTGTCCGGCATGTTCTTTCTTTCCTAAGTGAGGGTGTAGTTAGAGCATTTAAAATGACTCGCGAGACAGCATTGGGGCCTCTCGTGTGAGATGTGGAAAGTCCTGAGGGAAACTCCCCTCTCCCGGAGGGCCACATCTGCCAGAGGTGCATGTGCACTTGGGCGAACTGGAAGACCGGGTGAGGAATCAGGAGCAGCAGCTGGAGGATGTTCAGCTTATAAGGGAGAATGAAGCAGTCGTTGATCAGGGCCACGGGGAGGTGGTCACACCTTGGCTGCCAGGAGCAGGTCGTTGGGTGACAGTCAGAGAGGGGGAAACGAGGGTGAGTGGACAGTACCCCTGTGGCCATTCCCCAAATAATATATTAATATATCACCCTGGATACTGTTGGGGGGGGGGGGGTGTGTGATGACTGCCAGGAGGGATCCACGGTGGCAGGGCCTCAGGCCTTGAGCCTGGCCCTGTGCTACAGAGGACGGGTCAGAAAAGAGGAGAGCTATAGTCATAGGGGACTCCATAGTTGGGGTGGGGGGGGGGTGCAGAGAAGAGGTTCTGTGGGGAGGAGAAAGACACCCGCATGGTATGTTGCCTCCTGGGTGCCAGGATGAAGAGTGACCCGAAAGGGGTCTATAAAATTATAACTGATCCAATAAAGTTCATAGAATCTTTCCATGTGTCCAAAACCAGAGGCTGCAAGTGAAAGGAAGGAAATGTAAAGGGGGTAGAATGTAGTAGAGGAACTTACAAAGGCCCATCAGCATATGCGAACAAAAGGGATTGGTGACATTGTGGACCAAGACCCTCCATCAGTATTAAAGGTTGAGAGGAGTGACGAAAAGTTGTTTATTGTCATCTGATTGCGCACGTACGACCTGACGAAACAGCAATCTTCGATCCTTGGTTCAAAAACATGGAGACACACACAACTAGACATAACCCACATACAGACAAACACTACATATGCAGGACAAATATTCATACATACATACAAATAAATATAGTGACTGTGGTCAAGGGACTCTCACCGGGCTGCAGACAGCTGGAAACTGGCGCGAGACTGGCTGATGGGGTTCTAAGTATGGGAACTGGGATTTGAGGCGGGTGCCAAGGGCACTGAAGGGTTCCTAATCATGTTGGAGGTTTGGATCAGGAGGCCGGGCTGCTGATGGTTTGGACTGGACTCTGTGAGGCTGTGGAGGTTGCAGGAGCCCTGCAGACAAATCCCCGGACACTGGGGGTGGGGAGGGTGGTGGGGGGAATTCTCCTTTGCTTCTCTTAATCTGACTGAAAAGGGGTGTTGCACAATATCTGCTGATGGCAGATCTTTGACTGCCTTGCAGTCGACTAAAAAGAAAATTTGTGTAATATTACATTTTCTGCGTGGGTTTCCACCGGGTTCTCAGGTTTCCTCCCATCGTTTAAAATGTACTGGGGGTTGTTGTTCGATTGGGTGTAATTGACCGGAAGGGGCTCATGGGCCAAAATGACCTGTTTCCGAGCTCTATGTCCAAATTTAAAAAATTAAATTTTACAGTGTTTTGCACTGATGATAAATAGAAATTCTGCCTGGCCCGCAGGAGAAAGAATCTCAGGGTTGTATGTGATGTAATGTATGTACTCTTGACAATAAATCTGAACTTTGCCAGGCCACTTGTGTATATTTAAGGTGAGAATGTTTTGCAGTCAGTACAGTTAGCGTTGAGTGGCACGGTTAGTGTTGAATGGCATGGTTAGTGTTGAGTGGCACAGTTAGTGTTGAATGACACAGTTAGAGTTGAGTGGTATGGTTAGTATTGAGTGCTATGGTTAGTGTTGTGGTTAGTGTGATGCTATTACACTGCAATTGACCATGGTTCGAATCCGATGCTCTCGCAGATCGACAAGTGAAGTGCTGCTTCACCCGGTAGGACAGTCCAGGCCCTGCGTGGTGGTCAAGGAGGAGGCATGGATGCAAGAGGTAGGCACCAAGGGGGTCGACCGCTGGGGAGGGAGGTGCAGACGAGGGAGTCACGGAGGGAGCAGTCCCTAAAGAAGGTAGAGAGGGGAAGAGAAGGGAAGATGTGCCTGGCGGTGGGATCTCGGAGTAGGTGATGGAAATTATGGAGGAGGATTTGTTGGATGTGAAGGCCGGTGGGATGGTAGGCAAGGACAAGGGAAGCCCTATGCCCACTGCACGTGGGGGTGGAGGGATTCAGGGCAGATGCAGGGGTTGGGCCGGTGGAGGGTGATCCATGTTTTATTTTGAAGAAGGAGGACATCTCTGATAATTTAAAATGGAAGGCTTCATCCTGCATGGGAGCAGATGCATTGGGATTGAGGAGAGGGAATGGGATCCTGAGGGGGGGGGGGGGGGGTCAGTGTGTGAAGAATAGGAGTCGAAGTAGCCGTGGGACTTGGCAGGTTTGTGGAAGATGTAAAACATGGAAGGTGAAAGTGTGCTTAGGTTAGTTTTTGGTTGTTGGGCGCAACCTTTTTTTTAAATTTTTTTATTTTTCACACTATAAACCATACTGACCAAAATACATACAGACATTTTTCTCTTGAATATGTGTAGTGTCATTTTCTCCCCTTTTCCCCCCTCCCTTCCCTCCCTCCCTCACCTCCCCCTTCCCATTTATTCAAAGTTCAATCTATAAGATACATTAAACCCGTTAAATAATGTCATCACTTAATAAAAATAAACAAGAAATTTGTGTCTTTTACTTTTACATACTGGGTCAGTTCATTTCATTGTCTTCTCCTTCTGTCATTTTAGGTGGTGGAAGTCCGTGGTAGGATTTCTCTATTGTGTTTCATGTTTGGTTCCCATATTTGTTTGAATATTGTGATGTTATTTCTTAAATTATATGTTATTTTTTTCTAATGGAATACATTTATTTATTTCTATTTACCATTGTTGTATTCTCAAGTTGTCTTCTAATTTCCAGGTTGACATAATACATTTTTTTGCTACAGCTAGGGCTATCATGACAAATCTTTTTTGTGCACCATCCAAATCGAGTCCAAATTCTTTATTTCTTATTTTACTTAGAAGAAAGATCTCTGGATGTTTTGGTATGTTGCTTTTTGTGATTTTATTTAATACCTGATTTAGATCTTCCCAAAATTTTTTCACTTTCTCACGTCCAAATTGCATGTACTGTTGTTCCCGTTTTCTTCTTACAGTGACATCTGTCTGATACTGTTGGGTCCCATTTATTTAACTTTTGGGGTGTGGTGTATAGCCTATGTAACCAATTATATTGTATCATGCATAACCTCGTGTTTATTGTATTTCTCATAGTTCCAGAGCATAGCTTTTCCCATGTTTCATTCTTTATCTTTATGTTTAGATCTTGTTCCCATTTTTGTTTAGGTTTACAGTTTGTTTCATCATTCTCCTTTTCTTGCAGTTTGATGTACATGTTTGTTATAAATTTTTTAATTATCATTGTGTCTGTAATCACATATTCAAAATTTCTTCCTTCTGGTAACCTCAGACTGTTTCCCAATTTGTCCTCCAAGTAGGTTTTCAGTTGGTGGTATACAAACCTTGTATCGTGAGTTATATTATATTTCTCCTTCATTTGTTCAAAAGATAATAATTTATTTCCTGAAAAAAAATTTTCTATTCTTTTGATCCCTTTTCTCTCCCATTCTCTGAAGGAAAGGTTATTGTGAAAGGGATTAGTTGATTTTGTGTCAATATTAATTTTGGTAGTTGATAATTTATTTTATTCCTTTCTACGTGAATCTTCTTCCAAATGTTGAGCAGATGGTGCAATACTGGTGAATTCCTATGTTGCACCAATTTTTCATCCCACTTATATAGTATATGTTCAGGTATCTTCTCCCCTATTTTATCTAGCTTTAATCTGGTTCAATCTGGTTTTTCTCTTGTTTTTTTTTAATTTTTATTTTTCACACCATAAACCACTTTAACCATGATACATACTTTTTCCTTTTCAAATATATACAGTGCCCTTTTCTCCCCCCCTCCCTTCTCCCATCCCAACCTCCCTACCTCCCCCTCCCGTCCATTTAAAGTACAAAATCTAGGATACATTAAACCAGTCAAACAATGTTGTCATTCAATAAAAATAAACAAGAAATTCCACTGAGTCAATTCTTTTCATTTCCTTCTCCTTTCGTTAATTTAGGTAGTGAATGTCCCCGGTAGGTTTTCGCTATTGTGTTTCATGTAAGGCTCCCATATTTGTTCAAATATTTCAGTATTATTTCTTAAACTATATGTTATTTTTTCTAATGGAATACATTTATTCATTTCTATATACCATTGTTGTATTTTCAAATTATCTTCCGATTTCCAGGTTGACATACATTTTTTTGCTATGGCTAGAGCTATCTTAACAAATCTTTTTTGTGCATCATCCAAATCAATTCCAAATTCTTTGTTTTTTATGTTACTTAGGAGGAAGATCTCTGGATTCTTTGGTATACTGTTTTCTGTAATTTTATTTAATATTTGGTTTAGATCTTCCCAAAATTTTTCTACTTTCTCACATGTCCAGATTGCATGAATTGTTGTTCCCATTTCTTTTTTACATCGAAAACATCTATCAGATACTGTTGGGTCCCATTTATTTAACTTTTGAGGTGTAATGTATAGCCTGTGTATCCAGTTATATTGTATCATACGTAACCTCATATTTATTGTATTTCTCATCGTTCCAGAACATAACTTCTCCCATGTTTCCTTTTTTATCTTTATATTTAAATCTTGTTCCCATTTTTGTTTAGTTTTACCATTTGTTTCCTCATTCTCCTTTTCTTGCAGTTTAATATACATATTTGTTATAAATCTTTTGATTATCATTGAATCTGTAATCACATATTCAAAGTTACTTCCCTCTGGTAAACTCAGACTGCTTCCTAATTTGTCCTTCAAGGAGGATCTCAATTGGTAATATGCCAGCACTGTATCTTGAGTTATATTGTATTTATCTTTCATTTATTCAAAGGATAATAATCGATTTCCTGAAAAACAATTTTCTATTCTTTTGATCCCTTTTTTCTCCCATTCTCTAAAGGAAAGGTTATCTATTGTAAAAGGGAGTAACTTATTTTGCGTCAATATTAGTTTTGGTAATTGATAATTTGTTTTATTTCTTTCTACATGAATCTTCTTCCAAATATTGAGTAGATGATGTAATACTGGAGAACTTCTATGTTGTACCAATTTTTCATCCCATTTATATAATATGTGTTCAGGTATCTTTTCCCCTATTTTATCTAATTCTAATCTAGTCCAATCTGGCTTTTCCCTTGTTTGATAAAAATCTGATAGGTATCTTAATTGTGCGGCTCTATAATAATTTTTAAAGTTTGGCAGTTGTAAGCCTCCTTGTTTATGCCATTCTGTTAATTTATCTAGTGCTATCCTCGGTTTCCCCCCCCCATCCATAAAAATTTCCTTATTATTTTCTTTAACTCCTTGAAGAATTTCTCTGTCAGGTGTATTGGCAATGCCTGAAATAGGCATAATATCCTTGGAAAAATGTTCATTTTAATACAGTTTATCTTTCCAATGCTCTAAATCGTCCTGTAATTTTTTCATTAGTGGATAATAATTGAGTTCATATAGTTGGCCGAGATTTTTATTTATTTGTATACCTAGGTATCTTATTGCTTGCATTTGCCATCTGAATGGTGATTCCTTCTTAAATTTTGAGAAATCTGCATTATTCATAGGCATTGCTTCACTTTTATTTACGTTAATCTTGTAACCCGACACTTCTCCACACTCCCTCAACCTCTTATATAATTCTTCCATTGATAGTTCTGGTTCCGTTAAGTACACTATAACATCATCCGCAAATAAACTGATTTTATATTCCTTGTCTTTTATTTTTATCCCTTTTATATTATTTTCTGTTCTTATCAATTCTGCTAGTGGTTCTATAGCTAACGCAAACAATAAAGGTGATAGTGGGCATACCTGCCGTGTTGACCTGCTTAAGTTAAATTGCTTTGATATATATCCATTTACTGTCACTTTTGCCAATGGTCCCTTATATAATGCTTTAATCCAATTAATATACTTCTCTGGTAAACTGAACCTTTGCAATACTTTGAATAAATAATTCCATTCTACTCTGTCAAAGGCCCTCTCTGCGTCTAAAGCAACTGCTACTGTTGGCGCTCTACTCCCTTCTACTGCATGAATCAAGTCAACAAATTTACAAATATTGTCCGTTGTGCGTCTTTTTTTAAGAAATCCAGTTTGGTCTAGATTTACCATTTTCGGTACATACTCTGCTAATCTGTTTTCTAATAGTTTAGCTATTATCTTATAATCTGTGTTAAGTAAAGATATTGGTCTATATGACGCTGGTGCGAGTGGATCTTTCCCTTGCTTTAGTATTACTGTAATTATTGCTGTTTTACATGAATCTGGTAAGCTTTGTGTTTTATCAGTCTGGTTGATTACTTCCAGGAGGGGAGGAATTAATAAATCTTTAAATGTTTTATAGAATTCTATTGGGAATCCATCCTCTCCTGGTGTTTTATTATTTGGTAATTTTTTTATTATCTCTTGTATTTCTACTATTCCAAATGGTTCTGTTAATTTATTTTGTTCCTCTATTTGTAGTTTTGGTAGTTCAAATTTAGTTAGAAATTCATCTATTTTCCCTTCTTTCCCTTCGTTTTCAGTTTGGTATAATTGTTCATAGAATTCTCTAAAGTTTTCCTTGATCTCCTTTGGATTATATGTGATTTGTTTGTCTTATTTCCTTGATGCCAATACCATTTTCTTAGCTTGTTCTGTCTTAAGCTGCCATGCTAGAATTTTGTGTGTTTTTTCCCCTAGTTCATAATATTTCTGTTTTGTCTTCATTATATTCTTCTCCACCTTATATGTTTGTAGTGTTTCATATTTTATTTTTTTATCTGCCAATTCTCTTCTTTTAGTTGTATCTTCCTTCATTGCTAATTCTTTTTCTATATTTACTATTTCCCTTTCCAACTGCTCTGTTTCCTGATTATAGTCCTTCTTCATCTTGGTTACATAACTTATTATTTGCCCTCTAATGAATGCTTTCATTGCATCCCATAGTATAAACTTATCTTTCACTGATTCTGTGTTTATTTCAAAATACATTTTAATTTGTCTTTCAATTAATTCTCTAAAATCCTGCGTTTTGAGTAACATGGATTTTAATCTCCATCTATACATTCTTGGAGGGATGTACTCTAACTTTATTGTCAATATTAAGGGTGAATGGTCCGATAATATTCTAGCTTTATATTCTGTTTTTCTTACTCTATCTTGCATACGAGCTGATAACAAAAATAGGTCTATTCTTGAGTATGTTTTATGTCTAGCCGAGTAACATGAATATTCCTTTTCCTTTGGGTGTTGTTTCCTCCATATATCCAAAAGTTGCATTTCTTCCATCGATTTAATTATAAATTTGGTTACTTTGTTCTTTCTGTTAATTTTTTTCCCAGTTTTGTCCATATTTGAATCCAAATTCAGGTTGAAATCCCCTCCTATTAATATGTTCCCTTGTGTATCTGCTATCTTCAAAAAGATATCTTGCATAAACTTTTGATCTTCTTCGTTAGGTGAATATATATTGAGTAGATTCCAAAACTCCGAATATATCTGACATTTTATCATTTCATATCTCCCTGCTGGATCCATTATTTCCTCTTCTATTTTAAATGGCACATTTTTTACTAATTAATATAGCTACTCCTCTTGCTTTTGAATTATACGACGCTGCTGTTACGTGTCCTACCCAATCTCTCTTTAATTTCTTGTGCTCCAATTCAGTTAAATGTGTTTCTTGCACAAATGCTATATCAATTTTTTCTTTTTTCAGTAAATTTAGCAGTTTCTTCCTTTTAATTTGGTTATGTATTCCATTAATATTTAAAGTCATATAGTTCAGCATAGCCATTTTATACTTTGTTTATCTTCCCTTTCCGTTTCTCCATCATTACCTTTCCTTCTTATCCATTTCTGCTTTCTTGTTTTGAACACTTTATAAGACAACATTTCTAAAACATCAAACATTTTCCTTATTCTCCTATTTAAAACTTCTTTAACCCCATTCTCCCCTCCCCCTCCTGAGTTGTCCTTTATCCCTTGTCGGACAACCACATCTCCCCTCTCCATTTGGATTTGCGAATTCACTCGCAAACGTCAGCTGATTTTGCAGTGACCGTAACTCCTCCCCACCCAGCCGCCCACGGAAAAGATTTCAATTTTCATATGTAACAAAGGTCACTCTTTTAATTCCCTCCTTATTCCCTCTATTCCATTTCCCTCCCTTATTAATTCTTGTCTATACTCGATATATTTTCCTCTAAATACGGATACATTCATGTATGCACACTATATATATACACACATATACCCCTTTACACACATACATATAGATCGTGGTCATTTTTACTCTTATTACATGTCTTCATCTCTGCTTGTTTTGTAGTTGTTCTGCAAATTTCCTTGCTTCCTCTGGATCCGAGAATAGTCTGTTTTGTTCCCCTGGAATAACTATTTTAAGTACCTTTGGGTACCTTAACATAAACTTATATCTTTTTTTCCATAAGATCGTTTTTGCTGTATTGAAGTCCTTCCTCTTCTTCAGGAGTTCAAAACTTATGTCTGGATAGAAAAAAAATTTTTGACCTTTATATTCCAGTGACTTTTTGTCCTCTCTTACTTTCTTCATTGCTTTCTCCAATATATTTTCTCTTGTTGTATATCTTTAGAATTTTACTAAAATGGATCTTGGTTTTTGCTGCGGTTGTGGTTTCGGGGCTAAAGTTCTATGTGCCCTCTCTATTTCCATTTCTTCCTGTAATTCTGGTCTTCCCAGGACCCTGGGGATCCAATCTTTTATAAATTCTCTCATATTCTTGCCTTCTTCATCTTCCTTAAGGCCCACTATCTTTATATTATTTCTTCTATTATAGTTTTCTATTATATCTATCTTCTGAGCTAACAGCTCCTGTGCTTCTTTAGCTTTTTTTATTAGATTCTTCTAATTTCTCTTTTAAGTCTTTTACTTCCATATCTACAAATGTTTCTCATTTTTCCATATTTTCCACTCTTTTTGCCAATTCTGATATGGCCACTTCCATTTTATTCATTCTTTCTTCTGCATTCTTAATTCTTCTTTTTATCTCATCAAATTCTTGTAATTGCCATTCTTTCACTGATCCATATATTATTTAAAAAAATATACATCCATTGTCTTGCTTTTCTCTTCTTCTTCCACTTCTTTCTGTTCTTCTTCTTCTTCTTCCTCTGGGTTGACCATCTGTTGTTTCCTTGTTTTCTTTTTACCCTCTTCTTTCTTGTTGTCGTTATTGTCTGTGTTCTGCACCTGCTGCTGTGCTGCAGGTGTCTCTCTCAGCTGTGGAGATCGACTCCGCAGCTGTTCCCCCCTCCCGTCAGTGTGTTTTTTTTCATGCGCGGTTGCGCACTTTTACTCGGCTCTGCGAGCCATTTTTGTAGTCCCGAGCCCGGGACCTCCTCTGACCTGTGGGAGCGAGCCTCTCTCTCCGTGGCGGGCCTCTTCAGACAGGTAAGGCCTTCACCTTCTTCTTCCGACGTCTTTCCTTCTTCTTTTCTTCCCGTTGTTTTTGGTTTTTCTTTCTTTGCTGCCATTTTCTTCACACTTTTACT
Organism: Narcine bancroftii; assembly: GCF_036971445.1. Taxonomy (NCBI): domain Eukaryota; kingdom Metazoa; phylum Chordata; class Chondrichthyes; order Torpediniformes; family Narcinidae; genus Narcine; species Narcine bancroftii. The sequence continues at coordinate 192,112,761 of NC_091470.1, read as the reverse complement.
TTCACTTTGTTTTGGTTTTTAAGTTTGTGCCTTTGCTTTTTCTCTATCTTTTTTTAACTTTTCTGGAGAGGGCTGGAGTTCCCCTACCGGCCACTACTCCATCACGTGACTCCTGTTTTTCTCTTGTTTTATAAAAATCTGATAGGTATCTTAATTGTGCTGCTCTATAATAATTCTTAAAATTTGGTAGTTGTAAGCCTCCTTGTTTGTACCATTCTATTAATTTATCTAGTGCTGTCCTCGGTTTATCCCCTTTCCATAAGAATTTCCTTATTATTTTCTTTACCTCCTTGAAGAATTTCTCTGTTAGGTGAATTGGTAATGATTGAAATAGGTATTGGGTACAACCTTGATGGGCTGAAGGGTCTGTACTGTTCTACGTTAGGAGTTTGGACGTTCTCTCCTTGTCTGTGTGGATTTCCGGGGTGAGGTGGGGTGGGTAGGTTAATTGGGGTATTTGGGGCATCAGGAGCCCATGGGGCAGAAGGGCCTGTCACCATGTTGCATGTCTATGCTTAAATTTGAATCAAAGGTTTGGGAACAGAAATCTGAGTGAATAGCCAGACCTGCTGTGTTCATTTTGGCCTCGAGGGTTTCACGGACTCTTCCTATGCCTGTGACCCTTTGGGCATTGGGGTGGCTTTTGACCTCTGGAATCCGATTAATTGTCTCAAGAATGTTTCTTCGTTATAAACTGTGAATGAATATTCCTCAACAGAATGATCCCTTGGATGTCACTCTAGTAAGATCTTTTCAATGATTCATGCAGCACCGGTGTGTTCAAAGTCCAGCCTTTTGTGGACGTCTGCTCAAAACTGGAAACACATATTTTTCATCCAATCTCCAGAGATAATTTAGCTTTATCCAAATACTAGACAACCAGGCCACTGACTTATAGATAGAAAGGTGACAACACAAAGGAAGAGAGAGAGGGGGGGAAGGGAATGGGAAGAGAGAGTATGGAAGACAGAGGCAGGGAGTGTGTGTGTGTGTGAGAGAGAGAGAGAGAGAGAGGAGAAAGGGTGAGAGGGGGTAAAGAAAAAGAGGGGAGAGAAATGGTGGGAGAGAGAGATAGATAGATAGTGGGAGAGAGACAGAAGGAGAGTGAGACAAAGAGGGAAGGAAGGGAATGGGAAGAGAGATTATGGGAGAGTGAGAGAGAGGGGGGAGTAGAGGAAGAGGGAGGGGAGAGAGGGGAAGAGAATGGGGTAGAGAGAGAGAGAGAGAGTATGGGAGACGGGGGGGGGGGGTGAGAGAGAGATGGACCAATTGATCTGAATTCAACACAAAGACTGAAAATGTGTGAAATTCTCTTTCAACTCTTAATTCTTTGATCAGCCAGCGTCTCCCCCACGACAAAACCTCAGGCCTGTGCATGGGGAGTGAGGAAGAGTATGGAATAACAATGTTTAAAACTTTCCCATCCTGACACCTTCCTTTGGAAGTGGGAAGTGTGCTGGGAAGAAATCGTTTACTGGAAGCCTCAGGTGTTGGATAGTTGCGGACAGATCATCAGCCAATTTACAGGCTGTTGCCTCGGACGCATGCAGAGATGCTGCAGGAACCATGCTCCACGGTCTGCCGGACATGCACAAGGTTGTTAAGCGAAGGCCGCCGACTGGAACATTCCAGACTGGAGGAGCATGTGTTGCGGGGGTGAACTGACGCTTGGTGCAGGCAACGCTTGTGGGAAGCACCACAGTTCAGGGTTCTTCTGCAACTGGACGTTGAGGGGCTGAGAATGGCCGGAAAAGCCCCTCAAACAAACGGTCCTCGGTGCAAAACATGCAGACACACAACCGAACTTAACTCACCTACAGACAAGCTATACATTTGCAGGACAAGAAAACTGATATAAAAATTCATAAATATTGTTTAATAAACAAATAACGGCTCGGAGGGTCAGTTGGAAGGTGAAAGTGTGCTTAGGTTAGTTTTTGGTTGTTGGGCACATCCTTGATGGGATGAAGGGTCTGTACTGTTCTATGTTAGGAGTTTGGACGTTCAGCATTCCTCAGCCTGGTGGTGCTGGCTGTGATCCTCCTGGATCTCTTCCCCGACGGGAGCAGCTGAAAGGCGCTCTGTGTTGTGAGGTGGGGAGGGGAGGTGGAATAGGGTGGGGGTGGTAGAATTCCGCTATAATTTTGCTCTTCAGATAACAATCTCAGTAGATCACGTCAATGGGGGAGGAGGTGCAGAGAGGGAGACCCCCAGTGATCCTCTCTACCTCTCTTCTGGCCCTGTGGACTGACCGCCGATCCATTTCTCTGCAGCAACCGGACCCACACTGTTTTTGTTTTGAACATTTTATTTTTCATTTGCATCAAATACAGACAATTAATCATTCATCTAACAATATATTATAATAAAAATCGACACAAAATAATTCATAATTTTTTACCTCCCCCCCCCCCCAAAAAATGAGAAAGCAAACACCTGGATTTATATATTGATCACTATTCATATTAATCTAACCTGATTATTTTATTCTCTGGATATTAGTTGGAAGGAGCAGGGGATGTGGACGACGGGGACGGACTTTTACCGTCGAGATCCACATACGGTTTCTAAATCATATGAAAATTCTCAGGGTTGATTCCTTGAACTGTAGACCTTCCAAAGGTCTACAATTTTGTATTGCAGTCTGCCATCTATCCAACCTTCTACAATTGTCCGGTTTCCACGTTAATGCCACACATTTCTTTGCTACCGCTGCACTCAAAAACTTTTTTTTTTGATGTGTATCTAACTTTAATTTCGTATCTGTTTCATATAAATTACCAAGTAAAAATATTCTCGGGTGTTTTGGTATCTGTTTCTTCATAATTTGTCCCAATAATATACTCAAATCTTTCCAAAACTTTTCCCACTTTTATACAAGACCAAACTGAGTGTAATAAAATCCCTGTTTCTTTATGACTGGACACTCGATAGAGCTCCTGTCGAAGGGTGACATGATAGTGGCCGGTAGCCTTGCTCGATTCCGTCTTTCTCAGGAACTGCAGTCGCTGTTGTGCCTTAACATTTTAAAAATAAACTCATTGATTGGTGCATTTCACACAGCGCCGATCCCACTGCAGGATAAAGAAATCAAATCTCATGACATGAATCCAGGGATCCACGGTTCGTGCAGCGGCAACGACCCCGTGGTCAAATCCCGCGCTATCTGTGAGAAGTTGGTACGTTTTCCCCGTGGGTTTCCTCCAGGTTTTCCATTTCCTCCCACCCTTCAGAATATAACTGGGGGTTGGAGGTCATTGGGGTGTAATTGGGCGACACAGGCTCGAGCCTGTGTGCCTGTCTAAAATTTTAAAAACGAATTTAAAATGAAAGGAACAGCTGATCTATTCAGAGTCGACACCTTTGAGATGTTAACTTGTGTGAAGACAGGAAGCCCCCGTTGTCTAAAAAGATGCTGAAATGTATAATATTTCATCTGTTCTGTCTGCTTGACGATAACTATTTAATCGCCAAACCAGGAAGGTATACTAGCCACCCAGAGCAAGTTCGATTGAACTACAGTTGTCAGACTTTTAGACAAAAGAGCATAAATAGGCCATTCAGCCTATCGAGTCTTCCCCACCATTTAATAATGAGCTGATCCATTCCTTTCTCAGCTTCACTGCCCGGCCTTCTCCCCATAACATTTGATGCTCTGGCTAATCAAGAACCTATCAGTCTCTGTCTTAAGTGACCCGGCCTCCACAACCACCTGTGGATGAGGAACATTTGTTTCCGATGGTAAGGGAGTCAAGGACAAGAGAGCACCACCTCAGGATTGAAGGGCATTTTGGAAGGCAGAGCATGTGGTTAATGGTAGGTCACTTAACAGTGTGGACGAACAGAGGTTCCTTGGGGTTCAAAATCATAGATCTCTCAAGGGCACTGTGCGAGTTGATAGGATATTTAGGAAGACCAACTGGGATGCTGGAATTCATTAGTCAGGCCATGGTGTTCAGTGATCTTGAAGTCATATTGCAGCTCCATAAGTCTCTAGTGAGACCACATTTAGAATATTGTGTTCATTTCTGGTCACCTTATTACAGGAAGGATATGGAAGGGGGCAGAGGAGATTAACCAGAATGTTGCCTGGATTAGAAAATATATTTCACGAGGGAAAGTTAACAGATTTTTCTCTTTGGAACGAAAAAGGATAAGAGGAGACTTGATAGAAGTTTACAAGATTCTGAGAGTCACAGATAAGGCATCCCCCCCCCCCCCCCCCAGGGCGGTTGTAGTGAATACCAGAGGAAGTCTGTACAAGGGGAAAGGTTTAGGGGAAACTTTTTCACTCAGAGAGTGGTGGGAGTGTGGAACGAGCTGTTATCTGACATGGTAAATACAGGCTTGCTCTTACCTTATAAGAATAAATTGAATAGATACATGGATGGGAAAGGTCTGGCGGGTTATGGAAAGGGTTCAGGTCAGTGAGACTAGCCACATGATGTTTCAGCACAGACTAGAATGGCCAAATGGCCTGTTTTCTGTGCTCTAGTTTTCCTTGGTTCTATGGTGAGAGGAAGGAAGTTTAAGGGAGACATCAAGGGTAAGTTTTTTTTAAATACAGAGTGTTGTAGGTGCCTGGAATGCATTGTCGGGGCGATGGTAGATACAATAGGGACATCTAAGAGACTTCAGGGCAGGCACATGGAGGCATCGATATTAGCCTTGACCAGATTTAACATTTCAACTTGTGAACCAGTTTTCATCATTTTATAATATTTGAATAGAATGAAGGCATGACTTACACCCAATCGCGTTTTATGGGCTTCTAACTGAGGTCTAAAGCTTCCCGCCCCATGTCAAGCCCACAGCCAACTTTTCTCTCATCTCCACGCCCCACTGCGTTTAAACCCGAATCATCGGCGAGTGTTTGAAAAATGCCACTGGGGATAGATTCTCATTCGCGAAGTAAAAAAGAAACATGTTTCTTCATTCGGGGCCAATCGTCCTGAGCGGAAACCTCTTTCTGCGTGGACTGTATCTGAATTTTAGACCTACGGCACGGTAACAGGCCATTCGGACCCCCGCATCCGTGCCACCCTATTTGAACGGTGGGTGGGGGGGAGGCGGGGGAAGCGCAGACACGGGGAGAACGTACAAAGTTCTTATAGGCAGCGCGGGGATTCGAACCCCCGTTTCCATCGCTTGCGCGGTTCCACCTACCGCTGCACCACCCGGGCCGCCCCTACCTCTACAGCAATCCCAACTTCGCGAGAACCTTTCCCGGGCCGGCACTTGAAGAAGAAACAACACTCGGGATGAAAAAGATACCTGGCTCTGACACACTGGTCCCGCCGATGTGTCAAACGGGCAACTTGTCACCTCCCTGCGATTTTTCCCGACCTTCGAAGGGCCCGTGTCCAAGACGAGTGAGATGGGGCGGGTTCGTGCATTCACAGGAATCATATTGCTGAGGCCACATTTGGAACATTGGGTGCAGTTTTGGTCACCTTACGTCAATAAGCTGGAAAGTGTGCAGAGAAGATGTGGCCGGGAACGGAGTTTCAGGGAAAAGGTTAAACAGGTTAGGACTGGAGCGTAGAAGAATGAGGCGAGATTTGACAGAGGTGTACCAAATGATCTAGGGTAGAGACAGAGGGGAAAACTTCTTCACACAGAGAGCGGTGGGGGTGTGGAACGAGCTGCCAGATGGGGTGGTGGATGTTTTAACATTTAAAAAATATTTGGGCAGATCCGTGGGGGATGTGGTCGGGGACCAGGCAAATAATAAATAGTTCGGCACAGACCAGAAGGGCTGTAACTTGCTATGGTTCTATTTCTGCTGTGGGACGTCGACTAATCAGAAGAATAATTCTAACCTCTGCACAACAAAAACAAAATCAAGATGCACATACATCTTGCTTTAGAGAACTCGAAAACTTTCCCCATTGAAACCTACGTTGAAAAATCGTTCCCCGTGTCCTGATCGGACGGACCGATTCATAGAGAGCAAAGAGGCGAGCTCCATCCAGCATGTATGTGAAACCTCCTTTCAAGTCGAAACTCTTTGATTAGCCGACTCCTTCCCAGTCCCATGCAAGGACCCATGAACGGGGAGTGTAGGAGAGCGTGGAACGTTATTGTTTAAAACTTTCCCATCCTGACACCTCCGTCTGGAAGTGTGCTGGGAAGAAGAGGCCAGGAAGCTACAACCCTTCAGTAACACGGGGATTAATCTAAATCATTTAAAAAAATTATTTAGAAGAATTTAAACAACTTACAATCCAACACAACAGAAAAAGAAATAATTTTTTGTATATATAAAAAAACAAAAACCCCTCCCACCCCTTCAGGCAGCCCCCTTAAGGGGAGCAAATATAAAAATAAAACAGAATATATACAGTATTTCAAAGTGTTTCTAAATTCATATATTCCAAATAAGGAGACCACATTTTAACAAAAAAAGAATAATGCAAGTTACATGTAATTTTTTACATAATAATACAAGCTCTCAATTCATTAGGCCAACATGACATATTAATCTCCACATTATCTTTCCAAGTATTAGCTACACATTTTCGTGCTACAGACAGCACTAAGCGTATAAATGCAATTTGAAATTTATCCAGCACCAATCCCTTCAAAGAAACCATATGACCCAATTAAAAAATCGATGGGTCTAATGGTAATTTAATTTTAAATAGTTTTTCGAAAACCAACCTGATTCCTTCCTAAAGTGGTTGTACTTTAACATAAGACGAAAAGGCATGTAAAAAAGTTCCAGTACATAATCCACATCTAAAACAAGAGTCCAAATTACTAAACCCACATTTTTTCAATTTCTCTGGAGTCAAACATAAATGATGCAAAAAATTATAATTAACCATTCCATATCTTACATTTGTCAGGTTTGTTACACTTTTGCTACACATACCTTCCCAATTATCTTCAGGAAAAATGTAAGTTAAATCACTTTCCCATTTAGTCCTAGATTTCTCCCATTCCAGTTTATCCATACTTCCCTGTAATAACTAATACATATCCGAAATATAACTTTTCTTTGGTACAGAGGAAATCAAAGATTCAAATTTCAACAACATAGATAAATTAATCTCTTTACCATAATTATCTTTTATCAAAGCTCTGAGTTAATAATACACAAATAAAGAATTTACAGATATATCAAATTTCTCCCTCAAATGATTAAAAGCAAGAAACTGACCTTATTCAAAACAGTCCTGAACTATCTTTATATCCTTAGAATTCCATCTCTTTAAATGATTATTGAACATTGAAAAAGGAATAAGCTGATTATGATATTATGGGGTTTGAATTGATAATTTACCCTTTGATCCTAAAACCATATTTCTTTTAACCCATATCCTTAACAAATGTTTTCATACCTGCATATTACATTCCCATAATACATTCACATTCCACTTAAATATAAACTGATGCACCTCAACTTCGTAAATACAAGCCATTTCCACCTTCACCCAACTCAGAGGCAGATCCATATCCATCAATCTACTAACAAATTTCAACTGAGGTGTTTCATAATAATTTTGAAAATGAGGCAACTGCAATCCATATAACCATAACCATATAACCATATACAGCACAGAACAGGCCAATTTGGCCCTACTAGTCCATGCCGGAACAAATCCCCACCCTCCCAGTCCCACTGACTAGCACCCCTCCAATCCTCTCCCCTCCATGTAATTATCCAGTCTTTTCTTAAATGTAAATAATGTTCCTGCTTCAACCACCTCCGCCGGAAGCTTATTCCACATCCTACCACCCTTTGCTTGAAGAAATTTCCCCTCATGTTCCCCTTATAATTTTCCCCCTGCAATCTCAAACCATGGCCTCTGGTTTGAATATTTCCCACTCTTAAATGAAAAAGCTTATCCACGTTGACTCTCTCCATCCCTTTTAAAATTTTGAACACCTCCATCAAATCCCCCCTCAATCTTCTATGCTCCAGAGAAAAAAGTCCCAGGCTGCTCAACCTTTCTCAAAGCCTGAGTTACATTGGTAGGTATGGTGTCTTATACAAGCTTGTCTGGGTAAGAAAACTAAATTTTCTCCTCTATAGACTAATCAACCAGATACTTTTACCACAAGCCACTATTTGTTATCACTATAGTGTTTTAATCCAGATTTAATGACTGAATTTAATTCTTCAATTTTATGATATTGGATTTCCAGATGAATGCTTTTCCAGGTATCTGGATATAAATCCCAGTAACTTTGCATAAATAGCATCTTAAATTTTAAGGGCTTGCCTATTGATTCACCTAATACGTATTTCCATGTAAGTTTGTGCAAAGCTACTCGTGCTAATTTTCCCTTCCATAAAAACTTCTGCACTGCTCTATTCAAATCCTGAAAAAAAACCCTTTGGAAGTAAACATGGTATCGACTGAAACAGATAATGGATTCGAGGAAAAATATTAATTTTCATACAATTTACTCGACCAATTAATGTTAACAGTAGATTTTTCCATTTAAACAAATCCATTTTAATCCTTTTTAATAAAGGAACATAATTTAATTTATATAAAGATTGATCATCTGCATTGACTATTGCTCCCAAATATTTAATTCTATCTGACCATTTTAATTTTATAATATTTTTATATTCTGAATAATCTCCTTTCCAAACTGGCAATATTTCACTCTTACCCCAATTTACTTTATATCCAGATAACTCTCCAAATTTCATCAAATATTTCAAAGACTGCTCCGGTTCTGTCAAATACACATCATCTGCAAATAAATACTTACCTCAGTTGATACATATAGATCAAACAGGCTTTATTAAAAATAGAAATGTGTCGGATAACATCCTTAGATTGGTAACATTGGTCAATGCATCTAGACAACAACCCAACCATCCAATCAATGGTGGTTGCACTGGATGCGGAAAAAGCTTTTGATAGGATTGAGTGGAATTTTCTATTTAAGATATTAGAGAAGTTTAACTTTGCCCCTTATTTTATTGGTTGGGTTAAGGCTGTATATACAAATCCAATTGCTAGGGTGGTGACAAATGGTCAAATTTATTTACCATTTAAATTGATGCGATTGACTCGGCAAGGTTGTCCATTATCACCAGCCTTGTTTGCATTGGCTATCGAACCATTAGCTCAGATAATATGACAGAATGATAAGATTAAAGGGATGAGAATTGCAGATGATGAACATAAGATTAATTTATCTAAATCAATTCTGATCTCGATCATTCCCCTTTATTGGAAAGGAGGAGCTTTAATTCGTTAATACCTGAGACAAAACGCATATCTAATCAAACAAAATAGTTAGTCTCATCGCCATCAATGTAACCACCAGTATCCTGGCAAGTTCAGGTCGTGGTCCATGATGCAAGATTGTGTAATTTCATTCAATATCCTTCGACCTTTCACAAATCACAAAACAGGAAAGGGGGGGGGGAGGATTGAGAGAGAAAAGGGAGGGGGAGAGAGAAGGGGGGGGGGGAAGGGAGGGAGAAAGAGAAAGGAGGGAAGGAGATAAAATAAGAGAGAGAAAGGAGGAGAGGAAATGAGATAAAAAGGGAGAGAGAAAGACGGAGAGAGAGAAAGAGGGAGCGAGAGGGAGGAAATGTGTACGTGTGTGAATGTGTGTGTGTGAGTTTTTGTGTCTGTGTGTGTGTGTTTGTGAGTGTGTGTGTCTGTGTTTGTTTGTGTGAGTGTGTGCTTGTGTGTCTGTGTGAGTGTGTGTTTGTGTGAGAGTGTGTGTGTGTTTGTGTGAGTGTGTGTGTGAGAGTGTGTGTGTGTTTGTCTGTGTGCGTGTTAGGGGGGGGGGGGTGGGCGAGAGAGAGAGAGAGAGAGAGATCTGCTCGGTGAGGTTTGGCGGAACACAGGACATCCAGAATAAACCCGTATGATTTCTGTGTAATCAACTCTCCGTATGGACGATCTATGGAATATGTCGGGATTTCTGCTTCCGGGCCAGTTGCTATTAGCTGAACAAACTGTTAACCACCCGATGAGCAAGATCTCATGGGATAAGTTCGGCCTCTTTGATTCGGACACCTCCCCCGCTGCCCCGCCGAGCGGCGTGTGGAAGCCACAAGCCAGCACCTTCCCGCTTCTTCCCACTTGTAAAGATCTGAGGCAGCGAATCTGTCTCACCCGGGGAGGGAAGCAGGCTTGTTTCTTTTCTCTAAATAATAATTTACTCAACATTTATTTGCAATGTCGCTCTGAAGGTCCCGAATACGATAGTTGTAAAGTTGAGACGAGTATTCCAAGTGAATTGTTGCGCTACAGGTTGAAGCACCTTTCCAGGTGGCATTCTAACAATTTGGCATTCTTTAATTAAAAAGGTGGGCTGAGGGGAAAAAAAAGATAAAAGAGAGGGGGTGAATGGTGAATGGAAATGCTGAAGCCCCTCCGAGTCCTGAGCGTGCCATTTGCCTCTAAACTGTGATCAGCTGAACCAGGAATGGAGATCGGAGAATTTAAAGTGTGGGAAATTTGAAACTTTCCTATCGCAATATCCTCCCCCCCCCCCCCACCATCTGCACCGGGAGTAAGGAGCCAAGAGGCTGTGGGTGTGTGTGTGTGGGTGTTTGAGTGAGCGTGTGCGTCTGTGAATGAGTGTGTATGAGTGAAAGTATGTGTGATTGTGTGAGCATGTGTGTGTCTCTTTGTGTGTGAGTGTCTCTGTGTGTGTGTCTGTTTGTGTCTCTCTGTGTGAGAGAGTGTGCCCGTGTGTGTCTGTATGTGTGTTTGTCGCTGTGTGAGAGAGTGTATGTGTGTGTCTGTATGTGTGTGTGTGTGTGTGTGTGTGTGTGAAGGATTGTGAAATTACCAGTGCCTCAGGTGAACAGTTACTGGACGAGAAACTTCGTAATTGGTAGAATTTTCACCTTCAAGTTTGCATAATCAAAGAACATTCAATCATCAGACAATAAATGACCAAAAATGTATTTTCCACAATATAAATCTGAATAATTGAAATAATAACCGGGGGGGTTTGATGACGTCACAGTGGCGCGTTTAAGGCGAGGGGGCAGGTGTGCGGGTGAAGTATTTTGTGCAGGGAGTGATGGGTGCCAGGAACGGGTAACGGTAGAAGCAGGTACAACAGCGGGGGGTTCAAGCGGCTGGTAGATAAACGTATTAAAAATGAAGTGGGTGCAGGGATATCTAGCAAGAGCAAGTAGCAGAATTTTAGTCTGATTTGCAGTTCATAAAAGGGCAGCCGACGATTCAGATGTGGACACTTCCTCGGGCGGCCCATCATATTCGGCACAGACAGGTGGGTCGAAGGGCCTGTTCTGATGCAAACGTAGCAACCCTCACATTTCATTTCAAACAAACGCTGACACAGCTCGGAAACTCCCATGGGAAAGTGGGTGGAATTTGGAGTGTTGCTATGGGGCGAACTGGTAAACGGAGCGGGTGCCGCGAAGCCCCGCAATTTGTATGTGGTCGTGAATGAATTGATTGCTTTCACGGCTCGACAGGAGCTCAGTGGGAGAGCTGAGAGCAAATGCAAAGAGAACAGTTGGACACCTTAAGAGACACCATCAAAGGCTCTGGTTCCCGCCCCGACTTCACGCACCTCTCGGCTTCACTGCAGTATAATACAGGGTGCCCCATGCGTGGAACCTCAGTGCTTGCCCAGGTCGCATGTAGTTTGCTGAGGCCCACCTGCGGACTGGAACCCCTCTGCCACTCGTCCGCCTCTGCATCCAGCTCTTTGCTCACCGAACTGAGGTCCGATAGAACAAACAGACTCCGCTCTGGACCCAAGACCCACAATGAAGATGGAGACAGAGTCTAGCGATTTAAAGGAGGTTAAAAAGGTAACGCGAATGAACGGTGCAGCGGCAGTTGGGCTGATCGAAGCATTGGGCGTAGCGAGCCGGGCTAAGGGACATGTAATCTCAATTCATGTCGCAGGGAAAGCAAGTGAAGCGGCGGCGGCGGACGCCCCTGCCCCCGAGTTGGGCAGCGGAGAGCCCGCGCCCCGAGCTGGGCGGCGGACGCCCCGCGCCCCCCTCCCCCGACCCATGCCGAGCGAAGTGCGCGATGACTTTCGGAGGGCCGAGAGGGGGAAAAAACCGCTCTCATGCATCTCTCTGCAGTTGCTGAAGCCCTTGGTGGAGAAGCGAAGGCGAGATCGGATGAACCGCAGCTTGGACCAACTCAAATCTTTCCTGTTGAAACACAGCCGCAGCGAGGTGAGGGGCCGCCTCTCGGCCGCCCAGCTCTCCCCTTCCCTCTGCCTTCCCTCCCGGATTTGTCCTTTGACCCAGCCCAAGGCTCCCAGAAATTAAAGCTTCCACCAACGCCAACTGTCAGGTTGCTTTCGCTTACATTTATAAATGCTCTTAAATTCAGATTTCTTGTCAGATACATGTATGACATCACGTACAACCCTGAGATTCCTTTTCCCCGTAGGGGAGTCAGAATTACCCTGGTAATGCAAAATTTAAACATTTCTTTATATGTATGCAAACGGTGCCATACATCAACACAGAGCCAAAGTTCGAGTCCTTCAACGAGTTCCTGGTTGAGATGGTTGTTTCAGAGCCACAACACAGTGTCGGCCCCTCTGGATCACGAATCCGTGTCCCCTAAATAACCGACAAACCGCGACGCCCCTTCTGAACAGCTCTCGCATTTTTACCGCCTTCTTTCTGTTCTGTTTAGAGTTTCCGGAATGGTAAAATGGAGAAGGCAGAAATCTTAGAAATGACTGTCCAGTATCTGAAAAACGCGTCTGCCCCAGATGTCCAGGGTGGGTATCTGCTGTGAGCTGAGAAGGGTGGGTGTTATCTCGCCAAGTATTTACCCCCGCCCCCCTCCCCGGCGCCGTTCTTCCTTGGTTTTACCAGGACGGGCTCTGGCAGCCTCTTCTCCCCAGGCGGGTGTTTTCGTTAAGCTCGGTATTGGTTGTTGTCCGTGAGAGTTTTTCTCGGTTAACGCGATCATCTACTCCCCGAAGGACAATCCACCTCGGGAGCTAGTATCTGGCCAGGCAATTCCACTGCCCTTGTTACCAGGTAAAGAAACGTTACCTTTGAATGGTCCATGTTCCGAGTTTGAGATCAGCCAGAATACACGCCCTCAGTTACGTATTCAGACTATTCCTGATGGAGATGAGGAATTTTTAAACATCTCTTTGGAATTGTTTCCCCGCTAGATGCGCAGCTGAGCCAGTGCATGGGAGGCAGGGGGGTTGATCTCGTTCCACTGATAGTCGAGGCTTCTCGACTGGGGTCCGGGGGACGCGAGGCGCTGAGATCAGAGGGCGACCTTGGTTCGACTGAAGCGGAGTTTTGTCTGCAGTACTGACCTGATGTCAGGAAGGGTGCATTTTAAGCAGCTCGGAGACGCTGGTGCCTTTGAATTGCGAGCGGTCTGTCCTCCGCGACAAGGTAGGGACGGGGTGGGGTTTCCAAATGTGAAGCGGGATCACGATATCCAAAGGGGATGATATCTCCTCGAGAGACAACCAAGGTCGAGAGGCCACCTTTGAAGACACCGATGATGTGGGTTTTTTTGCACATCAGTGGCCCCGGGAGTCTTTGGAACATTCTCAAAAGGCCGGCTTCTTTGTTTTTAAAACTTTTAACAAAGGGGTGGACGGGAAATGGAGACTAAAATTCGAGGAGCCGAATGGACCTGCTCTGTGTAAAGTGTCATTTCTTCGGAGAATGGCTATAAAAGGTGTGGTTTCAATGTCCGCACCAGTTCAATGTCTGGACATAAAGACTGCTGAATTCGAAGCGTTGCGGCCATTGATTAACTCTCGTTGTATTTAAACAGAGCACTGCACGGGAATCCCGCAGCTGAACTTCCAGGCCGGATTTCAGGAATGCCTCCTGCAGGTGAACAACTTTGTCCGGAGCTGCGCGTCCGTCAACGCGCAGTCCAAGAGCAGCCTGGTGCAGCGGCTGGCCGACTTCGTCGACCGATCGAGGGCAGACAGTCAGTGCCGCGACCGGGCAGGCGCTCCCAGCCGCCAATCGCAGCCCGGGCACTCCGCCGCGTTGGGGCTATTGGGAGCCAGCAGTCACCTTCATCCGCAGCAGGGCTCGCATCTCTTGGCGAGCCCAAGCGTTCCCTTGCAGCAGACGCAGAACCCAGTCGATATCCCCGCTGAAAGCCATGAACGGGTACAGCACAGTTGCGCACACGTCCCCGAGAAACGATTAGCCAGTCCCAAGCCCATTTGCGGACAGCAGGGTTCCAATAAACTGACTGTATCGCAAAATGTCTGGAGACCTTGGCCCTAATTTCCCCGCGACCACCTAACCCACCCCAGCCCTGTATCTATAATAAAATCTATATTTTAATCACAGATTTTGGTCACTTTTAAAATCTAATATTTCCTATGTATTCCTTGCTTCTCTAATTTCAACGATTTTCTGTATATATATATTTTAAATGTAATTGTTTTATTGAATTGATCGATTGCAATAAAAGTTGTTCTGCTCATTTGTTGTCGCTTGTTCACGCAGACCCTCGCCAGTCGCTCGAAAGCGCCTAATTGCCTGAACACGCCTGGGGTTGTCTGATCAGGTTCAGGACTGGTCAGTACTTGGAGGGGAGAGCGCCTAGGAACACTAGGCTTCTGCGAGGGGCGCTCGATTCTCTTTACTGTAGATAAAGTTAAAGGAAGGAACTCAGCTGGTCAAACGGTGGACTTGATACAGAACCAAAGTGTGGACAAAATGTAGACAGACAAAGATTCGCCACCAGCAGAAATTGCCAGGCACCCCGTTCGGTCAGAGAAAGAGAAGTGAAAAAGATCCCCCCCCCCCCCCCCCAGCATCACTGAGCGTCGGTGGTTTCGCCTCCACCGTTCCCCCACGGATCAATCCAAACCATAAGCCACCGGACACAATCAGAGCCTTGGATACTATCTGGCAGACCAGGTTCCAGGACATGGTCCCACAGGCGGGAGGTAGTGGGTGGAGAAGGGAAGGAAGGTATACCAGGTGGTACTTGTACAATAAACTTGATTTGCGCTGGTCCTCGGGCTGGCAGTGGAGAAGGTGAAGGCTGTACAGATGGTGTGTGGAAAGGGGAGGAGATTTGAAATGGCAGCAACCGGAAGCTCAAGGTGGTCATGCTGGGCATGACCCTCAAGGCTCCATCTCCCCTCTTGGCTGGTTCGCATGTAAAAAAGACAAAAACAAGAACAGCCTTTATCGAAATGAGAAACCATCCTAACGAGCAAGAAAACAGCAATTGACAACCACCTTAGAACTCTCTACTGACTTTTTGGATTCCATTGTTTCATCTTACATCTGGCAAAATAAGAGTCCAATAAAATCTTACAAAAGCCAAAAGGGCCGAATTTGAGATTTTATTATTCGGCTATTAATATTCCCTATGTTTCTTTTTGGATTCAATATGTTGATAAGTTAGATTGCCCTCTATGGGTAACTTGGGAATTGAAATCAGTTAAGAAATGTTCTTTAGTGTCGGTTTTATTTAACCAAGGTTAATAAGATGATAGAGAGCCCCATGGTTAAACACACCTTACGTACATGGTATCAATTTTGCCGAATTTTTGGACCGAAGAATTTCTCTTTTTCCAGTTTTATTCCATTGAATAATTTTTTTTCTCCTTCCCGGATTGATCAGGCCTTTTCGAACTGGAAAGAGAAAGGTATTGGTGGCTTCCGAGATCTATTTGTTGATGGTTGTCTCGTCTTTTGAGGTATTAACTATCTGCTAAATTTAATCTTCCAAATTTACAATTTTTTAGCTATTTGCAGATTAGGAATTTTTTTGAATACCCAATTAATAACTTTCCCCCACGCTCAGGAACTAGATGTCGTCGATGTAATTTTGCTTTTGTATCCCTCCCAGACGGGCTTCATTACTCACACGTACAATATTGTGACAATAATGGAACCTTTACCTTTATATCGAAATTACGTCAGGTTCCAAATGATAAGATTAAAAGAGCAGAGGAACAGGATTTACAATGGACTCTTTCTGACAATTTGTGGAAAAGGATTTTCAAACTAGTTAATACATCCTCATTCTGCGCCCGTCACTCACTCGCCCATTTGAGGTTGTACACAGGGCACCCAATGTCTAAAGATAAATTGGCACGTATATTTCCGGATGTCAAACCACCACCCCCCCCCCCCACCCCACCACCACTTGCGATAGATATAACAACGGGGTGGCATTGTTAGTTCGTTTATTTTGGTTTTACGAGGTGTTGGAATCTTATTGGAAAGAAATTTTCAAAATTTTAGCTGTTAACTTGAAGCCAAATCCAATCACGGCGTTATTTGGCGCGTTGATGGAAGATGTACATCTGTTGCCATCCGATCGCCACGTTGCGACATTCACGATTTAGGACGAGAAGATCTATTTTAGGCGGAATGATTCTACTCCGTCTCCCTGTTTCCAGTTGATGTGCCAAATTTGAGCTTGTTTAAATTTAGCGAAGATTAGACATTACGTTTGATAGAATGTGGAGCCCGTTTATGAATTTTTCTTCCAAGATGCGATATTGTGAGTGAGCGGTCGAACAGGTTGGGGACGTTGGCTGTCAGCCCGAGTGTCGCAGCAGGGCTCGCTTATCGGATCGCGCAGATGTCCCGCCGCTTGTGTCAAGCGCACCCGCCAACCTCTGTCGGCAGCGGAAGAGCGGGGCGCCATCTTTTGTCGCGACTGCCCCGCTGACCGCGCGTAACAAGCGGGACCGGTTCCTCACGGCAAAGCTACAATATGTTTTATTATGGGTTTTTCCCCTCATGTGAACTGTTTGCATTTTTGTACCGGAACATTTTCTTCTTTATTACTGAATGTTTTTGCTTCGAGGCATCTATTAGGTTAGGGGGTTAGATCATCCAGTTGAGGTTTAGGTAGATAGTTTAGAATATATATCTTTTCGGTTATTTATTATTTGAACACTAGAGCTGTTTGTTTATGATGTTTGCCCGTTTGATTTATGATCTGTAATCTTCCATTCGAGATATTGTTATGGAGTCCAGAGGACCCCAAAACCAGCAGCAATAGATATGCACCACCACACAGGGTTACTGAAACAAAAGTAGTTTTTAATTATAATTCATGAAGAAAACAGAATGAAACTTTAACTTATTACTTAACCTACTTAATCCCCCTCTAATACTAAGCCCAGGTATCTGTAATGTATATTAAAGATTAGAAAAGTTATTTGGATCACACTCCAATCTCACTGGTTGCAGGCAATTCTTGTACTGTGCACAGAAGTTAGCATTAACAAAGTTCACCAGTCTTTGGTACTTAACAGGCAAATGGTTACCACTCAGGAGGGTTCTTCTTGCCCCCTTCAGGGTTCTCCAGATGATCCTCTTTCTTTCGGGTCACCTCAGACAGCCAGTCTTCTCCTTTGACCAAGACAGCCTTCCAAAGGTTTGCCTGCTTTGTCTATCTGGATCTGATTTCTGTGTCTCTCCTCTCTGATTCACCCCCTCCCTCTCCCCTGCCTGCAAAGATCACATGCTCTCCCAGGCAAGCTGCTGTTTGCTCCTCTGCAAAAAGCACTCTGCAAAAGTCCTGCAAAAATTCTGTGTTTTAAAATGCGTTTGTGCAACCTGCTCCAGCAATTCCTCTCAAGCCACCTCCCACAATATTATATTTGGAGGCTTAACTCTAATAACAAGTTGGTCCAGCTGCGAGTCATGAACCATCCCAAATCCAATGGAAAAAGAATCACTGCAGCAGGTATTTCTCAGAAGAATGGTGTGCAGGTCACAGATGGACAGGGTAACAAATGAGGACATTGTACAAAGAACAAAAACAAAACTTACACTGCTGAAAAGAAGCAGAAAGCAGCGACCAGAATTCTTTGGACCCAGATACACTTAGTTACAACTGGAAAAAGAAGCTGAAACGGACAGAGAATGAAAATGAGAGATGGATGAACATCACGGTTAGAAACAAGGGAGGCTACAACTGCTATTTGGAGGGTCAGAGACCCCATGATGGATGGCGAGACATGATTGCCCCATGTCGAACGGCGAGGCATCTGAACTACAGCGCGTCGCCCGCACCTTTTCAGTGGCAACTCGCAAACACCCTCCCTCAATCTTCATCTGCCCCCACCTCTGTTCACTTCGGAGTCCCTCTTCACCCCCTGTCTGCTCTCATGCAGACAATCTCCTCTCTCCACTCTCGCTTCCAATTCCTTCCCTTCCACAGATACTATTTGAATGATATTTCAGTCTTTAGTGTCTCTGAGGTATTTAGGGGATTTGGGGGTGAAGGAGCAGGTGGTGGCACCAGATGTGATCAGTATCTTTTAAGAAGGATTTAGAAAGGCACTTGATTCAAAATTCAAATTTTTTTTATTGTCATATTTTCAAACAGATAAAATATTATGCATTTATTCAGCTGGAAGTCAGGCAGGGATTAGCCACAAGCAGAACATTTCTGATGCCCTTCATAGCCAGAGACAGAGAAGCAGAGAGTCCCTTCAGAGTCACTGAATGTTGAGGATTCGCCTCCAGACTCCGCAGTGTCTGCAATCACATTCCAAAACCATCGATACCTATGGCTCACATTCAGTCCTAAATAATGCCGGTTGGTCCATGCGTGATCTGAAATAATGCCAGTTGGTGCATGTACGAATCTAAATAGTGTCGGCTGGTACATGTATGGTTCTAAATAGTGTTGGCTGGTACATGTATGGTTCTAAATTGTGTCGACTGATGAATGTACGGTTCTAAATAGTGCCGGCTGGTACATGCACAATTTGAAATAGTGCCAGTTGTTGCATGTACGATTCGAAATAGTGCCAGTTGGTGCATATTTGGTTCTATATAGTGACGACTGTTGTATGTACAGTTCTAAATAATGCCAGCTGGTACATGTATGGTTCTAAATAGTGCCGGCTGATACATATTCGGTTCTAAGTAGTGTCTCATGATGCACGTACGATTCAAAATAGTATTGGCTGGTGCATGTACAATTCTAAACAGTGCTGGCTGTTGCATATACGGTTCTAAATAGTGCCGGCTGTTGCATGTGCGGTTCTAAATAATGTTGGCTGATGCATGTACGATTCTAAATAATGTCGGCTGGTGCATGTATGATTCTAAATAGTGCTGGTTGTTGTATGTACCATTGTAAATAGTGTTGGCTGATGCATGTACGATTCTAAATATTGCCGGATGTTGCATGTACGGTTCTAAATAGTGTCGGCTGGTGCATATATGGTTCTAAATAGTTGGTTGGTGCATGTATGATTCTAAATGGTGTCGGTTAATGCAAGTACAATTCTAAATAATGTCGGCTGGTGCTTATATGGTTTAAATAGTGCCGGTTGTTGTATGTACATTTGTAAATAGTGTCGGCGGATGCACGTACGATTCTAAATAATGTTGGCTGATACATGTACGATTCTTAATAGTATCGCCTGGTACATGTACGGTTATTATTAGTGCCGGCTGTTGCCTGTACGATTCTAAATAGTGTCGGCTAATGCATGTATGATTGTAAATACTGTCAGCTCATGCATGTACGATTCAAAATAGTGCTGGCTGTTTCATGTACGGTTCTAAATCGTACCGGCTGTTGCATGTACGGTTCTAAATAGTGTCGGATGTTACATGTACGGTTCTAAATAGTGTCGACTAATGCATGTACGATTCTTAAAATTGTCGGCTGATGCATGTATGATTCAAAATAGTTTTGCCTGATGCATGTACGATTCTAAATAATGTTTGCTGGTACATGTACAATGCTAAATAATGTTGGCTGGTGCCTATATGGTTCTAAATAGTCAGAGGGTGCATGCAGGCTTCTAAATCGTATTGGCTAGTAGATGTACGGTTGTTAATAGTGTCGCCTGATGCATGTACGATTCTAAAGAGTGCCCACTGGTCCAAGTACGGTTCTAAAGTGTGCCGGCTGTTGCATTTACGGTTCTAAATAGTGTCGGCTGATGCATTTATGATTCTAAATAGTGCCGGCTGTAGCATGTGTGGTTCTATATAGTGTTGACCTATGCATGTACGGTTCTAAAGAGTGTCCGCTAATGCATGTATGATTCTAAATACTGTCAGCTGATGCATGTACGATTCTAAATAGTGCTGGCTGTTTCATGTACGGTTCTAAATTGTACCGGATGTTGCATGTACGGTTCTAAATAGTGTCCGATGTTACATGTACGGTTCTAAATAGTGCCGTCTGGTGCATGTACGATTGTAAATAGTGTCAGATGGTGCATGCATGATTCTGAATCGTGCCAGCTGTTGCATGTATGGTTCTCAAGAGTGTAGGCTGGTGCATGTATGATTCTAAATAGTGCCGGCTGTTCTATGTATGGTTCTAAATAGTGTCAGCTGATGCATGTACGATTCTCAAAATTGTTGTCTGATGCATGTACGATTGTAAATAGTGTCGGCTAATGCACCTACGATTCTTAAAATTGTCGGCTGATGCATGTATGATTCTAAATAGTTTCGCCTGATGCATGTACGATTCTAAATAACGTCTGCTGGTACATGTACAATTCTAAATAATGTTGGCTGGTGCCTATATGATTGTAAATAGTCGGATGGTGCATGCAGGGTTCTAAATCGTATTGGCTAGTTGATGTACGGTTGTTAATAGTGTCGCCTGATGCATGTACGATTCGAAAGAGTGCCCGCTGGTTCAAGTACGGTTCCAAATTGTGCCGGCTGTTGCATTTACTGTTCTAAATAGTGTTGCCTGATGCAGGTACGATTTTAAATAATGTTGGCTGATGCATGTACGATTCTTAATAGTGCTGGCTGTTTCATGTATGGTTCTAAATTGTACCGGATGTTGCATGTACGGTTCTAAATAGTGTCGGATGTTACATGTATGGTTCTAAATAGTGCCGTCTGGTGCATGTATGATTGTAAATAGTGTCAGTTGGTGCATGCATGATTCTGAATCATGCTGGCTGTTGCATGTATGGTTCTCAAGAGTGTCGGCTGGTGCATGTATGATTCTAAATAGTGCCGGCTGTTCTATGTATGGTTCTAAATAGTGTCAGCTGATGCATGTACGATTCTCAAAATTGTTGTCTGATGCATGTACGATTGTAAATAGTGTCGGCTAATGCACCTATGATTCTTAAAATTGTCGGCTGATGCATGTTTGATTCTAAATAGTTTCGCCTGATGCATGTACGATTCTAAATAACGTCTGCTGGTACATGTACAATTCTAAATAATGTTGGCTGGTGCCTATATGATTGTAAATAGTCGGATGGTGCATGCAGGGTTCTAAATCGTATTGGCTAGTTGATGTACGGTTGTTAATAGTGACGCCTGATGCATGTACGATTCGAAAGAGTGCCCGCTGGTCCAAGTACGGTTCCAAATTGTGCTGGCTGTTGCATTTACGGTTCTAAATAGTCTTGCCTGATGCAGGTACGATTTTAAATAATGTTGGCTGATGCATGTACGATTCTTAATAGTGCCAGCTGGTACATGTACGGTTCTAAATAGTGCCAGCTGTTGCATTTACTGTTCTAAATAGTGTTGGCTGATGCATGTATGATTCTAAATAGTGTGGCTAGTTAAATGTACGATTTTAAATAATGTCGTCTGGTACATGTACGATTCTAAATATTGTCGGCTGGTGCCTATATGGTTCTAAATAGTCGGTTGGTGCATGAACGGTTCTAAATCGTATTGGCTAGTACATGTACGGTTCTTAATAGTGTCGGCTGATGCATGTACGATTCTAAATATTGCCGGATGTTGCATGTACAGTTCTAAATAGTGTCGGCTGAATCATGTACGATTCTAAATATTGCCGGATGTTGCATGTACGGTTCTAAATTGTACCGGATGTTGCATGTACGGTTCTAAATAGTGTCCGATGTTACATGTACGGTTCTAAATAGTGCCGTCTGGTGCATGTACGATTGTAAATAGTGTCAGATGGTGCATGCATGATTCTGAATCGTGCCAGCTGTTGCATGTATGGTTCTCAAGAGTGTAGGCTGGTGCATGTATGATTCTAAATAGTGCCGGCTGTTCTATGTATGGTTCTAAATAGTGTCGGCTAATGCACCTACGATTCTTAAAATTGTCGGCTGATGCATGTATGATTCTAAATAGTTTCGCCTGATGCATGTACGATTCTAAATAACGTCTGCTGGTACATGTACAATTCTAAATAATGTTGGCTGGTGCCTATATGATTGTAAATAGTCGGATGGTGCATGCAGGGTTCTAAATCGTATTGGCTAGTTGATGTACGGTTGTTAATAGTGTCGCCTGATGCATGTACGATTCGAAAGAGTGCCCGCTGGTTCAAGTACGGTTCCAAATTGTGCCGGCTGTTGCATTTACTGTTCTAAATAGTGTTGCCTGATGCAGGTACGATTTTAAATAATGTTGGCTGATGCATGTACGATTCTTAATAGTGCTGGCTGTTTCATGTATGGTTCTAAATTGTACCGGATGTTGCATATACGGTTCTAAATAGTGTCGGATGTTACATGTATGGTTCTAAATAGTGCCGTCTGGTGCATGTATGATTGTAAATAGTGTCAGTTGGTGCATGCATGATTCTGAATCATGCCGGCTGTTGCATGTATGGTTCTCAAGAGTGTCGGCTGGTGCATGTATGATTCTAAATAGTGCCGGCTGTTCTATGTATGGTTCTAAATAGTGTCAGCTGATGCATGTACGATTCTCAAAATTGTTGTCTGATGCATGTACGATTGTAAATAGTGTCGGCTAATGCACCTATGATTCTTAAAATTGTCGGCTGATGCATGTTTGATTCTAAATAGTTTCGCCTGATGCATGTACGATTCTAAATAACGTCTGCTGGTACATGTACAATTCTAAATAATGTTGGCTGGTGCCTATATGATTGTAAATAGTCGGATGGTGCATGCAGGGTTCTAAATCGTATTGGCTAGTTGATGTACGGTTGTTAATAGTGACGCCTGATGCATGTACGATTCGAAAGAGTGCCCGCTGGTCCAAGTACGGTTCCAAATTGTGCTGGCTGTTGCATTTACGGTTCTAAATAGTCTTGCCTGATGCAGGTACGATTTTAAATAATGTTGGCTGATGCATGTACGATTCTTAATAGTGCCAGCTGGTACATGTACGGTTCTAAATAGTGCCAGCTGTTGCATTTACTGTTCTAAATAGTGTTGGCTGATGCATGTATGATTCTAAATAGTGTGGCTAGTTAAATGTACGATTTTAAATAATGTCGTCTGGTACATGTACGATTCTAAATATTGTCGGCTGGTGCCTATATGGTTCTAAATAGTCGGTTGGTGCATGAACGGTTCTAAATCGTATTGGCTAGTACATGTACGGTTCTTAATAGTGTCGGCTGATGCATGTACGATTCTAAATATTGCCGGATGTTGCATGTACAGTTCTAAATAGTGTCGGCTGAATCATGTACGATTCTAAATATTGCCGGATGTTGCATGTACGGTTCTAATTAGTGTCGGCTGGTGCATATATGGTTCTAAATAGTCGGCTGGTGCATTTACGATTCTAAATAGTGCCGGCAGTTGTATTTACGGCTCTAAATAGTGTCGGCTGATGTATGTATGATTCTAAATAGTGCCGGTTGTTGCATGTACGGTTCTAAATAGTGTCGGCTGGTGCATAAATGGTTCTAAATAGGGTTGACCTATGCATGTACGCTTCTAAATAGTGATGGCTAATGCATGTATGATTCTAAATACTGTCAGCTGATGCATGTACGATTCTAAATAGTGCTTGCTGTTGCATGTGTGCTTCTAAGTAGTGTTGACCTATGCATGTACGGTTCCAAATAGTGTCGGCTAATGCATGTACGATTCTCAAAATTGTCGGCTGATACATATATGATTGTAAATAGTGTCGCCTGATGCATGTACGATTCTAAATAATGTCAACTGGTACATTAATGATTCTAAATAACGTCAGCTGGTACATGTACGATGCTAAATTATGTCGGCTGGTGCCTGTATGGTTTTCAATGCTCGTTTGGTATATTCACGGTTCTAAATCGGATCAGCCTGTACATGTACAGTTCTTAATAGTGTTGCCTGATGCATGTTCGATTTAAAATAATGTCGTCTTGTACATGTACGATTCTAAATATTGTAGGCTGGTGCCTATATGGTTCTAAATAGTCGGTTGGTGCATGAACGGTTCTAAATCGTATTGGCTAGTACATGTACGGTTCTTAATAGTCTCGCCTGATGAATGTACGTTTCTAAATAGTGTTGGCTGATGCATGTACGATTCTAAATAGTGCCGGCTATTGCATTTACGTTTCTAGATAGTGTCGGCTTGTGCATATATGGTTCTAAATAGTCGGTTGGTGCATTTGCAATTCTAAATCGTGTTGGCTAATGCATGTACAATTCTCAAAATTGTTGTCTGATGCATGTACGATTGTAAATAGTGTCGGCTGATGCATGTACGATTCTTAAAATTGTCGGCTGAAGCATGTTTGATTCTAAATAGTTTCGCCTGATCCAAGTACAATTCTAAATAATGTTGGCTGGTGCCTATATGGTTTTAAATAGTGCCGGCAGTTGCATTTACGGTTCTAAATAATGTCAGCTGATGTATGTACGATTCTAAATAGTGCCAGTTGTTGCATGTACGGTTCTAAATAGTGTCGGCTGGTGCATATATGGTTCTAAATAGTCAGTTGGTGCATGTACGATTCTAAATGGTGTCGGCTAATGCAAGTACAATTCTAAATAATGTTGGCTGGTGCCTATATGGTTCAAATAGTTCCGTTTGTGTCGGCGGATGCACGTGCGATTCTAAATAATGTTGGCTGATACATGTATGATTCTTCATAGTGTCGGCTGGTACATGTACAGTTATAATTAGTGCCGGCTGTTGCCTGTACGATTCTAAATAGTGTCGGCTAATGTATGTATGATTGTAAATACTGTCAGCTGATGCATGTACGATTCTAAATAGTGTCGGCTAATGCATGTATGGTTGTAAATACTGTCAGCTGATGCATGTACGATTCTAAATAGTGCTGGCAGTTTCATGTACGGTTCTAAATCGTACTGGCTGTTGGATGTAAGGTTCTAAATAGTGTCGGATGTTACATGTGTGATTCTAAATAGTGCCGCCTGGTGCATGTACGATTGTAAATAGTATCGCCTGATGCATGTACGATTCTAAATAATGTCAGCTGGTACATGTACCATTCTAAATAACGTTAGCTGGTTCCTGTATGGTTTTCAATAGTCGGTTGGTACATGCATGGTTCTAAATCGTATCGGCTAGTACATGTACGTTTCTTAATAGTGTTGCCTGATCAATGTACGATTCTAAATATTGCCAGCTGGTACATGTACGGTTCTAAATAGTGCCGGCTATTGCATGTGCAGTTTTAAATAATGTTGGCTGATGCATGTACGATTCTAAATAGTGCCAGCTGGTACATGTACGGTTCTAAATAGTGCTGGCTGTTGCATGTACAGTTCTAAATAGTATCGGCTGGTGCATATATAGTTCCTAACAGTCGGTTGGTGCATGTATGATTCTCAAATTATCGGCTGATGCATGTACAATTGTAAATAGTGTCGGCTGATGCATGTATGATTCTAAATAGTGTCGCCTGATGCACATACGATTCTAAATAGTGTCGGTTGGTGCCTATATGGTACGAAAGAGTGCCGGCTGTTGCATTTGTGGTTTTAAATAGTATCAGCTGATATATGTATTATTCTACATAGTGCCGGTTGTTATATGTATGGTTCTAAATAGTGTTGGCTGGTGCATATATGGTTCTAAATAGTCGGTTGGTGCATGTACGATTCTAAATCGTGTTGGCTAATGCAAGTACGATTCTTAAAATTGTCGGCTGATGCATGTATGATTCTAAATAGGGTCGTCTGATGCATGTACGATTTTAAATAATGTTGTCTGGTGCCTATATGGCTCTAAATAATGCTGGCAGTTGCACGTACGGTTCTAAATAGTGTCGGCTGATGCATGTACGATTCTAAATAGTGCCGGTTGTTGTGTGGACGGTTGGAAATAGTGTTGGCTGATGCATGTATGGTTCTAAATAGTGTCGGCAGATGCATGTACAATTCTAAATAATGTTAGCTGATGCATGTACGCTTCTTAATAGTGTCAGCTGGTACATATACGGTTATATCTAGTGCCGGCTGTTGCCTGTACGGTTCTAAATAGTGTCGGATAATGCATGTATGATTTGAAATAGTGCCGGCTGTTGCATGTACGGTTCTAAGTAATGTCAGACAGTGCATGTATGATTCCAAATATTGCTGGATGTTGTATGTACGGTTTTAAATAGTGTTGGCTGATGCATGTATGATTTTAAATAGTATCGGCTGGTCCATGTACAATTCTAAATAGTGCTGGCTGTTGCATATACGGTTCTAAATAGTGCCGGCTGTTGCAAGTGTGGTTCTAAATAGTGTCGGCTGGTGCTTTATATGGTTCTAAATAGTCGGTTGGTGCATGTACGATTCTAAATCGTGTTGGCTAATGCAAGTACAATTCTAAATAATGTCGGGTGGTGCCAATATGGTTCTAAATCGTACCGGCTGTTGCATGTACGGTTCTAAATAGTGTCGGATGTTACATGTACGGTTCTAAATAGTGCTGTCTGGTGCATGTACGATTGTGAATAGTGTCAGGTGGTGCATGCACGATTCTGAATCGTGCTGGCTGTTGCATATGTATGGTTCTCAAGAGTGTCGGCTGGTGCATATATGATTCTAAATATTGCCGGCTCTTCTATGTACTGTTCTAAATAGTGTTGGCTGATGCATGTACGATTCTCAAAATTGTTGTGTGATGCACGTACGATTGTAAATAGTGTCGGCTAATGCATGTACGATTCGTACAATTGACGGCTGATGCATGTATGATTCAAAATAGTTTTGCCTGATGCATTTACGATTCCAAATAATGTCTGCTGGTACATGTACAATGCTAAATAATGTTGCCTGGTGCCTATATGGTTCTAAATAGTCGGAGGGTGCATGCAGGCTTCTAAATCGTATTGGCTAGTAGATGTACGGTTGTTAATAGTGTCGCCTGATGCATGTATGATTCTAAAGAGTGCCCGCTGGTCCAAGTACAGTTCTAAATTGTGCCGGCTGTTGCTTTTACGGTTCGAAATAGTGTCGGCTGATGCATTTACGATTCTAAATAGTGCCAGCCGCTACATGTACGGTTCTAAATATTGCCGGCTGTTGCATATATGATTCTAAATAGTGTTGCTAGTTAAATGTACGATTTTAAATAATGTCGTCTGGTACATGTACGATTCTAAATATTGTCGGCTGGTGCCTATATAGTTCTAAATAGTCGGTTGGTGCATGAACGGTTCTAAATCGTATTGGCTAGTACATGTACGGTTCTTAATAGTGTCGCCTGATGAATGTACGATTCTAAATAATGCCAGCTGGTACATGTACGGGTGTAAATAGTGCTGTCTGTTGAATGTGCTGTTCTAAATAATGTTGGCTGATGCATGTACAATTCTAAATAGTGCCAGCTGGTACATGTACAGTTCTAAATAGTGCCGGCTGTTGCATGTACGATTCTAAATATTGCCGGATGTTGCATGTACGGTTCTAAATAGTGTCGGCTGGTGCATATATGGTTCTAAATAGTCGGTCGGTTCATGTACGATTCTAAATCGTGTTGGCTAATGCATGTACGATTCTCAAAATTGTCGGCTGATGCATGTACGATTGTAAATAGTGTCGCCTGATGCATGTACGATTCTAAATAATGTCGGCTGGTGCCTATATGGTCTTAAATAGTGCCGGCAGTTGCATTTACGTTTCTAAATAGTGTCGGCTGGTGCATATATGGTTCTAAATAGTGTTGACCTATGCATGTACGCTTCTAAATAGTGATGGCTAATGCATGTATGATTCTAAATACTGTCAGCTGATGCATGTACGATTCTAAATAGTGCTGGCTGTTGCATGTGTGCTTCTAAGTAGTGTTGACCTATGCATGTACGGTTCAAAATAGTGTCGGCTAATGCATGTACGATTCTCAAAATTGTCGGCTGATACATGTATGATTGTAAATAGTGTCGCCTGATGCATGTACGATTCTAAATAATGTCGGCTGGTACATTTACGATGCTAAATTACGTCAGCTGGTGCCTGTATGGTTTTCAATGCTCGTTTGGTACATTCACGGTTCTAAATCGTATCAGCTAGTACATGTACAGTTCTTAATAGTGTCGCCTGATGCATGTATGTTTTTAAATAGTGCCGGCTGTTGCATATATGATTCTAAACAGTGTTGCCTGATGCATGTTCGATTTAAAATAATGTCATCTGGTACATGTACGATTCTAAATATTGTCGGCTGGTGCCTATATGGTTCTAAATAGTCGGTTGGTGCATGAATGGTTCTAAATCATATTGGCTAGTACATGTACGATTCTTAATAGTCTCGCCTGATGAATGTACGATTCTAAATAATGCCAGCTGGTACATGTACGGTTTTAAATAGTGCTGGCAGTTGCATTTACGGTTCTAAATAATGTCGGCTGATGTATGTACGATTCTAAATAGTGCCGGCTGTTGCATGTACGGTTCTAAATAGTGTCGGCTGGTGCATATATGGTTCTAAATAGTCTGCTGGTGCATGTACGATTCTAAATGGTGTCGGCTAATGCAAGAACAATTCTAAATAATGTCGGCTGGTGCCTATATGGTTCAAATAGTTCCGGTTGTGTCGGCGGATGCACGTGCGATTCTAAATAATGTTGGCTGATACATGTACGATTCTTCATAGTGTCGGCTGGTACATGTACAGTTATAATTAGTGCCGGCTGTTGCCTGTACGATTCTAAATAGTGTCGGCTAATGCATGTATGATTCTAAATACTGTCAGCTGATGCATGTACGATTCTAAATAGTGTCGGCTAATGCATGTATGGTTGTAAATACTGTCAGCTGATGCATGTACGATTCTAAATAGTGCTGGCAGTTTCATGTACGATTCTAAATCGTACTGGCTGTTGCATGTAAGGTTCTAAATAGTGTCGGATGTTACATGTACGGTTCTAAATAGTGCCGTCTGGTGCATGTACAATTGTAAATAGTGTCAGATGGTGTATGCACGATTCTGAATCGTGCTGGCTGTTGTATGTATGGTTCTCAAGAGTGTTGGCTGGTTCATTTACGATTCTAAATAGTGCCGGCTGTTGCATGTGTGGTTCTAAATAGTGTTGACTTATGCATGTACGGTTCTAAATAGTGTCCGTTAATGCATGTATGATTCTAAATACTGTCAGCTGATGCATGTACGATTCTAAATCATACCGGATGTTGCATGTACGGTTCAAAATATTGTCATATGTTACTTGTACGGTTCTAAATAGTGCCGCCAGGTGCATGTACGATTGTAAATAGTGTCAGATGGTGCATGCACGATTCTGAATCGTGCCGGCTCTGGCATGTATGGTTCTCAAGAGTGTCGGCTGGTGCATGTATGAATCTAAATAGTGCTGGCTGTTCTATGTACGGTTCTAAATAGTGTCAGCTGATTCATCTACGATTCTCAAAATTGTTGTCTGATGCATGTACGATTGTAAATAGTGTCGGATAATGCACGTACGATTCTTAAAATTGTCGGCTGATGCATGTATGATTCTAAATAGTGCCAGCCGCTACATGTACGGTTCTAAATAGTGCCGGCTGTTGCATATATGATTCTAAATAGTGATGCTAGTTAAATATACGATTTTAAATAATGTCGTTTGGTACATGTACGATTCCAAATATTGTCGGCTGGTGCCTATATGGTTCTAAATAGTCGGTTGGTGCATGAATGGTTCAAAATCGTATTGGCTAGTAGATGTACGGTTGTTAATAGTGTCGCCTGATGCATGTACGATTCTAAAGAGTGCCCGCTGGTCCAAGTACAGTTCTAAATAGTGTCGGCTGATGCATTTACGATTCTAAATCGTGCCGGCTGTTGCATGTGTGGTTCTAAATAGTGTTGACCTATGCATGTATGTTTCTAAATTCTGACGGCTAATGCATATATGATTCAAAATACTGTCAGCTGATGCATGTGCGATTCAAAATAGTGCTGGCTGTTTCATGTACGGTTCTAAATTGTACCGGATGTTGCATGTATGGGTTTGAAATAGTGTTATATGTTACTTGTACGGTTCTAAATAGTGCCGCCTGGTGCATGTACGTTTGTAAATAGTGTCAGATGGTGCATGCACGATTCTGAATCGTGCCGGCTGTTGCATGTATGGTTCTCAAGAGTGTCAGCTGATTCATCTACGATTATCAAAATTGTTGTCTGATGCATGTACGATTGTTAATAGTGTCGGATAATGCACGTACGATTCTTAAAAGTGTCGGCTGATGCATGTATGATTCTAAATAGTTTCACCTGATCCATGTACGATTCTAAATAACATCTGCTGGTACATGTACAATTCTAAATAATGTTGGCTGGTGCCTATGTGGTTCTAAATAGTCAGATGGTGCATGCAGGGTTCTAAATCGTATTGGCTAGTAGATGTACGGTTGTTAATAGTGTCGCCTGATGCATGTACGATTCTAAAGAGTGCCCGCTGGTCCAAGTACGGTTCCAAATTGTGCCCGCTGTTGCATTTACTGTTCTAAATAGTGTCGGCTGATGCATATATGATTCTAAATAGTGTTGCTAATTAAATGTATGATTTTAAATCATGTCGTCTGGTACATGTACGATTCTAAATAGTGTCGGCTGATGTATGTATGATTCTAAATGGTGCCGGTTGTTGCATGTACGGTTGTAAAAATTGTCGGCTGGTGCCTATATGGTTCTAAATAGTCGGTTGGTGCATGAACGGTTCTAAATCGTATTGGCTAGTACATGTACGGTACTTAATAGTGTCGCCTGATGAATGTACGATTCTAAACAATGCCAGCTGGTACATGTATGGTTCTAAATAATGACGGCTGTTGCCTGTACGTTTCTAAATAGTGTCGGCTGATGCATGTACGATTCTAAATTTTGCCGGATGTTGCATGTACGGTTCTAAATAGTGTCGGCTGGTGCTTATATGGTTCTATATAGTAGGTTGATGCATGTACGATTCTAAATCATGTTGGCTAATGCATGTATGATTCTAAATAATGTCGGCTGGTGCTTATATGGTTTAAATCGTGCCAGCAGTTGCATGTACGGTTCTAAATCGTGTCGGCTGATGCATGTACGATTCTAAATAGTGCCGGTTGTTGTATGTACCATTGTAAATAGTGTTGGCTGATGCATGTACGGTTCTAAATAATGTTGGCTGATGCATGTACGATTCTTAATAGTATCGGCTGGTACATGTCTGGTTATAAATAGTGCCGGCTGTTGCCTGTACGGTTCTAATCAATGTCAGACGGTGCATGTATGATTCTAAATATTGCTGGATGTTGCATGTACTTTTCTAAATAGTGTCGGTCGATGCATGTATGGTTCTAAAAAGTCCCGGCTGTTGCATATTCAGTTCTAAGTAGTGTCTGCTGATGCACGTACGATTCAAAATAGTATTGGCTGGTGCATGTACGATTCTAAATAGTGCCGGCAGTTGAATTTACGGCTCTAAATAGTTTCGGCTGATGTATGTACGATTCTAAATAGTGTCGGCTGATGTATGTACGATTCTAAATAGTGTCGGCTGATGTATGTACGATTCTAAATAGTGCCAGCTGGTACATGTACGGTTCTAAATAGTGCCGGCAGTTGCATTTACGGTTCTAAATAGTGTCGGCTGATGTATGTACGATTCTAAATAGTGCCGGTTGTTGCATGTACGGTTCTAAATATTGTCGGCTGGTGCATATATTGTTCTAAATAGTCGTTTGGTGCATGTACGATTCTAAATGGTGTGGGCTAATGCAAGTACAATTCTAAATAATGTCGGCTGGTGCTTGTATGGTTTAAATAGTGCCGGTTGTTGGATGTACGGTTGTAAATAGTGTCTGCGGTTGCACGTACGATTCTAAATAATGTTGGCTGATACATGTACGATTCTTAATAGTATCGGCTGGTACATGTATGGTTATAATTAGTGCCAGCTGTTGCCTGTACGTTTCTAAATAGTGTCGGCTGATGCATGTACAATTCTAAATATTGCCGGATGTTGCATGTACGGTTCTAAATAGTGTCGGCTTGTGCATATATGGTTCTAAATAGTAGGTTGGTGCATGTACAATTCTAAATCGTATTGGCTTATGCATGTACGATTCTATATAATGTCGGCTGGTGCCTATATGGTTTTAATAGTGCCGGCAGTTGCATTTACGGTTCTAAATCGTGACGGCTGATGCATGTACGGTTCTCAATAGTGTCGGCAGATGAATGTACGATTCTAAATAATGTTGGCTGATGCATGTACGATTCTTAATAGCAGCGGCTGGTACATGTCCGGTTATAAATAGTGCCGGCTGTTGCCTGTACGGTTCTAAATAGTGTCGGCTGGTGCATATATGGTTCTAAATAGTCGGCTGGTGCATTTACGATTCTAAATAGTGCCGTCAGTTGCATTTACGGCTCTAAATAGTGTCGGCTGATGTATGTATGATTCTAAATAGTGCCGGTTGTTGCATGTACGGTTCTAAATAGTGTCGGCTGTCGCATATATGGTTCTAAATAGTTGGTTGGTGCATGTATGATTCTAAATGGTGTCGGTTAATGCAAGTACAATTCTAAATAATGTCGGCTGGTGCTTATATGGTTTAAATAGTGCCGGTTGTTGTATGTACATTTGTAAATAGTGTCGGCGGATGCACGTACGATTCTAAATAATGTTGGCTGATACATGTACGATTCGTAATAGTATCCGCTGGTATATGTACGGTTATTATTAGTGCTGGCTGTTGCCTGTATGATACTAAATAGTGTCGGCTAATGAATGTATGATTGTAAATACTGTCAGCTGATGCATGTACGATTCAAAATAGTGCTGGCTGTTTCATGTACGGTTCTAAATCGTACCGGCTATTTCATGTACGGTTCTAAATAGTGTCGGATGCTACATGTATGGTTCTAAATAGTATCGGCTGATGCATGTACGATTCTCAAAATTGTTGTCTGATGCATGCCCGATTGTAAATAGTGTCGGCTAATGCATGTACCATTCTTAAAATTGTCGGCTGATGCATGTATGATTCAAAATACTTTTGCCTGATGCATGTACGATTCTAAATAATGTTTGCTGGTACATGTACAATGATAAATAATGTTGGCTGGTGCCTATATGGTTCTAAATAGTCGGATGGTGCATGCAGGGTTCTAAATCGTATTGGCTAGTAGATGTACGGTTGTTAATAGTGTCGCCTGATGCATGTACGATTCTAAAGAGTGCCCGCTGGTCCAAGTACGGTTCTAAATTGTGCCGGCTGTTGCATTTACGGTTCTAAACAGTGTCGGCTGATGCATTTACGATTCTAAATAGTGCCGGCTGTAGCATGTGTGGTTCTATATAGTGTTGACCTATGCATGTACGGTTCTAAATAGTGTCCGCTAATGCATGTAGGATTTTAAATACTGTCAGCTGATGCATGTACTATTCTAAATAGTGCTGGCTGTTTCATGTACGGTTCTAAATCGTACCGGATGTTGCATATACGGTTCTAAATAGTGTCGGATGTTACATGTACGGTTCTAAATAGTGCCGTCTGGTGCATGTACGATTGTAAATAGTGTCAGATGGTGCATGCACGATTCTGAATCGTGCCAGCTGTTGCATGTATGGTTTTCAAGAGTGTTGGCTGGTGCATGTATGATACTAAATAGTGCCGGCTGTTCTATGTACAGTTCTAAATAGTGTCAGCTGATGCATGTACGATTCTCAAAATTGTTGTCTGATGCATGTACTATTGTAAATAGTGTCAGCTAATGCACGTACAATTCTTAAAATTGTCGGCTAATGCATGTATGATTCTAAATAATTCGGGCTGTTGCATGTACGGTCCTAAATAATGTCAGACAGTGCATGTATGATTCTAAATATTGCTGGATGTTGCATGTACGATTTTAAATAGTGTCGGCTGATGCATGCATGATTCTAAGTAGTATCGGCTGGTCCATGTATAATTCTAAATAGTGCTGGCAGTTGCATATACTGTTCTAAATAGTGCCGCTGTTGCAAGTGTGGTTCTAAATAGTGTCGGCTGGTGCATATATGTTCTAAATAGTTGATTGGTGCATGTACGATTCTAAATTGTGTTGGGTAATGCAAGTACAATTCTAAATATTGTCGACTGGTGCCTATATGGTAATAAATAGTGCCGGCAGTTGCATGTACTGTTCTAAATAGTGTCGGCTGATGCATGTATGATTCTAAATAGTGCCGGTTGTTGTATGCACGGTTGTAAATAGTGTCGGCGGATGCAAGTACAATTCTAAATAATGTTGGCTGATGCATGTACCATTCTTAATAGTATCGGCTGGTACAGTTACGGTTATAAATAGTGCCGGCTGTTGCATATTCGGTTCTAAGTAGTGTCGGCTAATGCATGTACGATTCTAAATAATGACGGATGTTGCATGTACAGTTCTAAGTAGTAATGGCTGGTGCATATATGATTCCTAACAGTCGGTTGGTGCATGTACGATTCTCAAATTATTGGGTGATGCATGTACGATTGTAAATAGTGTCGGCTGATGCATGTATGATTCTAATTAGTGTCGCCTGATGCATATACGATTCTAAATAATGTCGGATGGTGCCTATATGGTACGAAAGAGTGCCGGCTGTTGCATTTGTAGTTTTAAATAGTGTCAGCTGATATATGTATTATTCTACATAGTCCCGGTTGTTGTATGTATGGTTCTAAATAGTGTTGGCTGGTGCATATATTGTTCTAAATAGTCGGTTGGTGCATGTACGATTCTAAATCGTGTTGGCTAATGCAAGTACGATTCTCAAAATTGTCAGCTGATGCATGTATGATTGTAAATAGTGTCGGCTAATGCATGTATGATTCTTAAATTTGTCGGCTGATGCATGTATGATTCTAAATAAGGTCGCCTGATGCATGTACGATTTTAAATAATGTCGTCTGGTGCCTATATGGTTCTAAATAATGCCGGCAGTTGCACGTACGGTTCTAAATAGTGTCGGCTGATGCATGTACGATTCTAAATAGTGCCGGTTGTTGTGTGGACGGTTGGAAATAGAGTTGGCTGATGCATGTATGGTTCTAAATAGTGTAGGCGGA
This sequence comes from Narcine bancroftii, assembly GCF_036971445.1. Classification (NCBI taxonomy): domain Eukaryota; kingdom Metazoa; phylum Chordata; class Chondrichthyes; order Torpediniformes; family Narcinidae; genus Narcine; species Narcine bancroftii. Next base: position 192,077,616 of record NC_091470.1, on the reverse strand, counting down.
TGCATGTACGATTCTAAATAATGTTAGCTGATGCATGTACGCTTCTTAATAGTGTCGGCTGGTACATGTATGGTTATATCTAGTGGCGGCTGTTGCCTGTACAGTTCTAAATAGTGTCGGATAATGCATGTATGATTCGAAATAGTGCCGGCTGTTGCATGTATGGTTCTAAATAATGTCAGACAGGGCATGTATGATTCCAAATATTGCTGGATGTTGCATGTACGGTTTTAAATAGTGTTGGCTGATGCATGTACAATTCTTAAAACTGTCAGCTGATGCATGTATTATTCTAAATGGTGTCGCCTGATGCATATAAGATTCTAAATAATGTCGGCTGTTACATGTACAATTCTAAATAATGTTGGCTGTTGCCTATATGGTTCGAAATAGTCGGTTGGTGCATGCGCGGTTCTAAATCATATTGGCTAGTAAATGTATGGTTCTTGTAGCCTGATGCATGTACGATTCTACATATTGCCAGCTGGTGCATGTACGGTTCTAAGGAGTGTCAGCTCTTGCATGTATGATTCTAAATAGTGCTGGCTGTTGCATGTACCGTCCTAAATAATGTTGGCTGATGCATGTACGATTCTAAATAGTGCCGGCTGTTGCATGTTCTGTTTTAAATAATGTTGGCTGATGGATGTATGATTCTAAATAGTGCCGGCTGTTGCATGTACGTTCTAAATAGTTTCGTCTGATGCATGTACGATTCTAAATAGTGTCGGCTGATGCATGTAGGTTTCTAAAAAGTGCCGGCTGTTGCATGTACGGTTCTAAATAGTGTCGGCTGATGCAGGTACCATGCTATATAGTGCCGTCTGTTACATGTACAGTTCTAAATAGTGTTGGATGATGCATGTACGGTTCTAAATAGTGCCGTCTGTTGCATTAACGGTTCTAAATAGTGTCGGCTGGTGCATGTAGATTCTAAATACAGTCGGTGGTGCATGCATGATTTTAAATAACGTCGGCTGATGTATGTATGATTCTAAATAGTGTCACCTGATGCATGTATGATTCTAAATAATGTCAGCTGGTAAATGTACGAATCTAAATTTTGTTGGCTGGTGCCTATATGGTTCTAAATAGTCGGTTGTTGCATGCACGGTTCTAAAGGGTATTGGTTAATACATGTATGGTTCTTCATAGCGTCGCTTGATGCATGTACGATTCTAAATAGTACCAGCTGGTCCATGTACGGTTCTAAAGAGTGCTGGCTGTTGCATGTACAGTTCTAAGTAGTGTCAGATGGTGCATACACAATTCTAAATAATGCCGGCTGTTGCATGTACGGTTCTAAATAGTGTCGGCTGATGCATGTACGGTTCTAAATACTGCTGGCTGTTGCATGTACAATTGTAACTATTGTCGCCTGATGCATGTATGATTCTACATATTGCCGGCTGGTGCATGTACAGTTCTAAGTAGAGTCACCTGATGCATGTAAGATTCGACATAGTGCCGGATGATGCAGTTATGGTTCTAAATAATTTTGGCTGATGCATTTATGGTTCTAAATAGTGTCGGCTGGTGCATGTATGGTTCTAAATGGCGTAGGCTGATGCATGCATAGTTCTAAATAGAGTCGGTTGGTGCTTGCACAGTTCAAAATTGTATCGACGAGTACATGTACGGTTCTTAATAGTGTTGGCTGATACATGTACAGTTTTAAATAGTGCTGGCTGTTGCATGTACGATTCTAAATAGTGCCGGCTGTTGCATGTACGATGGTAAATATTACCGGCTGGTGGATGTAGGGTTCTCAATAATGTCAGCTGAAGCATGTATGGTTCTAAATAGTGTCAGCTGGTGCATATATGTTTCTAAATAGAGTCGGCTGGTGCATATACGATTCTAAATAGTGCCGGCAGTTGCATTTACGGTTCTAAATAATGTCAGACAGGGCATGTATGATTCCAAATATTGCTGGATGTTGCATGTACGGATTTAAATAGTGTTGGCTGTTGCATGTACAATTCTTAAAACTGTCAGCGGATGCATGTATAATTCTAAATAGTGTCGCCTGATGCATATAAGATTCTAATTAATGTCGGCTGTTATGTACAATTCTAAATAATGTTGGCTGTTGCCTATATGGTTCTAAATAGTCGGTTGGTGCATGCGTGGTTCTAAATCATATTGGCTAGTAAATGTACTGTTCTTGTAGCCTGATGCATGTACGATTCTACATAGTGCCGGAAGATGCAGTTATGGTTCTAAATAATTTTGGCTGATGCATTTATGGTTTTAAATAGTGTCGTCTGGTGCATGTATGGTTCTAAATGGCGTAGGCTGGTGCATGCATAGTTCTAAATAGAGTCGGTTGGTGCTTGCACCGTTCAAAATTGTATTGACTAGTACATGTACGGTTCTTAATAGTGTTGGCTGATACATGTACAGTTTTAAATAGTGCTGGCTGTTGCATGTACGTTTCTAAATAGTGCCGGCTGTTGCATGTACGATGGTAAATATTACCGGCTGATGGATGTATGGTTCGAAATAGACCCGACTGATGCATGTAGGGTTCTCAATAATGTCGGCTGAAGCATGTATGGTTCTAAATAGTGTCAGCTGGTGCATATATGTTTCTAAATAGAGTCGGCTGGTGCATGTCTGGTTTTAAATAGAGTCGGTTGGTGCATGCACAGTTCTAAATTTTATTAGCAAGTACATGTATGGTTCTTAATAGTGTCGGCTGATATATGTACGATTCTAAATAGTGTTGGCTGGTACATGTACAGTTCTAAACAGTGCCGGCTGGTACATGTACGATTCTGAATAGTGTAGACTGATGCATGTACAGTTCTAAATATTGCCAGCTGGTGTATGTATGATTCTAAATATATTTCGGCTGGTGAATGTACGATTCTAAATAATATCGGCTGTTGCCTATATGGTTCTAAATAGTTGGTTGGTGCATGCACGGTTCTAAATTGTATCGCCTTGTGTATGTACGGTTCTTAATAGTGTGGCCTGATGCATGTACGCTTCTAAATAGTGTCAGCTGGTACATGTACGGTTCTAAATAATGCCGACTGTTGCATGTATGATTCTAAATAGTGCCGGTCGTTGCATGTACCGTTGTAAATAGTTTTGGCTGATGCATGTACGGTTCTAAATAGTTTCGGCAGATGCATGTACGATTCTAAATAGTGCTGGCTGTTGCATGTATGGTTCTAAATAGTGCCGGCTGTTGCATGTACGGTTCTAAATAATGTCAGATGGTGCATGTATGATTCTAAATATTGCTGGATGTTGCATTTACAATTCTAAATAGTGTCGGCTGATGCATTAATGATTCCAAATAGTATCGGCTGGTGCATATACGATTCAAAATAGTGCCGGTTGTTGCATGTTCAGTTCTAAATAGTGTCGGCTGGTGCATGAACAATTCTAAATAGTGCTGGCTGTTGCATGTATGGTTCTAAATAGTGCCGGCTGTTGCATGTACGGTTCTAAATAATGTCAGATGGTGCATGTATGATTCTAAATATTGCTGGATGTTGCATTTACAATTCTAAATAGTGTCGGCTGATGCATTAATGATTCCAAATAGTATCGGCTGGTGCATATACGATTCAAAATAGTGCCGGCAGTTGCATGTACAGTTCTAAATAGTGTTGGCTGATGCATGTACAATTCTTAAAATTGTCAGCTGATGCATGTATAATTCTAAATAGTGTCGCCTGATGCATATAAGATTCTAAATAATGTCGGCTGTTACATGTACAATTCTAAATAATGTTGGCTGTTGCCTATATGGTTCTAAATAGTCGGTTGGTGCATGCGCGGTTCTAAATCATATTGGCTAGTAAATGTACTGTTCTTGTCGCCTGATGCATGTACGATTCTACATATTGCCAGCTGGTGCATGTACGGTTCTAAAGTGTGCTGGCTCTTGCATGTACGATTCTAAATAGTGCTGGCTGTTGCATGTACCGTTCTAAATAGTGTTGGCTGATGCATGTACAATTCTAAATAGTGTCGGCTGTTGCATGTACCATTCTAAATAGTGTTGGCTGATGCATGTACAATTCTAAATAGTGCCGGCTGTTGCATGCACGGTTCTAATTAGTGTCTTGGCTAATACATGTACGGTTCTTCATAGTGTCGCTTGATGCACGTATGATTCTAAATACTACCAGCTGGTCCATGTACGGTTCTAAATCATGCTGGCTGTTGCATGTTCGGTTCTAAATAGTGTCGGCTGATGCATATACGTTTCTAAATAGTGTCAGCTTGTGCACGTATGGTTCTAAATAGTGCTGGCTGTTGCATGTATGGTTCTAAGTAGTGTCAGATGGTGCATACAAAATTCTAAATAATGCCGGCTGTTGCATGTATGGTTCTAAATAGTGTCGGCTGGTGCATGTATGGTTCTAAATGGTGTAGGCTGTGCATGCATATTTCTAAATAGAGTCGGTTGGTGCAAAAACTGTTCTAAATTGTATCGACCAGTACATGTACAGTTCTTAATAGTGTTGGATGAAACATGTACAGTTTTAAATAGTGCTGGCTGTTGCATGTACGATGGTAAATATTACCGGCTGGTGCATGTATGGTTCTAAATAGTCCCGGCTGATGCATGTTGGGTTCTCAATAATGTTGGCTGAAGCATGTATGGTTCTAAATAGTGTCAGCTGGTGCATATATGTTTCTTAATAGAGTCGGCTGGTGCATGTATGGTTTTAAATAGAGTCGGTTGGTGCATGCACAGTTCTAAATTTTATCAGCAAGTCCATGTATGGTTCTTAAGAGTGTCGGCTGATATATGTATGATTCTAAATAGTGTTGGCTGGTACATGTACAGTTCTAAACAGTGCCAGCTGGTACATGTACAGTTCTAAATATATTTCGGCTGGTGCATGTACGATTCTAAATAATGTCGGCTGGTGCCTATATGGTTCTAAATAGTCAGTTGGTGCATGCACGGTTCTAAATCATATTGGCTAGTAAATGTACTGTTCTTGTAGCCTGATGCATGTACGATTCTACATATTGCCAGCTGGTGCATGTACAGTTCTATGGAGTGTCAGATCTTGCATGTACGATTCTAAATAGTGCCGGCTGTTGCATGTACGTTTCTAAATAGTGTTGGCTGATGCATGTACGATCTAAATAGTGCCGGCTGTTGCATGTACCGTTCTAAATAGTTTCGGCTGATGCATTTTCGATTCTAAATAATGTCGGCTGATGAATGTACGTTTATAAAAAGTGCCGGCTGTTGCATGTACGGTTCTAAATAATGTCGGCTGATGCAGGTACCATGCTATATAGTGCCGTCTGTTGCATGTACAGTTCTAAATAGTGTCGGATGATGCATGTACGGTTCTAAATAATGTCGGCTGGTGCATGTAGATTCTAAATACAGTCGATGGTGCATGCATGATTTTAAATAACGTCGGCTGATGCATATACGATTCTAAATGGTGTCGGCTAATGCATGTACGATTCTTAAAATTGTCGGCTGATGTATGTATGATTCTAAATAGTGTCACCTGATGCATGTATGATTCTAAATAATGTCAGCTGGTACATGTACGAATGTAAATAATGTTGGCTGGTGCCTATATGGTTCTAAATAGTCGGTTGTTGCATGCACGGTTCTAAAGTGTATTGGCTAATATATGTACGGTTCTTCATAGTGTCGCTTGATGCATGTACGATTCTAAATAGTACCAGCTGGTCCATGTATGGTTCTAAATCATGCTGGCTGTTGCATGTACGATTCTAATTAGTCTCAGCTGGTGCATGTACACTTCTAAATAGTGCCAGCTGGTACATGTACGGTTCTAAATAGTGCTGGCTGTTGCATGTTCGGTTCTAAATAGTGTCGGCTGATGCATATACGTTTCTAAATAGTGTCGGCTTGTGCATGTATGGTTCTAAATAGTGCTGGCTGTTGCATGTACTGTTCTAAGTAGTGTCAGATGGTGCATACACAATTCTAAATAATGCCGGCTGTTGCATGTACGGTTCTAAATAGTGTCGGCTGATGCATGTACGGTTCTAAATACTGCTGGCTGTTGCATGTACGATTGTAACTATTGTCGCCTGATGCATGTATGATTCTACACATTGCCGGCTGGTGCATGTACAGTTCTAAGTAGTGTCACCTGATGCATGTACAATTCTACATAGTGCCGGATGATGCAGTTATGGATCTAAATAATTTTGGCTGATGCATTTATGGTTCTAAATAGTGTCAGCTGGTGCATGTATGGTTCTAAATGGCGTAGGCTGGTGCATGCATAGTTCTAAATAGAGTCAGTTGGTGCTTGCACGGTTCAAAATTGTATCGACTAGTACATGTACGGTTCTTAATAGTGTTGGCTGATACATGTACAGTTTTAAATAGTGCTTGCTGTTGCATGTACGATTCTAAATAGTGCCGGCTGTTGCATGTACGATGCTAAATATTACCGGCTGGTGGATGTATGGTTCTAAATAGACCCAGCTGATGCATGTAGGGTTCTCAATAATGTCGGCTGAAGCATGTATGGTTCTAAATAGTGTCAGCTTGTGCATATATGTTTCTAAATAGAGTCGGCTGGTGCATGTATGGTTTTAAATAGAGTCGGTTGGTGCATGTATGGTTTTAAATAGAGTTGGTTGGTGCATGCACAGTTCTAAATTTTATCAGCAAGTACATGTATGGTTCTTAATAGTGTCGGCTGATATATGTACGATTCTAAATAGTGTTGGCTGGTACATGTACAGTTTTAAAAAGTGCCGGCTGGTACATGTACGATTCTGAAAAGTGTAGACTGATGCATGTACAGTTCTAAATATTGCCAGCTGGTGTATGTATGATTCTAAATATATTTCGGCTGGTGCATGTACGATTCTGAATAATGTCGGCTGTTGCCTATATGGTTCTAAATAGTCATTTGGTGCATGCACGGTTCTAAATTGTATTGCCTTGTATATGTACGGTTCTTAATAGTGTGGCCTGATGCATGTACGCTTCTAAATAGTGTCAGCTGGTACATGTACGGTTCTAAATAATGCCGACTGTTGCATGTATGATTCTAAATAGTGCCGGTCGTTGCATGTACCGTTGTAAATAGTTTTGGCTGATGCATGTACGGTTCTAAATAGTTTCGGCAGATGCATGTACGATTCTAAATAGTGCTGGCTGTTGCATGTATGGTTCTAAATAGTGCCGGCTGTTGCATGTACGGTTCTAAATAATGTCAGATGGTGCATGTATGATTCTAAATATTGCTGGATGTTGCATTTACAATTCTAAATAGTGTCGGCTGATGCATTAATGATTCCAAATAGTATCGGCTGGTGCATATACGATTCAAAATAGTGCCGGTTGTTGCATGTTCAGTTCTAAATAGTGTCGGCTGGTGCATGAACAATTCTAAATAGTGCTGGCTGTTGCATGTATGGTTCTAAATAGTGCCGGCTGTTGCATGTACAGTTCTAAATAGTGCCGGTTGGTGCATGTACGGTTCTGAATAGTGTCAGCTTGTGCATGTAGATTCTAAATAGAGTGAGTGGTGCATGCACGATTTTAAATTGTGTATACTGATGCATGTATGATTCTAAATCGCATTGGCTAATGCATGTAAGTTTCTGAAAATTGTTGGCTGTTGCTTGTACGATTCTATATAGTGTCAGCTAATGCCTGTATGATTCTTAAAATTGACAGCTGATGCATTTACAATTCTAAATAATGTCGCCTGATGCATATAAGATTCTAAATAATGTCGGCTGTTACATGTACAATTCTAAATAATGTCGGCTGTTGCCTATATGGTTCTTAATAGTCGGTTGGTGCATGCACTGTTCTAAATCATATTGGCTAGTAAATGTACGGTTCTTGTCGCCTGATTCATGTACGATTCTACATATTGCCAGCTGGTGCATGTACGGTTCTAAAGAGTGTCGGCTCTTGCATGTACGATTCTAAATACTGCTGGCTGTTGCACGTACTGTTCTAAATAGTGTTGGCTGATGCATGTACAGTTCTAAACAGTGCCGGCTGTTGCATGAACGATTCTAAATAATGTTGGCTGATGCATGTACGATTCTAAATAGTGCCGGCTGTTGCATGTATAGTTCTGAATAGTTTCGGCCAATGCATGTACAATTCTAAATCGTGTCGGCTGTTGCATGTACGCTTCTAAATAGTGCCAGGTGTTGCATGTACGGTTCTAAATTGTTTCGGCCGATGCATGTACGATTCTAAGTAGTGTTGGCTGATGCATGTACAGTTCCAAATAGTGTTGGAGATGCATGTACGGTTCTAAATAGTTCCGTCTGTTGCATGAACGGTTCTAAATAGTGTCGGCTGGTGCATGTAGATTATAAATACAGTCGGTGGTGCATGCATGATTTTAAATAGGGTTGGCTGATGCATGTACGATTCTAAATGGTGTTGGCTAATGCATGTACGATTGTTAAAATTGTCAGCTGATGCATGTATGATTCTAAATCGTGTCACCTGATGCATATACTATTCTAAATAATGGCGGCTGGTACATGTACGAATCTAAATAATGTTGGCTGGTGCCTATATGGTTCTAAATAGTCGGTTGTAGCATGCACGGTTCTAAAGTGTATTGGCTAATATATGTACGGTTCTTCATAGTGTCGCCTGATGCATATAAGATTCTAAATAATGTCGGCTGTTACATGTACAATTCTAAATAATGTTGGCTGTTGCCTATATGGTTTGAAATAGTCGGTTGGTGCATGCGTGGTTCTAAATCATATTGGCTAATAAATGTACTGTTCTTGTCGCCTGATGCATGTACGATTCTACATATTGCCAGCTGGTGCATGTACGGTTCTAAAGTGTGCCGGCTCTTGCATGTACGATTCTAAATAGTGCTGGCTGTTGCATGTACCGTTCTAAATAGTGTTGGCTGATGCATGTACAATTCTAAATGGTGTCGGCTGTTGCATGTACCATTCTAAATAGTGTTGGCTGATGCATGTACAATTCTAAATAGTGTTGGCTGTTGCACGTACGCTTCTAAATAGTGCCGGCTGTTGCATGCACGGTTCTAAATAGTGTCTTGGCTAATACATGTACGGTTCTTCATAGTGTCGCTTGATGCACGTACGATTCTAAATACTACCAGCTGGTCCATGTACGGTTCTAAATACTGCTGGCTGTTGCATGTACAATTGTAACTATTGTCGCCTGATGCATGTATGATTCTACATATTGCCGGCTGGTGCATGTACAGTTCTAAGTAGAGTCACCTGATGCATGTAAGATTCGACATAGTGCCGGATGATGCAGTTATGGTTCTAAATAATTTTGGCTGATGCATTTATGGTTCTAAATAGTGTCGGCTGGTGCATGTATGGTTCTAAATGGCGTAGGCTGATGCATGCATAGTTCTAAATAGAGTCGGTTGGTGCTTGCACAGTTCAAAATTGTATCGACGAGTACATGTACGGTTCTTAATAGTGTTGGCTGATACATGTACAGTTTTAAATAGTGCTGGCTGTTGCATGTACGATTCTAAATAGTGCCGGCTGTTGCATGTACGATGGTAAATATTACCGGCTGGTGGATGTAGGGTTCTCAATAATGTCAGCTGAAGCATGTATGGTTCTAAATAGTGTCAGCTGGTGCATATATGTTTCTAAATAGAGTCGGCTGGTGCATATACGATTCTAAATAGTGCCGGCAGTTGCATTTACGGTTCTAAATAATGTCAGACAGGGCATGTATGATTCCAAATATTGCTGGATGTTGCATGTACGGATTTAAATAGTGTTGGCTGTTGCATGTACAATTCTTAAAACTGTCAGCGGATGCATGTATAATTCTAAATAGTGTCGCCTGATGCATATAAGATTCTAATTAATGTCGGCTGTTATGTACAATTCTAAATAATGTTGGCTGTTGCCTATATGGTTCTAAATAGTCGGTTGGTGCATGCGTGGTTCTAAATCATATTGGCTAGTAAATGTACTGTTCTTGTAGCCTGATGCATGTACGATTCTACATAGTGCCGGAAGATGCAGTTATGGTTCTAAATAATTTTGGCTGATGCATTTATGGTTTTAAATAGTGTCGTCTGGTGCATGTATGGTTCTAAATGGCGTAGGCTGGTGCATGCATAGTTCTAAATAGAGTCGGTTGGTGCTTGCACCGTTCAAAATTGTATTGACTAGTACATGTACGGTTCTTAATAGTGTTGGCTGATACATGTACAGTTTTAAATAGTGCTGGCTGTTGCATGTACGTTTCTAAATAGTGCCGGCTGTTGCATGTACGATGGTAAATATTACCGGCTGATGGATGTATGGTTCGAAATAGACCCGACTGATGCATGTAGGGTTCTCAATAATGTCGGCTGAAGCATGTATGGTTCTAAATAGTGTCAGCTGGTGCATATATGTTTCTAAATAGAGTCGGCTGGTGCATGTCTGGTTTTAAATAGAGTCGGTTGGTGCATGCACAGTTCTAAATTTTATTAGCAAGTACATGTATGGTTCTTAATAGTGTCGGCTGATATATGTACGATTCTAAATAGTGTTGGCTGGTACATGTACAGTTCTAAACAGTGCCGGCTGGTACATGTACGATTCTGAATAGTGTAGACTGATGCATGTACAGTTCTAAATATTGCCAGCTGGTGTATGTATGATTCTAAATATATTTCGGCTGGTGAATGTACGATTCTAAATAATATCGGCTGTTGCCTATATGGTTCTAAATAGTTGGTTGGTGCATGCACGGTTCTAAATTGTATCGCCTTGTGTATGTACGGTTCTTAATAGTGTGGCCTGATGCATGTACGCTTCTAAATAGTGTCAGCTGGTACATGTACGGTTCTAAATAATGCCGACTGTTGCATGTATGATTCTAAATAGTGCCGGTCGTTGCATGTACCGTTGTAAATAGTTTTGGCTGATGCATGTACGGTTCTAAATAGTTTCGGCAGATGCATGTACGATTCTAAATAGTGCTGGCTGTTGCATGTATGGTTCTAAATAGTGCCGGCTGTTGCATGTACGGTTCTAAATAATGTCAGATGGTGCATGTATGATTCTAAATATTGCTGGATGTTGCATTTACAATTCTAAATAGTGTCGGCTGATGCATTAATGATTCCAAATAGTATCGGCTGGTGCATATACGATTCAAAATAGTGCCGGTTGTTGCATGTTCAGTTCTAAATAGTGTCGGCTGGTGCATGAACAATTCTAAATAGTGCTGGCTGTTGCATGTATGGTTCTAAATAGTGCCGGCTGTTGCATGTACGGTTCTAAATAATGTCAGATGGTGCATGTATGATTCTAAATATTGCTGGATGTTGCATTTACAATTCTAAATAGTGTCGGCTGATGCATTAATGATTCCAAATAGTATCGGCTGGTGCATATACGATTCAAAATAGTGCCGGCAGTTGCATGTACAGTTCTAAATAGTGTTGGCTGATGCATGTACAATTCTTAAAATTGTCAGCTGATGCATGTATAATTCTAAATAGTGTCGCCTGATGCATATAAGATTCTAAATAATGTCGGCTGTTACATGTACAATTCTAAATAATGTTGGCTGTTGCCTATATGGTTCTAAATAGTCGGTTGGTGCATGCGCGGTTCTAAATCATATTGGCTAGTAAATGTACTGTTCTTGTCGCCTGATGCATGTACGATTCTACATATTGCCAGCTGGTGCATGTACGGTTCTAAAGTGTGCTGGCTCTTGCATGTACGATTCTAAATAGTGCTGGCTGTTGCATGTACCGTTCTAAATAGTGTTGGCTGATGCATGTACAATTCTAAATAGTGTCGGCTGTTGCATGTACCATTCTAAATAGTGTTGGCTGATGCATGTACAATTCTAAATAGTGCCGGCTGTTGCATGCACGGTTCTAATTAGTGTCTTGGCTAATACATGTACGGTTCTTCATAGTGTCGCTTGATGCACGTATGATTCTAAATACTACCAGCTGGTCCATGTACGGTTCTAAATCATGCTGGCTGTTGCATGTTCGGTTCTAAATAGTGTCGGCTGATGCATATACGTTTCTAAATAGTGTCAGCTTGTGCACGTATGGTTCTAAATAGTGCTGGCTGTTGCATGTATGGTTCTAAGTAGTGTCAGATGGTGCATACAAAATTCTAAATAATGCCGGCTGTTGCATGTATGGTTCTAAATAGTGTCGGCTGGTGCATGTATGGTTCTAAATGGTGTAGGCTGTGCATGCATATTTCTAAATAGAGTCGGTTGGTGCAAAAACTGTTCTAAATTGTATCGACCAGTACATGTACAGTTCTTAATAGTGTTGGATGAAACATGTACAGTTTTAAATAGTGCTGGCTGTTGCATGTACGATGGTAAATATTACCGGCTGGTGCATGTATGGTTCTAAATAGTCCCGGCTGATGCATGTTGGGTTCTCAATAATGTTGGCTGAAGCATGTATGGTTCTAAATAGTGTCAGCTGGTGCATATATGTTTCTTAATAGAGTCGGCTGGTGCATGTATGGTTTTAAATAGAGTCGGTTGGTGCATGCACAGTTCTAAATTTTATCAGCAAGTCCATGTATGGTTCTTAAGAGTGTCGGCTGATATATGTATGATTCTAAATAGTGTTGGCTGGTACATGTACAGTTCTAAACAGTGCCAGCTGGTACATGTACAGTTCTAAATATATTTCGGCTGGTGCATGTACGATTCTAAATAATGTCGGCTGGTGCCTATATGGTTCTAAATAGTCAGTTGGTGCATGCACGGTTCTAAATCATATTGGCTAGTAAATGTACTGTTCTTGTAGCCTGATGCATGTACGATTCTACATATTGCCAGCTGGTGCATGTACAGTTCTATGGAGTGTCAGATCTTGCATGTACGATTCTAAATAGTGCCGGCTGTTGCATGTACGTTTCTAAATAGTGTTGGCTGATGCATGTACGATCTAAATAGTGCCGGCTGTTGCATGTACCGTTCTAAATAGTTTCGGCTGATGCATTTTCGATTCTAAATAATGTCGGCTGATGAATGTACGTTTATAAAAAGTGCCGGCTGTTGCATGTACGGTTCTAAATAATGTCGGCTGATGCAGGTACCATGCTATATAGTGCCGTCTGTTGCATGTACAGTTCTAAATAGTGTCGGATGATGCATGTACGGTTCTAAATAATGTCGGCTGGTGCATGTAGATTCTAAATACAGTCGATGGTGCATGCATGATTTTAAATAACGTCGGCTGATGCATATACGATTCTAAATGGTGTCGGCTAATGCATGTACGATTCTTAAAATTGTCGGCTGATGTATGTATGATTCTAAATAGTGTCACCTGATGCATGTATGATTCTAAATAATGTCAGCTGGTACATGTACGAATGTAAATAATGTTGGCTGGTGCCTATATGGTTCTAAATAGTCGGTTGTTGCATGCACGGTTCTAAAGTGTATTGGCTAATATATGTACGGTTCTTCATAGTGTCGCTTGATGCATGTACGATTCTAAATAGTACCAGCTGGTCCATGTATGGTTCTAAATCATGCTGGCTGTTGCATGTACGATTCTAATTAGTCTCAGCTGGTGCATGTACACTTCTAAATAGTGCCAGCTGGTACATGTACGGTTCTAAATAGTGCTGGCTGTTGCATGTTCGGTTCTAAATAGTGTCGGCTGATGCATATACGTTTCTAAATAGTGTCGGCTTGTGCATGTATGGTTCTAAATAGTGCTGGCTGTTGCATGTACTGTTCTAAGTAGTGTCAGATGGTGCATACACAATTCTAAATAATGCCGGCTGTTGCATGTACGGTTCTAAATAGTGTCGGCTGATGCATGTACGGTTCTAAATACTGCTGGCTGTTGCATGTACGATTGTAACTATTGTCGCCTGATGCATGTATGATTCTACACATTGCCGGCTGGTGCATGTACAGTTCTAAGTAGTGTCACCTGATGCATGTACAATTCTACATAGTGCCGGATGATGCAGTTATGGATCTAAATAATTTTGGCTGATGCATTTATGGTTCTAAATAGTGTCAGCTGGTGCATGTATGGTTCTAAATGGCGTAGGCTGGTGCATGCATAGTTCTAAATAGAGTCAGTTGGTGCTTGCACGGTTCAAAATTGTATCGACTAGTACATGTACGGTTCTTAATAGTGTTGGCTGATACATGTACAGTTTTAAATAGTGCTTGCTGTTGCATGTACGATTCTAAATAGTGCCGGCTGTTGCATGTACGATGCTAAATATTACCGGCTGGTGGATGTATGGTTCTAAATAGACCCAGCTGATGCATGTAGGGTTCTCAATAATGTCGGCTGAAGCATGTATGGTTCTAAATAGTGTCAGCTTGTGCATATATGTTTCTAAATAGAGTCGGCTGGTGCATGTATGGTTTTAAATAGAGTCGGTTGGTGCATGTATGGTTTTAAATAGAGTTGGTTGGTGCATGCACAGTTCTAAATTTTATCAGCAAGTACATGTATGGTTCTTAATAGTGTCGGCTGATATATGTACGATTCTAAATAGTGTTGGCTGGTACATGTACAGTTTTAAAAAGTGCCGGCTGGTACATGTACGATTCTGAAAAGTGTAGACTGATGCATGTACAGTTCTAAATATTGCCAGCTGGTGTATGTATGATTCTAAATATATTTCGGCTGGTGCATGTACGATTCTGAATAATGTCGGCTGTTGCCTATATGGTTCTAAATAGTCATTTGGTGCATGCACGGTTCTAAATTGTATTGCCTTGTATATGTACGGTTCTTAATAGTGTGGCCTGATGCATGTACGCTTCTAAATAGTGTCAGCTGGTACATGTACGGTTCTAAATAATGCCGACTGTTGCATGTATGATTCTAAATAGTGCCGGTCGTTGCATGTACCGTTGTAAATAGTTTTGGCTGATGCATGTACGGTTCTAAATAGTTTCGGCAGATGCATGTACGATTCTAAATAGTGCTGGCTGTTGCATGTATGGTTCTAAATAGTGCCGGCTGTTGCATGTACGGTTCTAAATAATGTCAGATGGTGCATGTATGATTCTAAATATTGCTGGATGTTGCATTTACAATTCTAAATAGTGTCGGCTGATGCATTAATGATTCCAAATAGTATCGGCTGGTGCATATACGATTCAAAATAGTGCCGGTTGTTGCATGTTCAGTTCTAAATAGTGTCGGCTGGTGCATGAACAATTCTAAATAGTGCTGGCTGTTGCATGTATGGTTCTAAATAGTGCCGGCTGTTGCATGTACAGTTCTAAATAGTGCCGGTTGGTGCATGTACGGTTCTGAATAGTGTCAGCTTGTGCATGTAGATTCTAAATAGAGTGAGTGGTGCATGCACGATTTTAAATTGTGTATACTGATGCATGTATGATTCTAAATCGCATTGGCTAATGCATGTAAGTTTCTGAAAATTGTTGGCTGTTGCTTGTACGATTCTATATAGTGTCAGCTAATGCCTGTATGATTCTTAAAATTGACAGCTGATGCATTTACAATTCTAAATAATGTCGCCTGATGCATATAAGATTCTAAATAATGTCGGCTGTTACATGTACAATTCTAAATAATGTCGGCTGTTGCCTATATGGTTCTTAATAGTCGGTTGGTGCATGCACTGTTCTAAATCATATTGGCTAGTAAATGTACGGTTCTTGTCGCCTGATTCATGTACGATTCTACATATTGCCAGCTGGTGCATGTACGGTTCTAAAGAGTGTCGGCTCTTGCATGTACGATTCTAAATACTGCTGGCTGTTGCACGTACTGTTCTAAATAGTGTTGGCTGATGCATGTACAGTTCTAAACAGTGCCGGCTGTTGCATGAACGATTCTAAATAATGTTGGCTGATGCATGTACGATTCTAAATAGTGCCGGCTGTTGCATGTATAGTTCTGAATAGTTTCGGCCAATGCATGTACAATTCTAAATCGTGTCGGCTGTTGCATGTACGCTTCTAAATAGTGCCAGGTGTTGCATGTACGGTTCTAAATTGTTTCGGCCGATGCATGTACGATTCTAAGTAGTGTTGGCTGATGCATGTACAGTTCCAAATAGTGTTGGAGATGCATGTACGGTTCTAAATAGTTCCGTCTGTTGCATGAACGGTTCTAAATAGTGTCGGCTGGTGCATGTAGATTATAAATACAGTCGGTGGTGCATGCATGATTTTAAATAGGGTTGGCTGATGCATGTACGATTCTAAATGGTGTTGGCTAATGCATGTACGATTGTTAAAATTGTCAGCTGATGCATGTATGATTCTAAATCGTGTCACCTGATGCATATACTATTCTAAATAATGGCGGCTGGTACATGTACGAATCTAAATAATGTTGGCTGGTGCCTATATGGTTCTAAATAGTCGGTTGTAGCATGCACGGTTCTAAAGTGTATTGGCTAATATATGTACGGTTCTTCATAGTGTCGCCTGATGCATATAAGATTCTAAATAATGTCGGCTGTTACATGTACAATTCTAAATAATGTTGGCTGTTGCCTATATGGTTTGAAATAGTCGGTTGGTGCATGCGTGGTTCTAAATCATATTGGCTAATAAATGTACTGTTCTTGTCGCCTGATGCATGTACGATTCTACATATTGCCAGCTGGTGCATGTACGGTTCTAAAGTGTGCCGGCTCTTGCATGTACGATTCTAAATAGTGCTGGCTGTTGCATGTACCGTTCTAAATAGTGTTGGCTGATGCATGTACAATTCTAAATGGTGTCGGCTGTTGCATGTACCATTCTAAATAGTGTTGGCTGATGCATGTACAATTCTAAATAGTGTTGGCTGTTGCACGTACGCTTCTAAATAGTGCCGGCTGTTGCATGCACGGTTCTAAATAGTGTCTTGGCTAATACATGTACGGTTCTTCATAGTGTCGCTTGATGCACGTACGATTCTAAATACTACCAGCTGGTCCATGTACGGTTCTAAATCATGCTGGCTGTTGCACGTTCGGTTCTAAATAGTGTCGGCTGATGCATATACGTTTCTAAATACTGTCAGCTTGTGCATGTATGGTTCTAAATGGCGTAGGCTGTGCATGCATATTTCTAAATAGAGTCGGTTGGTGCAAAAACTGTTCTAAATTGTATCGACCAGTACATGTACAGTTCTTAATAGTGTTGGCTGATACATGTACAGCTTTAAATAGTGCTGGCTGTTGCATGTACGATGGTAAATATTACCGGCTGGTGCATGTATGGTTCTAAATAGTCCCGGCTGATGCATGTTGGGTTCTCAATAATGTTGGCTGAAGCATGTATGGTTCTAAATAGTGTCAGCTGGTGCATATATGTTTCTAAATAGAGTCGGCTGATATATGTACGATTCTAAATAGTGTTGGCTGGTACATGTACAGTTCTAAACAGTGCCAGCTGGTACATGTACAGTTCTAAATATATTTCGGCTGGTGCATGTACGATTCTAAATAATGTCGGCTGGTGCCTATATGGTTCTAAATAGTCAGTTGGTGCATGCACGGTTCTAAATCATATTGGCAAGTAAATGTACTGTTCTTGTAGCCTGATGCATATACGATTCTACATATTGCCAGCTGGTGCATGTACGCTTCTAAATAGTGTTGGCTGATGCATGTACAGTTCTAAATAGTGCCGGCTGTTGCATGTTCTGTTTTAAATAATATTGGCTGATGCATGTACGATTCTAAATAGTGCTGGCTGTTGCATGTACCGTTCTAAATAGTTTCGGCTGATGCATTTTCGATTCTAAATAGTGTCGGCTGATGCATGTACGTTTATAAAAAGTGCCGGCTGTTGCATGTACGGTTCTAAATAGTGTCGGCTGATGCAGGTACCATGCTATATAGTGCCGTCTGTTGCATGTACAGTTCTAAATAGTGTCGGCTGGTGCATGTAGATTCTAAATACAGTCGGTGGTGCATGCATGATTTTAAATAACGTCGGCTGATGCATATACGATTCTTAAAATTGTCGGCTGATGTATGTATGATTCTAAATAGTGTCACCTGATGCATGTATGATTCTAAATAATGTCAGCTGGTACATGTACGAATGTAAATAATGTTGGCTGGTGCCTATATGGTTCTAAATAGTCGATTGTTGCATGCACGGTTCTAAAGTGTATTGGCTAATATATGTACGGTTCTTCATAGTGTCGCTTGATGCATGTACGATTCTAAATAGTACCAGCTGGTCCATGTACGGTTCTAAATCATGCTGGCTGTTGCATGTACGATTCTAATTAGTCTCGGCTGGTGCATGTACACTTCTAAATAGTGCCAGCTGGTACATGTACGGTTCTAAATAGTGCTGGCTGTTGCATGTTCGCTTCTAAATAGTGTCGGCTGATGCATGTACGGTTCTAAATAGTGTCGCCTGATGCATGTATGATTCTACACATTGCCGGCTGGTGCATGTACAGTTCTAAGTAGTGTCACCTGATGCATGTACAATTCTACATAGTGCCGGATGATGCAGTTATGGATCTAAATAATTTTGGCTGATGCATTTATGGTTCTAAATAGTGTCAGCTGGTGCATGTATGGTTCTAAATGGCGTAGGCTGGTGCATGCATAGTTCTAAATAGAGTCAGTTGGTGCTTGCACGGTTCAAAATTGTATCGACTAGTACATGTACGGTTCTTAATAGTGTTGGCTGATACATGTACAGTTTTAAATAGTGCTTGCTGTTGCATGTACGATTCTAAATAGTGCCGGCTGTTGCATGTACGATGCTAAATATTACCGGCTGGTGGATGTATGGTTCTAAATAGACCCAGCTGATGCATGTAGGGTTCTCAATAATGTCGGCTGAAGCATGTATGGTTCTAAATAGTGTCAGCTGGTGCATATATGTTTCTAAATAGAATCGGCTGGTGCATGTATGGTTTTAAATAGAGTCGGTTGGTGCATGTATGGTTTTAAATAGAGTTGGTTGGTGCATGCACAGTTCTAAATTTTATCAGCAAGTACATGTATGGTTCTTAATAGTGTCGGCTGATATATGTACGATTCTAAATAGTGTTGGCTGGTACATGTACAGTTTTAAAAAGTGCCGGCTGGTACATGTACGATTCTGAAAAGTGTAGACTGATGCATGTACAGTTCTAAATATTGCCAGCTGGTGTATGTATGATTCTAAATATATTTCGGCTGGTGCATGTCTTCTTTGGCTTGGCTTCGCGGACGAAGATTTATGGAGGGGGTAAAAAGTCCACGTCAGCTGCAGGCTCGTTTGTGGCTGACCAGTCCGATGCGGGACAGGCAGACACGATTGCAGCGGTTGCAAGTGAAAATTGGTTGGTTGGGGTTGGGTGTTGGGTTTTTCCTCCTTTGCCTTTTGTCAGTGAGGTGGGCTCTGCGGTCTTCTTCAAAGGAGGCTGCTGCCCGCCAAACTGTGAGGCGCCAAGATGCACGGTTTGAGGCGTTATCAGCCCACTGGCGGTGGTCAATGTGGCAGGCACCAAGAGATTTCTTTAGGCAGTCCTTGTACCTTTTCTTTGGTGCACCTCTGTCACGGTGGCCAGTGGAGAGCTCGCCATATAATACGATCTTGGGAAGGCGATGGTCCTCCATTCTGGAGACGTGACCCATCCAGCGCAGCTGGATCTTCAGCAGCGTGGACTCGATGCTGTCGACCTCTGCCATCTCGAGTACCTCGACGTTAGGGGTGTGAGCGCTCCAATGGATGTTGAGGATGGAGTGGAGACAACGCTGGTGGAAGCGTTCTAGGAGCCGTAGGTGGTGCCGGTAGAGGACCCATGATTCGGAGCCGAACAGGAGTGTGGGTATGACAACGGCTCTGTATACGCTTATCTTTGTGAGGTTTTTCAGTTGGTTGTTTTTCCAGACTCTTTTGTGTAATCTTCCAAAGGCGCTATTTGCCTTGGCGAGTCTGTTGTCTATCTCATTGTCGATCCTTGCATCTGATGAAATGGTGCAGCCGAGATAGGTAAACTGGTTGACCGTTTTGAGTTTTGTGTGCCCGATGGAGATGTGGGGGGGGCTGGTAGTCATGGTGGGGAGCTGGCTGATGGAGGACCTCAGTTTTCTTCAGGCTGACTTCCAGGCCAAACATTTTGGCAGTTTCCGCAAAGCAGGACGTCAAGCGCTGAAGAGCTGGCTCTGAATGGGCAACTAAAGCGGCATCATCTGCAAAGAGTAGTTCACGGACAAGTTTCTCTTGTGTCTTGGTGTGAGCTTGCAGGCGCCTCAGATTGAAGAGACTGCCATCCGTGCGGTACCGGATGTAAACAGCGTCTTCATTGTTGGGGTCTTTCATGGCTTGGTTCAGCATCATGCTGAAGAAGATTGAAAAGAGGGTTGGTGCGAGAACACAGCCTTGCTTCACGCCATTGTTAATGGAGAAGGGTTCAGAGAGCTCATTGCTGTATCTGACCCGACCTTGTTGGTTTTCGTGCAGTTGGATAATCATGTTGAGGAACTTTGGGGGACATCCGATGCGCTCTAGTATTTGCCAAAGCCCTTTCCTGCTCACGGTGTCGAAGGCTTTGGTGAGGTCAACAAAGGTGATGTAGAGTCCTTTGTTTTGTTCTCTGCACTTTTCTTGGAGCTGTCTGAGGGCAAAGACCATGTCAGTGGTTCCTCTGTTTGCGCGAAAGCCGCACTGTGATTCTGGGAGAATATTCTCGGCGACACTAGGTATTATTCTATTTAGTAGAATCCTAGCGAAGATTTTGCCTGCAATGGAGAGCAACGTGATTCCCCTGTAGTTTGAGCAGTCTGATTTCTCGCCTTTGTTTTTGTACAGGGTGATGATGGTGGCATCACGAAGATCCTGAGGCAGTTTACCTTGGTCCCAACAAAGCTTGAAAAACTCATGCAGTTTGGCATGCAGAGTTTTGCCGCCAGCCTTCCAGACTTCTGGGGGGATTCCATCCATACCTGCTGCTTTGCCACTTTTCAGTTGTTCGATTGCCTTATATGTCTCATCCAGGGTGGGAACCTCATCCAGCTCTAGTCTTAGGGGCTGTTGAGGGAGCTGGAGCAGGGCGGAATCTTGGACTGAGCAGTTGGTACTGAAAAGAGATTGGAAGTGTACGATTCTGAATAATGTCGGCTGTTGCCTATATGGTTCTAAATAGTCAGTTGGTGCATGCACGGTTCTAAATTGTATTGCCTTGTATATGTACGGTTCTTAATAGTGTGGCCTGATGCATGTACGCTTCTAAATAGTGTCAGCTGGTACATGTACGGTTCTAAATAATGCCGACTGTTGCATGTATGATTCTAAATAGTGCCGGTCGTTGCATGTACCGTTGTAAATAGTTTTGGCTGATGCATGTACGGTTCTAAATAGTTTCGGCAGATACATGTACGATTCTAAATAGTGCTGGCTGTTGCATGTATGGTTCTAAATAGTGCCGGCTGTTGCATGTACGGTTCTAAATAATGTCAGGTGGTGCATGTATGATTCTAAATATTGCTGGATGTTGCATTTACAATTCTAAATAGTGTCGGCTGATGCATTAATGATTCCAAATAGTATCGGTTGGTGCATATACGATTCAAAATAGTGCCGGTTGTTGCATGTTCAGT
The DNA here is from genome assembly GCF_036971445.1 of Narcine bancroftii. Lineage (NCBI taxonomy): Eukaryota > Metazoa > Chordata > Chondrichthyes > Torpediniformes > Narcinidae > Narcine > Narcine bancroftii. The sequence goes on along the minus strand of NC_091470.1, from coordinate 192,056,091 downwards.
TCTAAATAGTGTCGGCTGGTGCATGAACAATTCTAAATAGTGCTGGCTGTTGCATGTATGGTTCTAAATAGTGCCGGCTGTTGCATGTACGGTTCTAAATAATGTCAGATGGTGCATGTATGATTCTAAATATTGCTGGATGTTGCATTTACAATTCTAAATAGTGTCAGCTGATGCATTAATGATTCCAAATAGTATCGGCTGGTGCATATACGATTCAAAATAGTGCCGGCTGTTGCATGTACAGTTCTAAATAGTGCCGGTTGGTGCATGTACGGTTCTGAATAGTGTCAGCTTGTGCATGTAGATTCTAAATAGAGTGAGTGGTGCATGCACGATTTTAAATTGTGTATACTGATGCATGTATGATTCTAAATCGCATTGGCTAATGCATGTAAGTTTCTGAAAATTGTTGGCTGTTGCTTGTACGATTCTATATAGTGTCAGCTAATGCCTGTATGATTCTTAAAATTGACAGCTGATGTATTTACAATTCTAAATAATGTCGCCTGATGCATATAAGATTCTAAATAATGTCGGCTGTTACATGTACAATTCTAAATAATGTCGGCTGTTGCCTATATGGTTCTTAATAGTCGGTTGGTGCATGCACTGTTCTAAATCATATTGGCTAGTAAATGTACGGTTCTTGTCGCCTGATTCATGTACGATTTTACATATTGCCAGCTGGTGCATGTACGGTTCTAAAGAGTGTCGGCTCTTGCATGTACGATTCTAAATACTGCTGGCTGTTGCACGTACTGTTCTAAATAGTGTTGGCTGATGCATGTACAGTTCTAAACAGTGCCGGCTGTTGCATGAACGATTCTAAATAATGTTGGCTGATGCATGTACGATTCTAAATAGTGCCGGCTGTTGCATGTATAGTTCTGAATAGTTTCGGCCAATGCATGTACAATTCTAAATCGTGTCGGCTGTTGCATGTACGCTTCTAAATAGTGCCAGGTGTTGCATGTACGGTTCTAAATTGTTTCGGCCGATGCATGTACGATTCTAAGTAGTGTTGGCTGATGCATGTACAGTTCCAAATAGTGTTGGAGATGCATGTACGGTTCTAAATAGTTCCGTCTGTTGCATGAACGGTTCTAAATAGTGTCGGCTGGTGCATGTAGATTATAAATACAGTCGGTGGTGCATGCATGATTTTAAATAGGGTTGGCTGATGCATGTACGATTCTAAATGGTGTTGGCTAATGCATGTACGATTGTTAAAATTGTCAGCTGATGCATGTATGATTCTAAATCGTGTCACCTGATGCATATCCTATTCTAAATAATGGCGGCTGGTACATGTACGAATCTAAATAATGTTGGCTGGTGCCTATATGGTTCTAAATAGTCGGTTGTAGCATGCACGGTTCTAAAGTGTATTGGCTAATATATGTACGGTTCTTCATAGTGTCGCCTGATGCATATAAGATTCTAAATAATGTCGGCTGTTACATGTACGATTCTAAATAATGTCGGCTGTTGCCTATATGGTTCTTAATAGTCGGTTGCTGCATGCACGGTTCTAAATCATAATGGCTAGTAAATGTACTGTTCTTGTCGCCTGATGCATGTACAATTCTACATATTGCCAGCTGGTGCATGTACGGTTCTAAACTGTGTCGGCTCTTGCATGTACGATTCTAAATACTGCCGGCTGTTGCATGTACCATTCTAAATTGTGTTGGCTGATGCATGTACAGTTCTAAATTGTGCTGGCTGTTGCATGTACAATTCTAAATAATGTTGCCTGATGCATGTTCGATTCTAAATAGTGCCGGCTGTTGCATGTATAGTTCTAAATAGTTTCGGCCGATGCATGTCCGATTCTAAATAGTGTCGGCTGTTGCATGTACGCTTCTAAATTGTGCCGGCTGTTGCATGTACGGTTCTAAATAATTTTCGCTGATGCATGTACGATTCTAAATAGTGCCGGCTGTTGCATGTACGCTTCTAAATAGTGCCGGCTGTTGCATGTACGGTTCTAAATAATTTTCGCTGATGCATGTACGATTCTAAATAGTGCCGGCTGTTGCATGTACGCTTCTAAATAGTGCCGGCTGTTGCATGTACCATTCTAAATTGTGTTGGCTGTTGCATGTATAGTTCTAAATAGTTTCGGCCGATGCATGTCCGATTCTAAATAGTGTCGGCTGTTGCATGTACGCTTCTAAATAGTGCCGGCTGTTGCATGTACGGTTCTAAATAATTTTCGCTGATGCATGTACGATTCTAAATAGTGCTGGCTGTAGCATGTATGCTTCTAAATAGTGCCGGCTGTTGCATGTACGCTTCTAAATACTGCCGGCTGTTGCATGTACCATTCTAAATTGTGTTGGCTGATGCATGTACAGTTATAAATAGTGCCGGCTGTTGCATTTACAATTCTAAATAATGATGGCTGATGCATGTACGATTCTAAATAGTGCCGGCTGTTGCATGTATAGTTCTACATAGTTTCGGCCGATGCATGTCCGATTCTAAATAGTGTTGGCTGTTGCATGTACGCTTCTAAATAGTGCCGGCTGTTGCATGTACGGTTCTAAATAATTTTCGCTGATGCTTGTACGATTCTAAATAGTGCCGGCTGTTGCATGTACGCTTCTAAATAGTGCCGGCTGTTGCATGTACGGTTCTAAATAATTTTCGCTGATGCATGTACGATTCTAAATACTGCCGGCTGTTGCATATACCATTCTAAATTGTGTTGGCTGACGCATGTACAGTTCTAAATAGTGCCAGCTGTTGCATGTACAATTCTAAATAATGTTGGCTGATGCATGTACGATTCTAAATAGTGCCGGCTGTTGCATGCATAGTTCTAAATAGTTTCGGCCAATGCATGTCCGATTCTAAATCGTGTCGGCTGTTGCATGTACGCTTCTAAATACTGCCGGCTGTTGCATGTACAGGTTCTAAATAATTATCGCTGATGCATGTCCGATTCTAAATAGTGTCGGCTGTTGCATGTACACTTCTAAATAGTGCCGGCTGTTGCATGTACGGTTCTAAATAATGTTCGCTGATGCATGTACAATTCTAAATAGTGCCGGCTGTTGCATGTACGGTTCTAAATAGTTTCGGCAGATGCATGTACGATTCTAAATAGTGTCGGTTGATGCACGTACGGTTCTCAATAGTGTCGGATGATGCATGTACGGTTCTAAATAGTGTCGGCTGGTGCATGTAGATTCTAAATACTGTCGGTGGTGCATGCATGATTTTAAATAGTGTTGGCTAATGCATGTACGATTCTTAAAATTGTCGGCTGATGCATGTATGATTCTATATCGTGTCACCTGCTGCATCTACTATTCTAAATAATGTCGGCTGGTACATGTACAAATCTAAATTATGTCGGCTGGTGCCTATATGGTTCTAAATAGTCGGTTGTTGCATGCACGGTTCTAAAGTGTTTTGGCTAATACATGTACGGTTCTTCATAGTGTCACTTGATGCATGTATGATTCTAAATAGTACCAGCTGGGCCATGTACGGTTCTAAATATTGTTGGCTGATTCATGTTCGGTTCTAAATAGTGTCGGCTGGTGCAAGAACGATTCTAAATTGTGCTGGCTGTTGCATGTATGGTTCTTAATACTGCCGGCTGGTGCCTGTACAATTCTAAATAGTGTCAGATGGTGCATGCACGATTCTAAATCGTTCTGGCTGTTGCATGTATGGTTCTAAATAATGTTAGTCAGTGCATGTATGATTCTAAATATTGCTGGATGTTGCACGTACAATTCTAAATAGTGTTGGCTGAAGCATTAATGATTCCAAATAGTATCGGCTGGTGCATATACGATTCAAAATAGTGCCGGCTGTTGCATGTACAGTCCTAAATAGTGCCGACTGGTGCATGTACTGTTCTAAATAGTGTTGGGTGGTGCATGTACGGTTCTAAATAGTGTCAGCTTGTGCATGTAGATTTAAAATAGAGTGAGTTGTGCATGCAAGATTTTAAATTGTGTCTACTGATGCATGTATGATTCTAAATCGCATTGGCTAATGCATGTACGTTTCTGAAAATTGTTGGCTGGCGCTTGTACGATTCTATATAGTGTCAGCTAATGCATGTACGATTCTTAAAATTGACAGCTGATGCATTTACAATTCTAAATAATGTCGCCTGATGCATATAAGATTCTAAATAATGTCGGCTGTTACATGTACAATTCTAAATAATGTCGGCTGTTGCCTATATGGTTCTAAATAGTCGGTTGGTGCATGCGCGGTTCTAAATCATATTAGCTAGTAAATGTACGGTTCTTGTAGCCTGATGCATGTACAATTCTACATATTGCCAGCTGGTGCATGTACGGTTCTAAGGAGTGTCGGCTCTTGCATGTACGATTCTAAATACTGCCGGCTGTTGCATGTCTTCTTCTTCTTCTTCTTTGGCTTGGCTTCGCGGACGAAGATTTATGGAGGGGGTAAAAAGTCCACGTCAGCTGCAGGCTCGTTTGTGGCTGACAAGTCCGATGCGGGACAGGCAGACACGATTGCAGCGGTTGCAAGGGAAAATTGGTTGGTTGGGGTTGGGTGTTGGGTTTTTCCTCCTTTGCCTTTTGTCAGTGAGGTGGGCTCTGCGGTCTTCTTCAAAGGAGGTTGCTGCCCGCCAAACTGTGAGGCGCCAAGATGCATGGTTTGAGGCGTTATCAGCCCACTGGCGGTGGTCAATGTGGCAGGCACCAAGAGATTTCTTTAGGCAGTCCTTGTACCTTTTCTTTGGTGCACCTCTGTCACGGTGGCCAGTGGAGAGCTCGCCATATAATACGATCTTGGGAAGGCGATGGTCCTCCATTCTGGAGACGTGACCCATCCAGCGCAGCTGGATCTTCAGCAGCGTGGACTCGATGCTGTCGACCTCTGCCATCTCGAGTACTTCGACGTTAGGGGTGTAAGCGCTCCAATGGATGTTGAGGATGGAGCGGAGACAACGCTGGTGGAAGCGTTCTAGGAGCCGTAGGTGGTGCCGGTAGAGGACCCATGATTCGGAGCCGAACAGGAGTGTGGGTATGACAACGGCTCTGTATACGCTTATCTTTGTGAGGTTTTTCAGTTGGTTGTTTTTCCAGACTCTTTTGTGTAGTCTTCCAAAGGCGCTATTTGCCTTGGCGAGTCTGTTGTCTATCTCATTGTCGATCCTTGCATCTGATGAAATGGTGCAGCCGAGATAGGTAAACTGGTTGACCGTTTTGAGTTTTGTGTGCCCGATGGAGATGTGGGGGGGGCTGGTAGTCATGGTGGGGAGCTGGCTGATGGAGGACCTCAGTTTTCTTCAGGCTGACTTCCAGGCCAAACATTTTGGCAGTTTCCGCAAAGCAGGACGTCAAGCGCTGAAGAGCTGGCTCTGAATGGGCAACTAAAGCGGCATCATCTGCAAAGAGTAGTTCACGGACAAGTTTCTCTTGTGTCTTGGTGTGAGCTTGCAGGCGCCTCAGATTGAAGAGACTGCCATCCGTGCGGTACCGGATGTAAACAGCGTCTTCATTGTTGGGGTCTTTCATGGCTTGGTTCAGCATCATGCTGAAGAAGATTGAAAAGAGGGTTGGTGCGAGAACACAGCCTTGCTTCACGCCATTGTTAATGGAGAAGGGTTCAGAGAGCTCATTGCTGTATCTGACCCGACCTTGTTGGTTTTCGTGCAGTTGGATAATCATGTTGAGGAACTTTGGGGGACATCCGATGCGCTCTAGTATTTGCCAAAGCCCTTTCCTGCTCACGGTGTCGAAGGCTTTGGTGAGGTCAACAAAGGTGATGTAGAGTCCTTTGTTTTGTTCTCTGCACTTTTCTTGGAGCTGTCTGAGGGCAAAGACCATGTCAGTGGTTCCTCTGTTTGCGCGAAAGCCGCACTGTGATTCTGGGAGAATATTCTCGGCGACACTATGTATTATTCTATTTAGTAGAATCCTAGCGAAGATTTTGCCTGCAATGGAGAGCAACGTGATTCCCCTGTAGTTTGAGCAGTCTGATTTCTCGCCTTTGTTTTTGTACAGGGTGATGATGGTGGCATCACGAAGATCCTGAGGCAGTTTACCTTGGTCCCAACAAAGCTTGAAAAACTCATGCAGTTTGGCATGCAGTGTTTTGCCGCCAGCGTTCCAGACTTCTGGGGGGATTCCATCCATACCTGCTGCTTTGCCACTTTTCAGTTGTTCGATTGCCTTATATGTCTCATCCAGGGTGGGAACCTCATCCAGCTCTAGCCTTAGGGGCTGTTGAGGGAGCTGGAGCAGGGCGGAATCTTGGACTGAGCGGTTGGCACTGAAAAGAGATTGGAAGTGTTCTGACCATCGGTTGAGGATGGAGATCTTGTCGCTGAGGAGGACTTTGCCGTCTGAGCTGCGCAGCGGGCTTTGGACTTGGGGTGAGGGGCCGTACACAGCCTTTAGAGCCTCGTAGAAACCCCTGAAGTCGCCAATGTCCGCGCTGAGCTGTGTTCGTTTGGCGAGGCTAGTCCACCACTCATTTTGGATCTCCCAGAGTTTGCGCTGAAGATGGCTGCATGCGCGACGGAAGGCTTGTTTCTTCTCTGGACAGGACGGCTTTGTAAGGTGAGCCTGGTGGGCAGCTCGCTTCTTTGCCAGCAGCTCCTGGATTTCCTGGCTGTTTTCGTCAAACCAGTCCTTGTTTTTCCTGGAGGATAAGCCCAGTACCTCTTCAGTGGATTGCAGTATGGTAGTCTTCAACTGATCCCAGAGGGTTTCAGGGGACGGGTCCGTGAGGCGGGTTGCAACGTCGAGCTTTGCTTTGAGGTTTGCCTGGAAGTTTCCTCTCGCTTCGTCTGACTGCAGTTTTCCAACATTGAACCTCTTTCTGGGGGCTTTATTGTTCCTGGGCTTTGGCTTGAAGTGAAGGTTGAGCTTACAGCGAACCAGCCGGTGGTCAGTGTGGCATTCCGCGCTAGGCATGACCCTGGTGTGGAGCACATCTTGTTTGTCACTTTCTCGCACCAGGATGTAGTCCAGGAGGTGCCAGTGTTTGGATCGGGGATGCATCCAGGTGGTCTTAAGGCTGTCCCTCTGCTGAAAAAGGGTGTTTGTAATGACAAGCCGCTGTTCTGCGCAGAGCTCCAACAGGAGGCGCCCATTGTCGTTGCACTTGCCGACGCCATGCTTGCCCAGGATTCCTGGCCAGGTTTCTGAGTCTTTGCCGACACGAGCGTTGAAGTCGCCCAGGATGACAACCTTGTCGGCTGTAGGGGTACGTTGGATGAGGTTGCGCAGGTCGGTGTAGAACTTGTTCTTTTCTGCTGGTTCCGCCTGGAGGGTTAGAGCATAGACACTGATGAGGGTGATGTGACGCTTGTTTTGAAGTGGGAGTCGCATGGACATGATTCGGTCCGAGAGGCCTGTCGGAAGGTTTTCGAGTTTGGAGGCAATGAAGCTCTTGACCATGAAGCCTACACCAGATAGGCGTCGTTCATCCGAAGGCTTGCCAGACCAGTAGAGTGTGTAGCCCGCGCCGCGTTCTTGGAGGCTGCCTACATCTGCCAGGCGGACTTCACTGAGAGCGGCTATGTCGATGTCAAATCTGAGGAGTTCATGTGCAATGAGGGCAGACCGACGTTCAGGTCGGTGGCTGTCAGCCTTGTCTAGCATGGTTCTGATGTTCCAGCATGCTAGCTTGAGTTTGTGAGCATCTTTTGAGGGGGAGGACGTGGAGGGGGAGGACGTTGAGGGGGAGGACGTGGACCTGTCCTCGGGCCTGCGCAAAGGAGCTTTTAGGTGGAGTGCAGTGCGCGCAGTACTGGCCCCACCCTTTACACCCATGGTTCGTGTGCCGTGGCCAAGCAAGCTGGGACGTGGCAGCGAGGTCCTTGGGTCGTAGGTTTTATAACGGAGTGTCCTTCTCCTATGCAGGTTTCTTACCCGGGCTGGAGGGGTCTGCCTCCCCTCCTAGGTCGGTCCATACTGCCCGGACCGGGGCCGAGGCCGCCGCAGTTCACCCTGTGCCTGGACTGGGGCCGCCGCCTCCCACTCCCTGCCCGGACCGGGGCCTCCGCCTGCCTCACTCGACCGAGGCTGGGGCCGCCGTCTCCCCCTTGCTCCTGCCCGTATCGGGGCTGTTGCATGTACCATTCTAAATAATGTTGGCTGATGCATGTACAATTCTAAATAATGTTGGCTGATGCATGTACGATTCTAAATAGTGCCGGCTGTTGCATGTACGGTTCCAAATAGTTTCGGCCGATGCATGTACGATTCTAAATAGTGCCAGCTGGTACATGTACCGTTCTAAATAATGTCAACCGTTGCATGTCCGGTTCTAAATAATGTTGGCTGATGCATGTACACTTCTAAATAGTGCTAGCTGGTACATGTATGGTTTTAATTAGTGCCGGCTGTTGCATGTTCAGTTCTAAATAGTGTCGGCTGGTGCATGAACAATTCTAAATAGTGCTGGCTGATGCATGTACGGTTCTCAATAGTGTCGGATGATGCATCTACGGTTCTAAATAGTGTCGGCTGGTGCATGTAGATTCTAAATACTGTCGGTGGTGCATGCATGATTTTAAATAGTGTTGGCTAATGCATGTACGATTCTTAAAATTGTTGGCTGATGCATGTATGATTCTATATCGTGTCACCTGCTGCATCTACTATTCTAAATAATGTCGGCTGGTACATGTACAAATCTAAATTATGTCGGCTGGTGCCTATATGGTTCTAAATAGTCGGTTGTTGCATGCACGGTTCTAAACTGTTTTGGCTAATACATGTACGGTTCTTCATAGTGTCACTTGATGCATGTATGATTCTAAATAGTACCAGCTGGTCCATGTACAGTTCTAAATATTGTTGGCTGATGCATGTTCGGTTCTAAATAGTGACGGCTGGTGCATGAACGATTCTAAATTGTGCTGGCTGTTGCATGTATGGTTCTTAATACTGCCGGCTGGTGCCTGTACAATTCTAAATAGTGTCAGATGGTGCATGCACGATTCTAAATCGTTCCGGCTGTTGCATGTACGGTTCTAAATAATGTTAGTCAGTGCATGTATGATTCTAAATATTGCTGGATGTTGCACGTACAATTCTAAATAGTGTCGGCTGAAGCATTAATGATTCCAAATAGTATCGGCTGGTGCATATACGATTCAAAATAGTGCCGGCTGTTGCATGTACAGTCCTAAATAGTGCCGGCTGGTGCATGTACAGTTCTAAATAGTGTTGGTTGGTGCATGTACGGTTCTAAATAGTGTCAACTTGTGCATGTAGATTCTAAATAGTGTGAGTGGTGCATGCACGATTTTAAATTGTGTCTACTGATGCATGTATGATTCTAAATCGCATTGGCTAATGCATGTATGTTTCTGAAAATTGTTGGCTGGTGCTTGTACGATTCTATATAGTGTCAGCTAATGCATGTACGATTCTTAAAATTGACAGCTGATGCATTTACAATTCTAAATAATGTTGCCTGATGCATATAAGATTCTAAATAATGTCGGCTGTTACATGTACAATTCTAAATAATGTTGGCTGTTGCCTATATGGTTCTAAATAGTCGGTTGGTGCATGCACAGTTCTAAATCATATTGGCTAGTAAATGTACGGTTCTTGTCGCCTGATGCATGTAGATTCTACATGTTGCCAGCTGGTGCATGTATGGTTCTAAAGTGTGTCGGCTCTTGCATATACGATTCTAAATAGTGCCGGCTGTTGCATGTACCATTCTAAATAATGTTGGCTGATGCATGTACAATTCTAAATAATGTTGGCTGATGCATGTACGATTCTAAATAGTGCCGGCTGTTGCATGTACGGTTCCAAATAGTTTCGGCCGATGCATGTACGATTCTAAATAGTGCCAGCTGGTACATGTACCGTTCTAAATAATGTCAGCCGTTGCATGTCCGGTTCTAAATAATGTTGGCTGATGCATTAATGATTCCAAATAGTATCGGCTGGTGCATATACGATTTTAAATAGTGCCGGCTGTTGCATGTTCAGTTCTAAATAGTGTCGGCTGGTTCATGAACAATTCTAAATAGTGCTGGCTCATGCATGTATGGTTCTAAATAGTGCTGGCTGGTGCATGTAAGGTTCTAAATATTGCTGGATGTTGCACGTACAATTCTAAATAGTGTCGGCTGAAGCATTAATGATTCCAAATAGTATCGGCTGGTGCATATACGATTCAAAATAGTGCCGGCTGTTGCATGTACAGTCCTAAATAGTGCCGGCTGGTGCATGTACAGTTCTAAAAAGTGTTGGTTGGTGCATGTACGGTTCTAAATAGTGTCAGCTTGTGCATGTAGATTCTAAATAGTGTGAGTGGTGCATGCACGATTTTAAATTGTGTCTACTGATGCATGTATGATTCTAAATCGCATTGGCTAATGCATGTATGTTTCTGAAAATTGTTGGCTGGTGCTTGTACGATTCTATATAGTGTCAGCTAATGCATGTACGATTCTTAAAATTGACAGCTGATGCATTTACAATTCTAAATAATGTCGCCTGATGCATATAAGATTCTAAATAATGTCGGCTGTTACATGTACAATTCTAAATAATGTTGGCTGTTGCCTATATGGTTCTAAATAGTTGGTTGGTGCATGCACAGTTCTAAATCATATTGGCTAGTAAATGTATGGTTCTTGTAGCCTGATGCATGTAGATTCTACATGATGCCAGCTGGTGCATGTATGGTTCTAAAGTGTGTCGGCTCTTGCATATACGATTCTAAATAGTGCCGGCTGTTGCACGTACCATTCTAAATAATGTTGGCTGATGCATGTACATTTCTAAATAGTGCCGGGTGTTGCATGTACGATTCTAAATAATGTTGGCTGATGCATGTACGATTTTAAATAGTGCCGGCTGTTGCATGTATAGTTCTAAATAGTTTCGGCAGATGCATGTACGATTCTAAGTAGCATCGGCTGTTGCATGTACGCTTCTAAATAGTGCCGACTGTTGCATGTACGGTTCTAAATAATGTTTGCTGATGCATGTACGATTCTAAATAGTGCCGGCTGTTGCATGTACGGTTCTAAATAGTTTCGGCTGATGCATGTACGGTTCTAAATAGTGTCGGATGATGCATGTACGGTTCTAAATACTGCCGTCTGTTGCATGTACGGTTCTAAATAGTGTCGGCTGGTGCATGTAGTTTCTAAATACAGTCCGTGGTGCATGCATGATTTTAAATATTGTTGGCTGATGCATGTACTGTTCTAAATGGTGTTGGCTAATGCATGTACGATTCTTAAAATTGTCGGTTGATGCATGTATGATTCTAAATCGTGTCACCTGATGCATCTTGTATTCTAAATAATGTCGGCTGGTAGATGTATGAATCTAAATTATGTCGGCTGGTGCCTATATGGTTCTAAATAGTCGGTTGTTGCATGCACGGTTCTAAATAGTACCAGCTGGGCCATGTACGGTTGTAAATCATGCCGGCTGTTGCATGTACAGTTCTAAATAGTGCTGGCTGTTGCATGTGTGGTTCTAAATGCTGCCTGCGGTTGCATGTACGGTTCTAAATAGTGTCGGCTCGTGCATGTAGATTCTAAATACAGTCGGTGGTGCATGCATTATTTTAAATAGTGTTGGCTGATGCATGTACATTTCTAAATAGTGTCGGATGATGCATGTACGGTTCTAAATAATGTCGGCTGGTACATGTATGAATCTAAATTATGTTGGCTGGTGCCTATATGGTTCTAAATAGTCGGTTGTTGCATGCACGGTTCTAAAGTGTATTGGCTAATACATGTACGGTTCTTCATAGTGTCCCTTGATGCATGTACGATCCTAAACAGTACCAGCTGGTCCATGTACGGTTCTAAATCATGCCGGCTGTTCAATGTACGGTTCTAAATAGTGTCAGGTGTTGCATGTACTGTTCTAAGTAGTGTCAGATGGTGCATACACAATTCTAAATAATGCCGGCTGTTGCATGTATGGTTCTAAATCGTGCCGGCTGTTGCATTTACGGTTCTAAATAATGTCAGGTGGTGCATGTATGATTCTAAATATTGCTGGATGTTGCATTTACAATTCTAAATAGTGTCGGCTGATGCATTAATGATTCCAAATAGTATCGGCTGGTGCATATACGATTCAAAATAGTGCCGGCTGTTCCATATTCAGTTCTAAATAGTGTCGGCTGGTGCATGAACAATTCTAAATAGTGCTGGCTGTTGCATGTATGGTTCTAAATAGTGCCAGCTGCTGCATGTACGGTTCTAAATAATGTCAGATGGTGCATGTATGATTCTAAATATTGCTGGATGTTGCATTTACAATTCTAAATAGTGTCGGCTGATGCATTAACGGTTCTAAATAATGTCAGATGGTGCATGTATGGTTCAAAATAGTGCCGGATGTTGCATTTACAGTTCTAAATAGTGCCGGTTGGTGCATGTACGGTTCTGAATAGTGTCAGCTTGTGCATGTAGATTCTAAATAGAGTGAGTGGTGTATGCACGATTTTAAATTGTGTCTACTAATGCATGTATGATTCTAAATCACATTGGCTAATGCATGTAAGTTTCTGAAAATTGTTGGCTGTTGCTTGTACGATTCTATATAGTGTCAGCTAATGCCTGTACGATTCTTAAAATTGACAGATGATGCATTTACAATTCTAAATAATGTTGCCTGATGCATATAAGATTCTAAATAATGTCGGCTGTTACATGTACAATTCTAAATAATGTCGGCTGTTGCCTATATGGTTCTTAATAGTTGGTTGGTGCATGCACAGTTCTAAATCATATTGGCTAGTAAATGTACGGTTCTTGTCGCCTGATGCATGTAGATTCTACATGATGCCAGCTGGTGCATGTATGGTTCTAAAGTGTGTCGGCTCTTGCATATACGATTCTAAATAGTGCCGGCTGTTGCATGTACCATTCTAAATAATGTTGGCTGATGCATGTACAATTCTAAATAATGTTGGCTGATGCATGTACGATTCTAAATAGTGCCGGCTGTTGCATGTACGGTTCAAAATAGTTTCGGCCGATGCATGTACGATTCTAAATAGTGCCAGCTGGTACATGTACCGTTCTAAATAATGTCAGCCGTTGCATGTCCGGTTCTAAATAATGTTGGCTGATGCATGTACACTTCTAAATAGTGCCTGCTGGTACATGTATGGTTTTAAATAGTGCCGGCTGTTGCATGTTCAGTTCTAAATAGTGTCGGCTGGTGCATGAACAATTCTAAATAGTGCTGGCTCATGCATGTATGGTTCTAAATAGTGCTGGCTGGTGCATGTAAGGTTCTAAATAGTGTTGGGTGGTGCATGTACAGTTCTAAATAGTGACAGCTTGTGCATGTAGATTCTAAATAGAGTGAGTGGTGCATGCACGATTTTAAATTGTGTCTACTGATGCATGTATGATTCTAAATCGCTTTGGCTAATGCATGTACGTTTCTGAAAATTGTTGGCTGGTGCTTCTACAATTCTATATAGTGTCAGCTAATGCATGTGTGATTCTTAACATTGTCAGCTGATGCATGAACAATTCTAAATAGTGTCGCCTGATGCATATAAGATTCTAAATAATGTCGGCTGTTACATGTACAATTCTAAATAATGTCGGCTGTTGCCTATATGGTTCTAAATAGTCGGTTGGTGCATGCGCGGTTCTAAATCATATTAGCTAGTAAATGTATGGTTCTTGTAGCCTGATGCATGTACGATTCTACATATTGCCAGCTGGTGCATGTACGGTTCTAAGGAGTGTCGGCTGTTGCATATACGATTCTAAATACTGCCGGCTGTTGCATGTACCATTCTAAATAATGTTGGCTGATGCATGTACCGTTCTAAATAGTGTTGGATGATGCATGTACATTTCTAAATAGTGCCGGGTGTTGCATGTACGATTCTAAATAATGTTGGCTGATGCATGTATGATTTTAAATAGTGCCGGCTGTTGCATGTATAGTTCTAAATAGTTTCGGCAGATGCATGTACGATTCTAAGTAGCATCGGCTGTTGCATGTACGGTTCTAAATAATGTTTGCTGATGCATGTACGATTCTAAATAGTGCCGGCTGTTGCATGTACGGTTCTAAATAGTTTCGGCTGATGCATGTACGGTTCTAAATAGTGTCGGATGATGCATGTACGGTTCTAAATACTGCCGTCTGTTGCATGTACGGTTCTAAATAGTGTTGGCTGGTGCATGTAGTTTCTAAATACAGTCCGTGGTGCATGCATGATTTTAAATATTGTTGGCTGATGCATGTACGGTTCTAAATGGTGTTGGCTAATGCATGTACGATTCTTAAAATTGTCGGTTGATGCATGTATGATTCTAAATCGTGTCACCTGATGCATCTTGTATTCTAAATAATGTCGGCTGGTAGATGTATGAATCTAAATTATGTCGGCTGGTGCCTATATGGTTCTAAATAGTCGGTTGTTGCATGCACGGTTCTAAATAGTACCAGCTGGGCCATGTACGGTTGTAAATCATGCCGGCTGTTGCATGTACAGTTCTAAATAGTGCTGGCTGTTGCATGTGTGGTTCTAAATGCTGCCTGCGGTTGCATGTACGGTTCTAAATAGTGTCGGCTCGTGCATGTAGATTCTAAATACAGTCGGTGGTGCATGCATTATTTTAAATAGTGTTGGCTGATGCATGTACATTTCTAAATAGTGTCGGATGATGCATGTACGGTTCTAAATAATGTCGGCTGGTACATGTATGAATCTAAATTATGTTGGCTGGTGCCTATATGGTTCTAAATAGTCGGTTGTTGCATGCACGGTTCTAAAGTGTATTGGCTAATACATGTACGGTTCTTCATAGTGTCCCTTGATGCATGTACGATTCTAAACAGTACCAGCTGGTCCATGTACGGTTCTAAATCATGCCGGCTGTTCAATGTACGGTTCTAAATAGTGTCAGGTGTTGCATGTACTGTTCTAAGTAGTGTCAGATGGTGCATACACAATTCTAAATAATGCCGGCTGTTGCATGTATGGTTCTAAATCGTGCCGGCTGTTGCATTTACGGTTCTAAATAATGTCAGGTGGTGCATGTATGATTCTAAATATTGCTGGATGTTGCATTTACAATTCTAAATAGTGTCGGCTGATGCATTAATGATTCCAAATAGTATCGGCTGGTGCATATACGATTCAAAATAGTGCCGGCTGTTCAATATTCAGTTCTAAATAGTGTCGGCTGGTGCATGAACAATTCTAAATAGTGCTGGCTGTTGCATGTATGGTTCTAAATAGTGCCGGCTGCTGCATGTACGGTTCTAAATAATGTCAGATGGTGCATGTATGATTCTAAATATTGCTGGATGTTGCATTTACAATTCTAAATAGTGTCGGCTGATGCATTAACGGTTCTAAATAATGTCAGATGGTGCATGTATGGTTCAAAATAGTGCCGGATGTTGCATTTACAGTTCTAAATAGTGCCGGTTGGTGCATGTACGGTTCTGAATAGTGTCAGCTTGTGCATGTAGATTCTAAATAGAGTGAGTGGTGTATGCACGATTTTAAATTGTGTCTACTAATGCATGTATGATTCTAAATCACATTGGCTAATGCATGTAAGTTTCTGAAAATTGTTGGCTGTTGCTTGTACGATTCTATATAGTGTCAGCTAATGCCTGTACGATTCTTAAAATTGACAGATGATGCATTTACAATTCTAAATAATGTTGCCAGATGCATATAAGATTCTAAATAATGTCGGCTGTTACATGTACAATTCTAAATAATGTCGGCTGTTGCCTATATGGTTCTTAATAGTCGGTTGGTGCATGCACTGTTCTAAATCATATTGGCTAGTAAATGTACGGTTCTTGTCGCCTGATTCATGTACGATTCTACATATTGCCAGCTGGTGCATGTACGGTTCTAAAGAGTGTCGGCTCTTGCATGTACGATTCTAAATACTGCCGGCTGTTGCACATACTGTTCTAAATAGTGTTGGCTGATGCATGTACAGTTCTAAATAGTGCCGGCTGTTGCATGTACGGTTCTAAATAGTTTCGTCCGATGCATGTACGATTCTAAATAGTGTCGGTTGATGCATGTACGGTTCTAAATAGTGTCGGCTGGTGCATGTAGATTTTAAATACTGTCAGTGGTGCATGCATGATTTTAAATAGTGTTGGCTAATGCATGTACGATTCTTAAAATTGTCGGCTGATGCATGTATGATTCTATATCGTGTCACCTGCTGCATCTACTATTCTAAATAATGTCGGCTGGTACATGTACAAATCTAAATTATGTCGGCTGGTGCCTATATGGTTCTAAATAGTTGGTTGTTGCATGCACGGTTCTAAAGTGTATTGGCTAATACATGTACGGTTCTTCATAGTGTCACTTGATGCATGTATGATTCTAAATAGTACCAGCTGGGCCATGTACAGTTCTAAATATTGTTGGCTGATGCATGTTCGGTTCTAAATAGTGTCGGCTGGTGCATGAACGATTCTAAATTGTGCTGGCTGTTGCATGTATGGTTCTTAATACTGCCGGCTGGTGCCTGTACAATTCTAAATAGTGTCAGATGGTGCATGCACGATTCTAAATCGTTCCGGCTGTTGCATGTACGGTTCTAAATAATGTTAGTCAGTGCATGTATGATTCTAAATATTGCTGGATGTTGCACGTACAATTCTAAATAGTGTCGGCTGAAGCATTAATGATTCCAAATAGTATCGGCTGGTGCATATACGATTCAAAATAGTGCCGGCTGTTGCATGTACAGTCCTAAATAGTGCCGGCTGGTGCATGTACAGTTCTAAATAGTGTTGGGTGGTGCATGTACGGTTCTAAATAGTGTCAGCTTGTGCATGTAGATTCTAAATAGAGTGAGTGGTGCATGCACGATTTTAAATTGTGTCTACTGATGCATGTATGATTCTAAATCGCATTGGCTAATGCATGTACCTTTCTGAAAATTGTTGGCTGGTGCTTGTATGATTCTATATAGTGTCAGCTAATGCATGTACGATTCTTAAAATTGACAGCTGATGCATTTACAATTCTAAATAATGTCGCCTGATGCATATAAGATTCTAAATAATGTCGGCTGTTACATGTACAATTCTAAATAATGTTGGCTCTTGCCTATATGGTTCTAAATAGTTGGTTGGTGCATGCACGATTCTAAATCATATTGGCTAGTAAATGTACGGTTCTTGTCGCCTGATGCATGTAGATTCTACATGTTGCCAGCTGGTGCATGTATGGTTCTAAAGTGTGTCGGCTCTTGCATATACGATTCTAAATAGTGCCGGCTGTTGCATGTACCATTCTAAATAATGTTGGCTGATGCATGTACAATTCTAAATAATGTTGGCTGATGCATGTACGATTCTAAATAGTGCCGGCTGTTGCATGTACGGTTCCAAATAGTTTCGGCCGATGCATGTACGATTCTAAATAGTGCCAGCTGGTACATGTACCGTTCTAAATAATGTCAACCGTTGCATGTCCGGTTCTAAATAATGTTGGCTGATGCATGTACACTTCTAAATAGTGCCAGCTGGTACATGTATAGTTTTAAATAGTGCCGGCTGTTGCTTGTTCAGTTCTAAATAGTGTCGGCTGGTGCATGAACAATTCTAAATAGTGCTGGCTGATGCATGTACGGTTCTCAATAGTGTCGGATGATGCATGTACGGTTCTAAATAGTGTCGGCTGGTGCATGTACAGTTCTAAATAGTGTCAGCTTGTGCATGTAGATTCTAAATAGAGTGAGTGGTGCATGCACGATTTTAAATTGTGTCTACTGATGCATGTATGATTCTAAATCGCTTTGGCTAATGCATGTACGTTTCTGAAAATTGTTGGCTGGTGCATGAACAATTCTAAATAGTGCTGGCTGATGCATGTATGGTTCTAAATACTGCTGGCTGGTGCATGTAAGGTTCAAAATAGTGTTGGGTGGTGCATGTACAGTTCTAAATAGTGTCAGCTTGTGCATGTAGATTCTAAATAGAGTGAGTGGTGCATTCACGATTTTAAATTGTGTCTACTGATGCATGTATGATTCTAAATCGCTTTGGCTAATGCATGTACGTTTCTGAAAATTGTTGGCTGGTGCTTCTACAATTCTATATAGTGTCAGCTAATGCATGTGTGATTCTTAAAATTGTCAGCTGATGCATGAACAATTCTAAATAGTGTCGCCTGATGCATATAAGATTCTAAATAATGTCGGCTGTTACATGTACAATTCTAAATAATGTCGGCTGTTGCCGAAATGGTTCTAAATAGTCGGTTGGTGCATGTGCGGTTCTAAATCATATTAGCTAGTAAATGTACGGTTCTTGTAGCCTGATGCATGTACGATTCTACATATTGCCAGCTGGTGCATGTACGGTTCTAAGGAGTGTCGGCTGTTGCATATACGATTCTAAATGCTGCCGGCTGTTGCATGTACCATTCTAAATAATGTTGGCTGATGCATGTACCGTTCTAAATAGTGTTGGATGATGCATGTACATTTCTAAATAGTGCCGGGTGTTGCATGTACGATTCTAAATAATGTTGGCTGATGCATGTATGATTTTAAATAGTGCCGGCTGTTGCATGTATAGTTCTAAATAGTTTCGGCAGATGCATGTACGATTCTAAGTAGCATCGGCTGTTGCATGTACGGTTCTAAATAATGTTTGCTGATGCATGTATGATTCTAAATAGTGCCGGCTGTTGCATGTACGGTTCTAAATAGTTTCGGCTGATGCATGTACGGTTCTAAATAGTGTCGGATGATGCATGTACGGTTCTAAATACTGCCGTCTGTTGCATGTACGGTTCTAAATAGTGTTGGCTGGTGCATGTAGTTTCTAAATACAGTCCGTGGTGCATGCATGATTTTAAATATTGTTGGCTGATGCATGTACGGTTCTAAATGGTGTTGGCTAATGCATGTACGATTCTTAAAATTGTCAGCTGATGCATGTATGATTCTATATCGTGTCACCTGCTGCATCTACTATTCTAAATAATGTCGGCTGGTACATGTACAAATCTAAATTATGTCGGCTGGTGCCTATATGGTTCTAAATAGTCGGTTGTTGCATGCACGGTTCTAAAGTGTATTGCCTAATACATGTACGGTTCTTCATAGTGTCACTTGATGCATGTATGATTCTAAATAGTACCAGCTGGGCCATGTACAGTTCTAAATATTTTTGGCTGATGCATGTTCTGTTCTAAATAGTGTCGGCTGGTGCAAGAACGATTCTAAATTGTGCTGGCTGTTGCATGTATGGTTCTTAATACTGCCGGCTGGTGCCTGTACAATTCTAAATAGTGTCAGATGGTGCATGCATGATTCTAAATCGTTCCGGCTGTTGCATATACGGTTCTAAATAATGTTACTCAGTGCATGTATTATTCTAAATATTGCTGGATGTTGCACGTACAATTCTAAATAGTGTCGGCTGAAGCATTAATGATTCCAAATAGTATCGGCTGGTGTATATACGATTCAAAATAGTGCCGGCTGTTGCATGTACAGTCCTAAATAGTGCCGGCTGGTGCATGTACAGTTCTAAATAGTGTTGGGTGGTGCATGTACGGTTCTAAATAGTGTCAGCTTGTGCATGTAGATTCTAAATAGAGTGAGTGGTGCATGCACGATTTTAAATTGTGTCTACTGATGCATGTATGATTCTAAATCGCATTGGCTAATGCATGTACGTTTGTGAAAATTGTTGGCTGGTGCTTGTACGATTCTATATAGTGTCAGCTAATGCATGTACGATTCTTAAAATTGACAGCTGATGCATTTACAATTCTAAATAATGTCGCCTGATGCATATAAGATTCTAAATAATGTCGGCTGTTACATGTACAATTCTAAATAATGTTGGCTGTTTCCTATATGGTTCTAAATAGTTGGTTGGTGCATGCACGGTTCTAAATCATATTGGCTAGTAAATGTACGGTTCTTGTCGCCTGATGCATGTAGATTCTACATGTTGCCAGCTGGTGCATGTATGGTTCTAAAGTGTGTCTTCTCTTGCATATACGATTCTAAATAGTGCCGGCTGTTGCATGTACCATTCTAAATAATGTTGGCTGATGCATGTACAATTCTAAATAGTGCCGGCTGTTGCATGTACGGTTCCAAATAGTTTCGGCCGATGCATGTACGATTCTAAATAGTGCCAGCTGGTACATGTACCGTTCTAAATAATGTCAGCCGTTGCATGTCCGGTTCTAAATAATGTTGGCTGATGCATGTACACTTCTAAATAGTGCCGGCTGTTGCATGTTCAGTTCTAAATAGTGCCGGCTGTTGCATGTTCAGTTCTAAATAGTGCCGGCTGTTGCATGTTCAGTTCTAAATAGTGCCGGCTGTTGCATGTTCAGTTCTAAATAGTGCCGGCTGTTGCATGTTCAGTTCTAAATAGTGCTGGCTGGTGCACTAATGCTGAAATTACACTTATTCTGAAATGACACTTACACTGAAATTATACGTGCACTGAAAATGGACCCCTTTCCCTCCCCTCCAATTCCCTGTTTAATCGTACTTAAATATTTTGATAAAACACATCTTATTTACAGTGGCGTCCGCTGTCTCAATGCGAGATCATGGCCATCTTTGTTGCCCATATCCTCCTATCTGCTATTGTTCGGTGCTTCCCTGGTGCTGGTAGAGCAGAGTGAAGGGCCAAATGAGGTGAGGATAAGAGATTGGAACCTTCCCACTATGAAGTGAGCGAGTTTAGCCAATGATCACCTTAAATTGGGGTTATTCACACAATCTGTTAGTGTGCGGTCTCATAGCCCATGGAAAAAGACGAAATAGAAAATGTTTCTCATAATTTATCTTACATAAATGAGAGGGGCTTGAAAAACCAGTGCCTGTACCAAATGCTTATTATGCTACCATGTTAATCTGGCCTTGAACACCTATCACATCATACCTCCATTCACACCCTCTGCATCCACATCCCTTCTGTCTCCATACCCAGACTCTACCCACACCCTCTATCCTAACCACACCCTCTGTCCTACCCACACCCTCTGCCCTACCCACACCCTCTCCCCTACCCACAACCTCTGTCCTACCTACACCCTCTCCCCTACCCACACCTTCTACCCTACCCACACCCTCTGTCCTACCTACACTCTCTCCCCTACCCACACCCTCTCCCCTACCCACACCCTCTCCCCTACCCACACCCTCCCCTACCCACAACCTCTGTCCTACCTACACCCTCTTCTCTACCCACAACCTCTCCCCTACCCACACCCTCTCCCCTACCCACACCCACCCCTATCCACACCCTCTGTCCTACCCACACACTCCCCCTACACACACCCTCTCCCTTACCCACACCGTCTGTCCTACCCTCACACTCTGCCCTACCCACACCCTCCCCTACCCACAACCTCTGTCCTACCTACACCCTCTTCTCTACCCACAACCTCTCCCCTACCCACACCCTCTCCCCTACCCACACCCACCCCTATCCACACCCTCTGTCCTACCCACACACTCCCCCTACACACACCCTCTCCCTTACCCACACCGTCTGTCCTACCCTCACACTCTGCCCTACCCACACCCTCTCCCCTACCCACATTCGAAGGGGGTGTGGCTGCAGGTAAGGTCACGTGCTTCACTCCACTCCACTGCAGCCACTTTTCATGACAGCTGCCCCCCACCCGTCGCCAGTGATGGCTCAGAGAGACCTAGACCAGGAAGCAGTGGCGGCCTGCTCCCCGGCCCTCACTGTGCCGAAGGTCCGTGGGGCATGTTCAGAGCTGGGTGCAGTGATTCACGGCAGTGGGAGCACCTCAAAGAGTCCAGGGTGCTTCCAATTCCTTAACCTCCTCCTCCCCTAAAACAGGTAATTTTAATTTAGATAAATAAGATTCAATAAAACCAATGTTCTTTCAGAAGTATATAATATTTGATAAAATGAATAAAACTGAGCATTAATTTCCTGAGGTTTATAGGTAACTATTGAATTCATTTTAACAGCATTAATAATTAGCGATGTCTGTTCCGTTTCTAATTGCCATGCTAATGCCTTATGAGCTCTCTCACCCAGTTCATAATAACGTTGCTTAGATCAATGAATTAAATGTTCATATTAGTAAGTTTGTAATGTATTGTAAGGTAATTTCAACTTTGTTAAAGCAGCTTTTTTAAATCTTCTGTAACATCTTTCTGAAATTCCTTTTCCAACTCAGTAATTTGTTTCTCCAATGCTAAACTTTCCGCCATGTATTGTTTTTTTTTTAAACTTTCGTAGTGTAACTAATAACTTGCCCTCACAAATATGCTTTCAAAGCATCCCACAATACAAAATTACTACTTACTGAATTAATATTCTCCACCAAAAATAAAACAATCTGCTCCTTAACAAAAGTAATAAACTCTGGGTTCCTCAGTAACATTGTATTAAACCTCCATCTATAAGACAATTGCACCACTTATGGACTTACACAGGAGAAAAACAACATAGAGTGATCTGATATAACCCGACTTTTATATTCAGCCTGTAGTCCTCTACCTTGCAAATGTGCCGATACCAAAAAGAATCTATTCTAGAAAATGAATCATGTCTAGATGAATGAAAAGAAAAATCTTCGTCTTCAGGATTTACTCTCCTCCAAATATCAACTAGATTCAAATCTTTCATCAGTGCTCCTATTTGTGTTGCCATCTTTGATTTTCTTATACTTTTCGGAAATCTATCCAATAAAGGATCTAAAACACAATTAAAATCTACCCCAACCAGAATATTATTTTTGGCCTGATTTAACAATAAAAAAAGACACCGACATGAACCGTTCATCATCTACATTAGGTGCGTAAATATTTAACAAAGTCCATCGTTCAGCAAAAATTTTACAATTCACCCTCAAAACCCTCCCTACATTACCTTCAAAGGATTCCAATTCAAATGGTAATTTCTTATGAATTAAAATCGCTGTACCCCTTGCCTTAGAATTAAAAGAAGAGAACACATGACCAACCCATTCCCTCTTCAATTTCAAATACTCTTTTTCGGTCAAGTGTGTTCCTTGCAAAAAAGCAATATCAACTTTCATTCTTTTTATATAAGCTAAAACTCATTTGCGCTTAATTGGATTATTCAAACCCTGGACATTAAAAGTTGCAAAGTTCAAACTAGACATTTCATTAATAATGAACTATAAAATATTGCTCCCCTTTCTAATTCCCTTAATATTCTAAACCCTCCCCCCCCCATATAAAAGTTCCACAAAATCAAAAAAGTTGAAAAAAAATATAATACCAGCAAACAAACTACTAAAAAGTAGTAACTCCCTAAAAATCTGGACGTGGTAAAACCCACTAGTGGCAGATGACTATAAGGTCTCAGTGTCATCCACCCCCCACCCCCCCAACCCTAGTCAGACTTTCACAAAGTACTTAATCAAATATATTCAACCCAATGATTCCAGTCCCAATGATTGTTCCAGGTCCTCAATATCAAGAAGACTTCAAGAGGAAGTTAAGGAATTGGAAGCTCCATTTACAGATTTTGAGATTAAAGAAGTGATACAGGAGATGCTGAATGGAAAGTTGCCAGGGGATGACAGATTTTCAGCTGAATTTTATAAAGTATTTTATGAAAATTTATCCTCTGTATTTGGAGATGTATTGCAGCAAATAACTGAGGATCAGTTGTTACTGGAATCTTGTTCGAGTGCTAAAATTACTGTGATTCCAAAGAAAGATAGGGATCCACTGCAAATATCTTTGTATAGGCCTATTTCTTTATTGAATGTAAATTATAAAATTATAGTGAAAGTGTTAGCGAATAGACTTGTTAAATATTTACCTCAGTTGATACATATAGATCAAACAGGTTTTATTAAGAATAGATAATATCCTTAGATTGATAACATTAGTCAATGCATCTAGACAACAACCCAAGCACTGGATACGGAAAAAGCTTTTGATAGGGTTGAATGGTATTTTTTATTTAAGGTGTTAGAGAAGTTTAATTTTGGCCCTTATTTTATTGGTTGGGTTAAGGCTTTTTATAAAAAATCCAATTGCTAGGGTGGTGACAAATGGTCAAACTTCTTTACCGTTTAAATTAACGCGATTGACCCGGCAAGGTTGTCCATTATCACCAGCCTTATTTGCATTGGCTATCGAACCATTAACTCAGACAATATGACAGAATGATAAGATTAAAGGGATGAGAATTGCGGATGATGAATATAAGATTAGTTTATTTGTGGATGATGTGTTGGTGTATTTGACAGAACAGGAGCAGCCTTTGAAATATTTGGAAGAGTGTTGAAATTTGGAGTGTTATCTGGATATAAGGTAAACTGGGATAAGAGTGAAATATTGCCAGTTGGGGAAGCGTTAATTGGTTGAGTAAATTGTATCAAAATGAATGAGGTACGTTGCCTCAAATCCAATATCTATTTCAGCCGATACCATGTTTACTTTCAAAGGGTTTTTTTTCAGGATTTGAATAGAGCGGTGTGGGAATTTTTATGGAAGGGAAAATTAGCATGAGTAGCTTTGCACAAACTTACATGGAAATATGCATTAGGTGGACTTCACTTACCTAATTTTCAAATTTATTATGAAGCAGCTCAGTTGAGATTTGTTAGTAGATTGATAGATATGGACCCAACCCCAAGTTGGGTGAAGGTGGAACTGGCCTGTATTACTGAAGTTGAGGTACATCAGTTTATATTTAAGTGGAATGTGGACTATTACAGGAATGTAATATGCCGGTATTAAAACATTTTGTTTTAAAACAAAAGATATGGGTTAAAAGAAATATGGTTTTAGGATCAAAGGGTAAATTATCAATTCAAACCCTGTTATATCATAATCAGCTTATTTCTTTTTCAATGTTTAATAATCATTTAAGGAGATGGAATTCTAAGGATATAAAGGACTGTTTTGAATAAAGTCAGTTTCTTTCTTTTAATAATTTGAGGGATAAATTTGATATATCTGTAAATTCTTTATTTGTGTATTATCAACTCAGAGCTTTGATAAAAGATAATTATGGTAAAGAGATGAATTTACCTATGTTGACAAAATTTGAACCTTTGATTTCCTCTGTACCAAAGAAAAGTTATATTTCAGATATGTATCAATTGTTACAAGAAAGTATGGATAAACCAGAATGGGAGAAATCTAGGACTAAATGGGAAAGTGATTTAACTCATATTATCCCTCATGATAATTGGGAAGGTATGTATCATGAAAGTGTAACTAAACTGATGAATGTAAGATATGGAATGGTTAATTATAATTTTTTACATCAGTTATATTTGACTCCAGAGAAACTGAAAAAACATGGGTTTAGTAATTCGGACTCTTGTTTTAGATGTGGATTATGTACTGGATTATGTACAGTTATTTTACATGCCGTTTGGTCTTGTGCTCAAGTACAACCATTTTGGGAAGGAATTAGGTTGGTCTTAGAAAAATTATTTAAAATTAAATTACCATTAGACCCATCGATTTTTTTGTTGGGCCATATGGTCTCTTTGAATGGATTGGTGTTGGATAAATTTCTAATTGCATTTGTTCACTTAGTGTTGTCTGTAGCTCAAAAATGTGTAGCTAGTACTTGGAAAGATAATGTGGAGATTCATATAGCATGTTCGCCTAATGAATTGAGAGCTTGTATTATTATGGAAAAAAATTACATGTAACTTGCATTATTCTTTTTTTGTTAAAATGTGGTCTTCTTATTTGGAATATATGAATTTGGAAATACTTTGAAATATTGTTTATATTCTGTTCTGTTTTTATATTTGGCTCCCCTTAAGGGAGCTGGCTGAAGAGGTGGGAGGATAGGGAGGTTTTTTTTTAAATATATATATAAAAAAATTTGATTTTATTTTATTATTTGATTGTATCCTGTTCAAAAATCTTTTAAATAAAGTTTTTTAAAAAAGCAGAGTCCATGGGGTTAGTGATGCAGGGCACAGATCCAGGCTCTTCTCCCTTGCTTCATGGCCCCAGCTGTGCCAAAGCTCTGTGGGACAAGTGAATTGGGAACAGTTGACGGTAGAAATTATGGGGATAGGGCGTCTAACTCTCCAGACAGAAAATAGCTGCAGATTGGGTTATGTGGTGGTACACCTAGAACAGAATGCCTCCAAATACCTCACTGAGCCAACCTATATATTCCCACCAATACATCCATATGTCTAAGAGTCTCTTAAATGCCCCAATGTTCCAGCCTCCAACCCCACCCATGGCAGGGGATTCCAGGCCCCCACAACTCTGTGTAAAAGCTTTACTCCGATATCCCCCCTAAACTTTCCTCCCTTCATATTGTACAGATGGAACTTTCTTCAGGTTGTTGATCACAATGGGAGTGACCAGCTAGACTGGGCATATGATGATCTTTCCTACCAGATCTGGGGCAGCAGCCCATTACCAAACCCTGATCTCAAACATACAGCCCAGCGAGAGGACTCCCATAGACTCACCGGTGCCTTCATCCAGTTTGGAACTGATTGAGAGGAGATTAACACCCCCCTGCCCCTCGTCCATCCCCCTGCCCTTCATCTGCCCCCAGACAGGTATGAACTGTTAACACATCTGTCCAGATTTTGGAATATGTTCTGTGACGACTTGCCCATGGAAAGCCACCTTTCTTTATCTTCCATGTGTTCCATTGCTCTCCAGGAACCGAGGGGAGGAGGAAGTCCCACCGGACGCAGGAGGTTGCCACCGAGATCCGGGGATTGCTCCACGATACCGACCACGATGGCCTGGAGTATAACTGCCTGTGTCAGGAGAGGCAGGCGGAGTGGGAGGAGGGGATGGTACATTGCCACCAAGAGGAGGAGGTGAAGGAACAGTAGGCTGACCGGCTGGAGTGCCAGCCACGCGCTGCCAGTTGTGATCACATGATGTCGGACATTCATCAGGAGATGCAGGTCCACACAGGCACTTATGAGGGACCACATCTCTATGCTTGGTGCTCCTATAGACCTCCACCTCCCTCCCTCTGGCCTCCTCCCTCCCTCCATTACCCACCCTCCACTGTCTTCCCAGCCCAATGCACCACCCCATGTACAATCCTGCCTGGATGGCGCCGAACTATTCCATGCCAGGGCATGATGAGGCATCTGAGGGAGACAATCTGTTTAATTCTGTAGCCTCTTCACTCCCTCATTGGAAGATGATGTTTTGTTTATTTGATCATAAATGTACACAGATTTTTCACATTGTTTTAAATCTTTATTTATTGCTTAAATTTGTTGTTCCACTGTGTTTACATATTTATGACGTGCAATAAACTTTTACTTTAAATTGCTCTTAAAAGCCTAAGTTGTTTGCTGGATGTGTTCACAGAATGGACATAATAGTCCCACGTAAAGCCTGGTGGCCCCTTCACTCCCCGTGTAAATAACTTCCCACCCGATGTCCCTCCTTATACTTTGGTCCCCTTACCTGGTATTTGAAGGAGGGCAGAGAAGATTTACTAGGATGTTGGCCGGACTTCGGGGTCTGAGTTACTGGGAAAGGTTAAACAGGTTCAGACTTTATTCCCTGGGGTGTAGAAGAACAAGGGGAGATTTGATAGAGGTATTTAAAATTATGAGGGGGACGGACAGAGTAAATGTAGAACAGCTTTTTCCACTGAGGGGAGGTGAAACACACCAGAGGACGTGGTTTAAAGGTGAAAGGGAAAGGTTTAGAGAGAATTTCTTCACACAGAGAGTGGTGGGGGGTGTGAAACGAGCTGTAATGGTGAATAAGGGCTTAATTTTTAACAATTTAAAGACAAATTTGGACAAGTTCATGGAAGGGAGGGGTGTGGAGGGATATGGATGGGTGCAGATCAGTGGAATTAAGTGGAATAATAGTTCGGCACAAATGAAGAAGGCCTGTCTTCTCTGCTGAGATGTTCTATGGTTCTAAGCACCTCCTTTTGAGATCTGGAGCACATTTCCAATGGTTATCCCAGTGGAACCAGATTCTCCCTGTCCATTCCAGGCTCTTCCTCCCCTCTATTGGGTGAACCAGATTCTCCCTGTCCATTCCAGGCTCTGCCCTCTCCCTTCTATTGGGTGAACCAGATTCTCCCTGTCCATTCCAGGTTCTGACCCCCCCCCCCTATTGGGTGAACCAGATTCTCCCTGTCCATTCCAGGCTTTGACCCCCCTCTATTGGGTGAACCAGATTCTCCCTGTCCATTCCAGGCTCTGCCCCCCCCCCCTCTATTGGGTGAACCAGATTCTCCCTGTCCATTCCAGGCTCTGCCCCCCCCCCCCTCTATTGGGTGAAACATTTGTGCTTCCCTTTCTCAAGGGGCTGGTGATGACACTGTGGCATCACAATCACTGCCTCTCCACCCATTGTCTGCTGCGGTGGGTGGGGGTAAAGGGGAAGGCGAGGCCTCTCTCTGGCCTGGGGTAAGGGACAAGAACCCTGGGGGACCCCATGGAAGTGTCTCCACTCTAGGGGAAGGACCTGATCCTTAACTCCTTACAAAGGAAAGACAGACCATCTCCCCTCCCTCCCCCCCAACCTCCGCCCAACGACCCCCAGCAAATGGACAAGCCAGTCAAAGGCATATTGAAGAGGGACGAAAGTTCCAAAGTGGTAAAAGACAAGAAACCTTCGGAGGAAGGCAGGTGAGTGTAGAGGTCGAGCCAGGACCGACCACCTGCAACCAGCAGTTGGGCTCTCACACCCTCTCCCCCCATTCTGTCCCCGAGGCTCCTCCTGCCCCCACACTGACTCCCCGAATACATCAAATATAAACATGTTTCTTCATCTTAAATAATACATTATAATAAAAACGATGCAAAATGTTTTTTTTTTTGTCCCCCTCAACCCCCCAAAAGAAAGATAAAGCTGAATAATTTTACATCAATATTTCTATTTTCTAACACATTGATTCTATCTTGAACATATTAATTTGGAGGAGCGGGTGCAGCGGGCAGTTCGGATGGACTTCTGTCCACGAAGTCCATAGATGGTTTCCAAATCCTATAATACTTCTCCAGTTGGTTCCTGAAATGATAAGTGATTTTCTTCTAATGGGATACAGTTTTGTGTTTCCACGTGCCAACCATCCAATCCTGCAGTACTGTCCAACTTCCACGTTTACCGCCATACACTTCTGCTACTGCTACACTCAGAAACTTTTGCTGATTCTAGTCTCACTTCTATTTAGTATCTGTTTTGTATAATTCACCCAGAAAAAAAATCTTCTGCTATTCGTATCTTCAGAATTCGTCCCAATAACATAGCACAAAATTTTCCTAACTTTTTTTTCACTCAACCAGACTACATGCCATTCCCTTGTTACATCTGAATGCATGCCATTCCCTTGTTACATCTGAAACACTTGTCAGAGTAATTGGAATTATGTCCATGTCCTTTATATGGTGCAAAAAAAACATATTGTATCATTTGATATCTGACGTTGATGGTATTGGTTACACTGGCAACACGTTCTCAACCAAACCTCCTCTTGAATTTATACATTAAAATCCTTTACCCACTTTTGACTTCTATAATTCCTTTTTCTGCCTTGTGTCTTGTCATTTTATATACATATTAGTAATAAATTTCCCGATAAACATATCAGTTGTTAAATATTTAAACTGGCTCTGTTCCAGAGTCTAAAATTTTGACCTAACTTCTTTTTTGAGCTGAAACAATGGGGATTATTTGTTATATTTCTCTTTCTTTCCTCAAAGGTCCAAAAGAAGCAATCTAAAAACACCCCAATCTTTTATCCTCTTTGTCCCATGATTATGCCAGATAGCAAACAGGAGTATTTAATGTAAAAGGAGTAAGTGGATAAGGCTCCAGGCTTATTCTGAGAGTGTTAAAACAGCAAAGGAGCGTAGAAGAACAAGGGGAGATTTGATAGAGGTGTTTAAAATGATGAGGGGAATAGACAGAGTAAATGAAGGTCGGCTTTTTCCACTGAGGGTCGGTGAGACACAAAACAGAGGATGTGTGATAAGGGTGAAGGGGGAAAAGTTTAAGGGGAATGTCTTCATACGGAGACCAGTGGGAATGTGGAACGAGCTGAGTTGGTGAATACGGGCTCAATTTTAACATTTAAGATGAACTTGGACAGCACATGGATGGGAAGGGGATGGTCTGGGTGCAGGTCAGTGGGACAAGGCAGAGTAATAGTTCAGCACAGACTAGAAGGGCTGAAGGGCCTGTTTCTGTGCTGTAATGTTCTCTGGTCTTTACAGGTAATGACTATTTAATAGAAAATAAATAGGCAATAACAGTTAATATTCAATGGGTAATAAATATTCAACAATATTTTCAAGATTCTTTCATTGTCATGTGTAATAAAACAAAATGTGAACGTTTCTTTTGATGGGTGAATCGAGGACAAGGGGTCATAGTCTTAAAATGAGAAGTTATCCATTCAAAACAGAGATTAGGAAGAACTTCTTTAGCCAGAGGGTCGTGGGTCTGTGGATCTCACTGCCGCACAGAGTAGTGGAGGCCAGATCACTGGGAGAATTTAAACAGGAAATGGACAAGTACATCATTCGTCAGGGTATCAAGGGATATGGGGAAAAGGCTGGAAATTGGAACTAGTGTAGAGTAGCTTAGTGTAGATTTATGGAACACTCGATGGGCCTAGTGGCCTGCTTCTGTTCCTTTATCTTGTGATCTTGTGAAAACGCGATATTCCAAAAAATTCTCTTTAGTCTATTGCAAGGCAGGCAAAGATTTGGCATCAGTGAAATTTGCCCGGTGCCCCTTACAAACAGAGTTTGCCCACCCCCGTCCAGAGTCACCGGGTGTCTGTGGATTCACCTCCAGCCCAAGCTCCAAATCTGAACCATAATAAATATTCTGTAATAATCCATATTCAATAGATAGATATTAAACATTTATTTCTATGGAAATAAATAGGGAAATGGGTTTGCTCTGTGAGCTAGCATGGATTTGACAGGCTGAATAGCCTGCACCAACATTCCTTTATTTTCTCTCTTGCATCTAAAGGAAATCACAGACCTGGGATGAAATGAACATCATTGCCACCTACAAACCATTGGGAAAGGAATATGGACTCATGTCCATCGATGAAGCTAAAACCCCTTACAGGTGCAGTAAAACTCCGCAAAGATCCCAGACTTGTGGTTGTGTGGGGTCTGTCGTAGAATGCAATGGAATCTCAGTCCCTTACAAACATGGGCAGAGGGAGTTTAACACGGACAAGTGGGAGGTGGCACATGAGTTAATGGAGGGTCCCTTCCAAGTCGTGATGAGCTGAGGGATCTGTCACGGAGGTTCTCCCCTGAACCGAGGTAGATCAGGTGGTGACGGGGCTGTGTGGCCTCCACTGGGCAGGGTACTAAGTGTAACAGCAGGTCACATTGCAGCAAGGTAAGACTGGTTAAGTCTCAGTGGGGTGTTGTGTGCAGTTCTGGTTACCTGAGGATGTGGAAAGGGGTCAGGTATAGAGGGGTTTCTATGATGCACTGGAGGCCTGGTAAATAACGGTGAGATTACGAGAGGCATTGATGGGGGACTCTTTTTCCTCAGGGTAAAGGCATCAAACATTAAAGATGACGGGACGGGGGAATTTAAGGGAGACAAATGGGGCACATTTTTCACTCAGGGGAGAGTGGGGGCCTGGAACAGGCTCTGGGGGTGATGGTGGAAGCTGATGCAGTTGTAGCGTTTTAGAGGATTGGAGATAAACATGGAGATACAGGGGATGTCTATTAAGCAGCTGAGACCTCTTACCTGCATGTCTCCTCCTACTTCTGCCCCTTCTCCCCCTCCCCCTTCCTCTCCTCCTCCCCTGCCCCTTCATCCCTCCCCTCCTTCTCCCCTGCCTCTTCCTCCCTCCCCTCCTCCCCAGCCCCTTCCTCCCTCCTATCCCCCTCCTCACCCCCTTCCTCCTTCCCCTCCTCCCCTGCCCCTTCCCCCTCTCCTGCCCTTTCCTCCTTTCCCTCCTCCCTGCCCCAACCTCCCTCCTCTCCTCTCCATTTCCTCCCTCTTCTCTTCTCCCCACCCCTTCCTCCCTCCTCTCCTCCTCCCCCCCACCCCTTTCTCTCTCCTCTCCACCTCCCCCTGCCCCTTCCTCCCAAGTTCCGAAAATGTACCAGGGGCTGTTCATTAATGGGGTGTAATTGGGTGACATGGGCTCGTGGGCTGAAGGGCCTGTTACCGAGCTTTGCATCTGAATGTGAAGGTGGAAGAATTTGCCGAAAGGCTCAAGCCTGAAACATTGACGACCCTCTATTTCCCATGGATGCTGCGTGTCTTGAGTTTCTCCAGCGCGTTTTGTGTATTGTAGAGGAGTTTGGGTGCGTGTCTGGGTGAGCGGCCTGGTTCTGAGTGGTACTGTTCCATTGAACATGGGGTGTTGCCCTGTCCCAGATCCCGGATCACCGCATTGACCACATTCTCCTCCCAGGTATGACGAAGAGGACAAGGCAGGAACCAGCAGCTCTGGGCCCAGCTTCACCGTGGAGGAACTGAGAGCAAGGTGCCTCGACCCACTACTGAACTTGGGGACAGCGGAGAGATGAGGGAGGGGGGTCTCAGGAGGGGTTGGGGATGGGGCTCTGGGAGGGAAGACCATCCCCTCAGACATAGCAGCAGGATGAGGCTGTTTGGCCCATTGAGTGTGTTCCATCATTTGATTCATGGGTGGTCCAATCTCCCTCTCGACCCCATACACCTGCCATCACCATGTAATCTTTAAACCCCCCACAACCATTTTAAATCGAGAGAGAATGAGACCACCTCATCCACACCAACCCCAACAGCAGTCCCATCCACACTGACCCCCACACCAGTCTCCCCACCCACACCGATTCCCATACCAGTCCTTCCCACATTTCCATCACCTCCCCCGGATTCTACTCCTCACCCACACAGAGCAGGAGAATTCACATCGTCAAATTTACCCACTGTCGGGGTGTAGGTCATAGCATCGGTGGGTGAGGGACCCACTAGGGTCAGGGAGAAGATTCAAACACACATGGGTGGGCAAATCCACACACGCGCACACATGCACATATGCTGACACACGCACACTGCTCACACACACATGCATACATACACGCGTTCTCACACACACACACACACACACACACACACACACACACACACACACACACACACACACACACACACACACACACCATCAGAGGGGGGTGAGGGAGAGAGATAGAATGATAGATAGAGAGAGGGGGAGAGAGAACGTAGGTGAGGGGGGGTGTGGGAGAGAGGAGAGCTGTGTTCCGTGGATGTAACTGTCCGTACATGTTCCAGGATGGGAGCCTTGACTTCGGTGAAAAGAGGCGAGCGAGGGAAATCGATGAGCATCAAGGTGGAGAACAATAAGGAGGGTCTCTCCCTGTTCGACAAAGGTGAGTGTTCATCGCCCACAGGAGATGGACCATCCCAACCTCCCTCGCTAACCTCCACCTGCTAGCTCATGTGTGTCACAGAGTAGAGGTGAGCAGGGAGGCCATTCCTTCCCTCGGCCATGTTTTGTCCTCAAGGCACACGGGAAGACTGCAGACCTTGATGCTGTGATGGGACGATGCAGAGGGAGCTAACTCTGTCTGACCCCGGGAGTGTGTGATGGGACAGTGCGGAGGGAGCTTCACTCTGTGTCTGACCCCGGAATGTGTGACGGGACAGTGGGGAGGGAGCTTCACTCTGTGTCTGACCCTGGGAGTGTGTGATGGAACAGTGCGGAGGGAGCTTCACTCTGTGTCTGACCCCGGGAGTGTGATGGGACAGTATGGAGGGAGCTTCACTCTGTGTCTGACCCCGGGAGTGTGTGATGGGACGGTGAGGAGGGAGCTTCACTCTGAGTCTGACCCTGGGAGTGTGTGATGGGATGGTGTGGAGGGAACTTCACTCTGACTGACCCCGGGAATGTGTGACGGGACGGTGTGGAGGGAGCTTCATTCTGACTGACCTTGAGAGTGTGTGACGGGACAATGGGGAGGAAACTTCACTCTGTGTCTGACCCCGGGAGTGTGTGACGGAACGGTGTGGAGGGAGCTTCACTCTGCGTCTGACGCCAGGAGTTTTTCCACACAGATATTGAGTACCTGAAAGCTTAAAAATTGGAAGAGTGCAGAGATTTACCAGGTGTTGCTGGGACTTGAGGAACTGATTTACCGGGAAAGGTTAAATTTTGATGAGCAGAGTGAAGCAAGGATGCCTGCAGACACTATAAAAGCACACGGAGATGCTGGAGGAGCCCAGAACCCAGCCGGTCTCGCAGCGTCCACAGGAGGTAACGATATATTACCAACGACTGGCTCATTCTGCTTATCCCTGAAGAAGGGCTCAGGCCTGATATGTTGGGGATATATCCCTGTCACCTACGGATGTTGCCAGCCTGGCTGAGTTCCTCCAATGTTTCAGTGTTTAAACAGGTTCGGACTTTATTCCCTGGAGCATAGAAGATCAAGGGGAGATTTGATAATTTAAAATTATGAGGGGGACAGACAGAGTAAATGGCTTTTCCCAATGAGGGTGGGTGAGATACAAACCAGAGGACATGGGTTAGGGGGGAAAGGGGAAGAATTTAGGGCAAAACTTCACAGAGAGAGAGAGAGAGAGAGAGAGAGAGAGAGAGAGAGAGAGAGGTGGGGGTGGGGAACAAACTGAGGTGGTGAATGTAGGCTTGATTTGAACATCGAGGAGGAATTTGGTCAGGTCTATGAAAGGGGGGGGAGGGGTAGGGAGGGATATGGACTGGGTGCAGCTCAGTGGGTCTGGGTGTAATAATAGTTCAGCACAGACCAGAAGGGCTGGGGGGCCTGTTTCTGTGCTGTAATGTTCTCTGGTTTTATTCAATAATTTGTCCCATTTTGTTCTGACAGAAATTTATCTCTGATTTTTATTCTCTCCTCCAAAGAAAGGAAAAGGGAGTTTGAATTAAGACGGAAGCAGATTTATGATGAAGGTCAGAACATCAAACATGCACGAGAACTGATTGCGAGGGAGGGGCTGGATGAATCCGACAGTTCAGATTGTGAGTCTCTTCGACATCCCCTACTCTGTCTGTGTAAGGACCGTGACAAGGGGGAGGGACAGAAGGGGGTAGAGAGGAGGGGGAGGGAGAGAGGAGGGGGGACAGAGGGGGCAGAGAGGAGGGGGAGGGAGAGAGAGGAGGGGAAGGAAAGGAGGGGGCAGGGAGGAAGGGGAGGGAGAGGGAGAAAGGGGAGGGGAAGGGGGAGAGAAAGAAAGATCAGAAAGAGAGAAAGAGCTGAAAGCAAGGGAAAGGTCACGGGAGAGAGAGGGACGAGTGGAGGGAAAGGGAAGATCAGGGGGGAATGGATGATAGAAAGATCAGAAAAGGAGAGATAAAGAGCTGATGAGAGAAATGGAATGAACAAATGGAGGTGCCCCAGTTAGTGCCTGTATCTCTGTGGCAGAGAGGCTGACAACGTGACTTTGTAGCGATATCCCCACTGGGGAGAGCATCTTGGTACCTTGCTGAGGGTCTGACTGAGACCCCATTCAGTGCAAAGACCTCCCTGAGAGGGGGGTCTGGAACTGCAGTGAGTGCAGAGTTGTCTTCCTCAGGAAGCTCCTTTGACCCTGTCCACGCCTCGAGGATCTCCCCCTGAGTTGGCACACATCCCTAAAGATGCAGCCCAATGTTAGTGTGGTATTGGCCTTGCACACCTGGAAGGTGTTAGGTCAAGGGTCAGCCTGGGTTGCAGCCCAATTTCTCTCATACCAAACTAATGGTTTCCACCTAATGGTGGTCCGCCTAACGCCAGAAATATGTCCGGAGGGGGTCAATGGGAAGAGGGGCTACTCCGGAAGGTGGAAATGAGGATTGATTGAGGGCGCCCCTCCCACGGTCGAATAGGGCACACAGAGAGGGGGGTGCGATAAGGTGCTCAGCCAGAGCCCGCGGCGTCCTGAGGGAAATGGCGTGCGTAGAGGGTGAGGAGGCCGAGCATTTAAATGAGATGGGCAGCAGGGAGGGGTGGGGCCGGTTTGTTTTTAACGTGGGGAGCAGAGGGTTCCTGCACCGAGCTTCCGGGAATCGCAGAATTGATTGCAGGAGCTGGCGATAGTTACGGTTCCAGCGAGGCCTCTGGTGATGGGGATTCCAGGGTGGACAAGGTTCCAAAGGCAGTCTCGCCGGACTCCTGCAAGGACCCAGTCCAGTTTCAGCTGGGTCCAGTGCAACACCGCCTTCTCCCCTCTAGATAACCCAGGGTGCTCACCCAGCACCCCAGCCTCACGGCCAAAGCTGCAGTCAAACAGTGGTGGTACAGGTGAAAGTTTAGCCCCGTGCCCCAACTCCAGTGCACCACCCCAAGGGATTAACGCCAGTGATTGCACACACTGCATATAGCCTTAGGGCAGAAACAGTTGAAGCCACTGATCAATAGGAAAATCTACATATTCATCCCAGAATCGTGTGGTGTTTTCAATTATCTAATTTGTGCATTTGCTCTGATTTCTTTTCCCAGCTGTTTTCGTTGATGATTATAATAATAGGGAGTTCGATGACCACCAGGCAAATCCAGGTCAGGTACACGACAGGCTAGATGCTTCCGTACTGTCCCATCACACTCCCAGGGTCAGACACAGAGTGAAACTCCCTCCGCACCGTCCCATCACACATTGCTGGGGTCAGACACAGAGTGAAACTCCCTCCGCACCGTCCCATCACACACTCCCGGGGTCAGACACAGAGTGAAGCTCCCTCTGCATTGTCCCATCACACATTCCCAAGAGACGTTCATCATCCATTTGATGCTGGGACCCCCTCAATAATTGGCCATCATTCTCCACACAATCCATCTGATTCTCC
Source organism: Narcine bancroftii (assembly GCF_036971445.1). Lineage (NCBI taxonomy): Eukaryota > Metazoa > Chordata > Chondrichthyes > Torpediniformes > Narcinidae > Narcine > Narcine bancroftii. The sequence continues at coordinate 192,019,321 of NC_091470.1, read as the reverse complement.
TCTATCAATGTAACTGCTCACCCCCCCCCCACCCCCTGCCACTATTGCCCACCCCTCCAGCTACAGTCATAACCTTGCACCCTGTCAGCCTCTTCAAGGTCCCGATACCTACGGATTGAAGAGAGCTGCCACCTCTTCCACGTCGAGCTTCTTCATTGACCTGCAGCCTCCCATTTGTCCATTCTTCTTTCTCTCAGGAGCCGTTTCTATTTCCCAGAGTAAAGATCAGATATTTTCCTTGTGCCTTTTACTTCCCAAAGTGCTCTGCAGACAATATCCCCCTTTTAATTTTCAAACCATGTCGGGGGCAATGAGAGAGTAGTACAGTCAGCACCACATCATAACAGCAAACCAGATTCGAATCCCCTGCTGTCTGTAGGGAGTTTGCATGTTCTCTTCCCGTGACCTATGTAGGTTTTCCCTGGGGGCTCTGGTTTCCTCCCACCCTCCAAAAACGTCCCGGGTCAGTGGTTTAATTGGGTATAATTGGGCGGCACGGGTTTCGTGGGCTGGAGAGGCCTTCACCCGCCACTAAAATTAAAATGAATCCACATCCAGCTCCCATAAATGGCAGTGATAAACCCTGAGGTAACCCCCATCCGATGTTCCATCTGATCGAACAAGGTCTTCTGCATCTTCCCCAAATTTATTTGAAGGAGGGGTTGGATCGGTTGGGTCCTTATTCCCCAGAGGTGAGGAGGTTGAGGGGTGTCCATCTTCATGTTCATAAAGGCATGGGGATAAGGTAACAGTCACGGAATCACACAAGTGGGTGGGGGGAGCAGGCCCTTTGGCCCAACTGGCCAATGCCAACCAAACTGTCCCATCCACACTGGTCCCACCTGCCCATGTCCCTCTGAACCCGTCCTATCCCTGGATTCAATCCAAACGTCCCACCCACACTGGCCCCACCTGCCCACCTCCCTCTAAACCCATCCTATCCACAGATCCATCCAAACATTGCAATGGCAGCTCAATAACTTGAACATGTCTGGGATTGTCTGATCTCAGAAGCTAAGCATGCTCAGGCCTGGTCAGTACTTGGCGGGGAGACCGCCCAGGTGCTGTGGGTTTCTGTGAGGGGCGCTGGACAAATTGATGACTCTGTCTGCCTTACGGTCGACAAAGTTAAAGAATTTCATGTATGTTACATTCTCTACACCCCCATCACCCTCTGTGTAAAAACATTCCCCCCTCAGGTCCCTGTTAAATCCTTCCCAACTTAAACCCATGACCTCTGGTGACTGATTTCCCTGCTCTGGGTAAAAGACTCTCCATGTTCACCCGATCAGTTCCTCCCATGATTCTGTGCATGTCTGTGAGATCACCCCTCATCCCCCTGCGGCCCAGCCTGCTCCCCCTCTCCCTGTAGCTCAGGGTCCCCCCGAGTCCTGGCAAAAACCTCATCATAATCTCTGCACCCTCTCCAGCTCATCGACCCCTTTCCTGTAGACCTGTGATAGTCGTAGCCTCTTATTTTGTCTCGCGCGCTATCCAGACAAGTCAACCTCGACATCAAGTTCAAATTTATTGTCAGTTGTACCTCCATTCATTGAGTAAGTTTGTTGGCAAGCATCCCAGCTCGGTACCATGTGCACAGTGCATCACGTAAACACATTGTGGGCACAGTTTGCATCACAACACCAGCGACACGGGTTCGAATCTGGCGCTGTCTGGAAGGAGTCTGTACGTTCTCCCTATGTCTGTGTGGGATTCCTCTGGGTGCTCCAGGTTCCAAAGGCGTACGGGGTTAGTAGGTCACATGGGTGTCATTGGGCGGCATGGGTTCGTAGGCTGGAAGGGCCTGTTACCGTGCTGTGTGTCTAAGATAAATAATTTTAAAGAACAGGGTGTGGAGATACGGAGAGATCAGTCGCTATGGATCAGTTTCAGTAGTGGTGGGGTGCATTCAGGCGTCTGATAACAGCGAGGAAGAAATGATCCTTGAATCTGGACGTGCGTGATCTTGCCCTTGTGGGTCTTCTTCATACGGGAGGGGGTGAAGATAATGCGGCCTAAGCGGGACATGTTTATTAATGTTGAGGGGTATAGATGAAACAGGCACAAGCAGGCAACGTTTGGTGAATCAAGACTAGAGGACACAAGTTTAGGGTGAAGGGGGGCATAGTTATTGTAGAAGTCAGTGTAATGCTGTTTCAGTGCCAGCGACCAGGGTTCGAATCCTGCGCTGTCTGTACATTCTCCTCAGCGGCTCTGGTTTCCTCCCACCCTTCAAAATGTACCGGGGATTCAGTGGCATGGATTCATGGGCCGGAAGGGCTTTGTTACTCTGCTATAAGTGTAAATTTAAATCTCGAATTTAAAGGGAATATTTGGGGGAATCTCCATGCAGGGAGGAGTGAGGGTGTGGAATGAGCTGATGTGGTGAATGTGGGCTCAATTTTCACATTGAAGGAGAATTTGGACAGATACTTGGAGGGGTGGTCTGGAGGGATATGGACTGGGTGCAGGTCAGTGGGACGAGATAGAATAATAGTTCAGAACAGACTAGAAGGACTGAAGGGACTGTTCCTGTGCTGTTGGGTTCTAACTAGGTGAAGAGGTTTCTGTTCCAGTGGAGACAGGAAGCAGTGGGAGCTGGGAATGAACCACAGCGATCCCTTGGATATTGCAGCACCGTAAGCAGGCCCTTTGGCCCTTCTAGTGTGTGCCAAACTAGATCCTGTGGGTCTTTCCTGAACCCTCGGTCCCCATTAAGGTGAAGCAGTGGAGGGAATGGCAGGGGCTTAGTTCTGACCCTGTGTCTGTCACTGCCTCAGCCTCAGGTGCCCAGCTGACTGGACGACCCAAGAGCTGGATCAGCTCCCTGGTCAGGAAGATGGTCAAATGCTGTTGTCCGCACTGACCAGCAGAGCCACAAGTGATGAGAGGAGGAGAACGGGAGCAAAGGCGTGGGGTCAAAGTAAGAGGAACCGGTTGGGGTGTTTCCATGGTATCGGGGGGGGGGGGTCTGGTGTTGGCAGACAGGCCCAGACATGAGGATAGCCCCTTCGGTCCGCTGGGTCCATGGTGGACCACCCATTCACACTGATCTCCCTGCCCATTCCTGGCAGACCCCCTCCCCCAGGGTGGGGGAAAAATTAAACAGGGGTAATTAACCCTCCTCTGACCCCACTCGTCAGAAGGAAACTGCAGTACCCGTAAGAGATCCACAGGATCACAAGGAAATGCAAACTCCACACACACAACACACATGCACAAACATGCTGCTCCACACACATGCACCCACACACACATATACACACATACATACACACGCATCCCCTTAACACACACCCGCACACAGATGTACACACACATCCACACACGCACCCACATACACACCCACACTCCCCCGCACACACATGCACATTTACACACACACACACACACACACAGACACACATACGCACACATACACACATGTATGCACACACACGTACACACACATACACACACACACATGCACATACACACATGTACACACACATACATATACAAATGAATACACCTCACATGTACACACACACACACACACACACACACACACACACACATGCACGCGCACACACACACACACACACACACACACACACACACACACACACACACACACACTCACCCTGTTTTTGGGACAGAACCTAGTTTTTGACGCCGGGAGACAGTGCCGAGGCCCAGAGCGATAACATCCTCTCCGTGTCCCGGACACAGCTAGTATCCAGTAGGGTCAGCTGTCAGACTGGGACCAATGTACAGCTGGTCGGAAGGCTGCCTGATCCTTGCGAAGCTGCAGAGACTCAGTCTGTCAGGCAGCGTCCATGGGGAGAGAAGTTCGTCATCGGGGCATATTCTCGAGCCTCTATGAAGGGTCCTGACCCAAAATGCCAAGTGTCCACCTCTCTTCCCAATCCTGCTGAGCCCCACCAGTGTCTGGACGTCCAGTCAAGGTTCCAGCCCCTGGAGTCCTTGTGTCTCACTGCTGCACGGTTCTACTGAATGCACCAACCCCCAGATTTGGTGTTAGCTTAACTCACCTACACATTTACACTTTCCATACGTTGACAAAAGCTTTAATACCAGTGTTTATTTCTCATGTGTGCTATCCAGACAAGTCAGCTTGTGCCATAATTAACGTCCAGAAAGGAAGTGGAGGGGGTGTTGAACAAGGGAATCAGCAGGTCAGTCATTGTCCAAGGGGCAACAATGTTTTGGCTGGGGTTTCTGTGCTTCTTCGTTCAGGGTGTGGAAACAGAGCAAAAATAATGAGCAGAGACATAGAGGAAAGTCCTGTTGTAACCCGCAGGCCGAAGGGATCACTCTCTTCAGTGTGGGGTTTATTCAAGAGTCTGGTCACAGCAGGATGGAAACTGTCCTTGAAGGGGCTGGTGTTGTCCAGCTGGTCTATCCACTGCCCAATGGGATGGGGGGGGAAAGATGAGAGTGTGACCGTGTCGTATGTCGGCAGCATCCCCAGCTCAACGACAGGAGTGTGACTGGTCGATAGGGGGGTGGGGGTGTGATGGAGGGGAGAGGGTGTGTGGGGGGGTGTGATGGAGGTGAGAGGGTGTGAAGGGGTTGTGATGGAGGAGAGGGGGTGTGATGGAGGGAGGGTATGTGAAGGGGAGTGCGACAGAATGGAGGGGCATGACAGAGAGGAGGGGGTGACGATGGGGAGGGGTTGTGGCACATTAGCTTTTATCAGCCTTTTGAGTACAGTGTTGGGAGGTCACGTTGCAGTTGTACAAGACGCTGGCGAGGCCACTTTGGGAGGATTGTGTTCAGTTTTGGTCACCACACTGCAGGAAAGGGGTCGTCGAGCTGGAGAGGATGACGAGGTTGATGAGAATGTTTCCAGGATTCAGGGGCCTGAGCGACAGGAAGAGGGGGAGCAAGGGTGAATCTCACAGAGGTGGACAGAATCATGGGAAGAATAGATGGGGTGAATGCAGAGTCTTTTACCCAGAGCAGGGGAATCGGTCACCAGAGGACATAGGCTTAAGGTGGGGGGGGGGAGATTTTACAGGAACCTGAGGGGTGACGTTTTTACACAGAGGGTGGTGGGCATTTTAAGGAACTCACTGGTTCCTGAACACAAGGATTGGATCTTAACTGAGTGACTATCCCAGGGATTGGTTCAGAGTATTTTAGGCATAGGTTCTTGATTAGTTTTTGGCCTAAATTCTTGAACCAAGTACCTGGGGATGTATTCTTGAGCTGAGAAATCTGGAGACCAGTTCTTCACAGAGTATCTCATGATTGGTTCTTTCTGAAAGTTTTATGAATTGGTTCTTGAACTGAATATCCCAGGAATTAGTTCTGGAATGAGTATCCCAGGGATCGGTTCTGGAACTGAGTATCCCGGAGATTGGTTCTAGAACAGAGTATCCAGAAATGGGTTTTGGAACTGATTATCCCAGAGATCAGTTCTGGAACCAAGTGTTCCAGAGATCGGTTCTTGAACTGAGTATCCCAGATATGGGTTATACAACCTTGTATCCTGGAGATTGGTTCTGGAACCGGGTATCCCAGAGATGGGCTCTGGAACCGAATATCCCGGAGATTGGGTCTTGAACTGGGTATCCCAGAGATCGGTTCTGGAACCGAGTATCCCAGAAATTGGTTCTTAGCCTGAGTATCCCACGGATTGGTTCCTGAACTGAGTTCCCCAGGATCCGGTAATTCCCGTGTACATTAATGATGTGGAAGAGAGAACAAAACAGTTTAATGGTACAATTGTCCACAGGGCCCACACGATCTCCCCACTTCCCCCACCCCTCCAACCGGGGGTCACCGCACTTTTAAGTAAAATCCTCATGACATAAATATGTTTCGTGCTTTTTATGTAGTCGGAGGGAGGGAAAGGCAAAGAACCCAACACTTGATAGTTCACAGGGAAGGGGCCCATCAACTCTGAGCAGAGTCCTGGCAGGAGTAGGGCACAGCCAAGAAAAGACTGAGAAAGGCTGGGTATAATTTAAATGATCTCAATATGGCCAAGGCAGAAAAGAAACTATAAATATTCATGGTTGCAGTAAGCGCAAGAAAGAAAAAGACATTTTGATCGTGCAGACAGATTGTTCGGTGTCCCGGAACAGTTTATGGCCAGGGTGCGTGGAGGTTCAGGAACCTGAGGGCTGTTGGAAAGAAACTGGCCTTGAATGTTGGGCTATGGTCCTCAGGCTTCTGTTACCTGCTGCCCTGAAGGGAATGGTGTGGCCAGGAGGTCCTCGATGGTGTCGGCTGCTTTCAGCGGCTGGAATCAGGGTGCTTTGTTATGGCTGCACAGCACATTGGTGAGGCCACAGCTGGAACATTGCTCCAGTTCTGGGCCCACGCCCCAAAGAACCTAGTCACAACAGAGTTAAAACAGAAATGCTTCAGACCCCAGGGTTGTAGAGCAGGAGAAACTCAGCAGGTCACGCAGTGCCTATAGGACCTAAAAGGTCACCAACGTTTGGGCCTGAGGCCTTCGTCAGGGTGGGAGCAAAAAGCAGGCAGTTGCCTGGGTAAAATGGTGGGGGGAGGAGAGTAGGGAGGAAGGAGCAGGGGAGGAGGAGAGGAGGGAGGAAGCAGCAGGGGGAGGAGGAGAGGAGGGAGGATCACAGGCCAACAGATGAGGCCAGAGGTGGATCCAAATGGGAGGGTAAAAGAGATAGAAGCTGAGGTGATGGGGAGGGGGCAGCTCTGATGGAGAGGGAAGGGCGTGGGAGTTGGAGGAAAGGGAACAGAGAGACGGGGAAAGAGAGAGACTCGGCGGAAGGTGTTAACGGAAACTGGAGACCATGTTAATCCCGCCCGGTTGGAATATGAAGTGTTGTTCCTCCAATTTGTGGGAGGCCTCAGTTTGGCCATGCACGGAGCCATGGACAGACATATCGGAGGGGGAGGGGGTGACCGTTTACCGATGCTGCATAACCTGGTGAATCTAGTGTGTTAAATGGAGACACCAGAGGCAGCGCAAATGGTTTCATGGAATGAGCTCTCTCTCCATAACATAAGAAACAGGAGCAGGAGATGGCCATTCGGCCTGTCAAGCCATGCTTCACCATTCAATGAGATTATGGCTGATCTGATGATGGGCTCATCCCCACCGACCTGCCTTTTCCCCATAATCCCTTAATTCCTCGACGGTGTAAAAACCTGGTCTTAAATATATTTACTGAGGTCATCTCCACTGCTTCAATGGGCAGCGAATTCCAGATACCCCACCCTCTGGGAAAAGCAGTTCCTCATCATCTCCGTTCTAAATCTACTGCCCTGGATCTTGGGGCTATGTCTCCAGTTATGGTCTCCCCCACCCATGGGAACAACTTACCGACCTCTATCTTATCTATGTTTTTCATAATTTTATATGTTTCTATAAGATCCCCTCTAATTCTTTGAAATTCCAGTGAGTCCAGTGCCAGATGACTCAATCTCTCCTCATAGACCAAGCCCCCACATCTCTGGGTCTTTGATCCTGGTTAACCAAGAGCCCATCAATCTCTGCCGTAAATATCCCCAATGATCTGACCTCCATGGCTGCCCACGACCATGAATTCCACAGATTCACCACCCGCTGGGCAGAGAATTTCCTCCTCATCTCAGTTTTTTCACTCCCCACTGTAGGAAATATCCTCTCCACATTCGGTCTCTCCTGTGTTCCCTGTTGAGATGTTTCCCCAGTGGGAGAGTTTCCCGACCGACGGGCAGAATTACAAAGCAATGCAGAGGACGGTCATTGAAAAGTGAGATGTGCAGAACTTAGAACACTACAGCCCAGTACAGGCCCTTTGGCCCTTGATGTTGTGCTGACCCATCCATGAGCCTGTCTAAGAGTCTCTTAAATGCCCCCAATTTTCCAGCCTCCACCACCCCTGGCAAGACATTCCAGGCCCCCTCTCTGTAAAAAATAAACTTACCACTGTCATCTCCCCTAAACTTCCTTCCCTTCACTCTGTACAGACATCCTCTGGTATTTGCTGATCCCCCTGGGAAACAGGCACTGACTGTCCACCCAATCTATGCCTCTTGTAATCTTGTTGAAGAATATCTGTCTGAAAGACAACTCCTCAAGAGAATTATGAGTTTAAAGAGATTTGAAGATATAATGTTTAAAAGTGCTTCACAATTACTTCTGAACTGCAATTTTAAAAGATCCGCAATTTCAACAAGATGTTTGAAACTGGATTTTTGCAGAATCAAGCTTAAACTGTAATAGTTTAGGATTTAATCACACACATATCTACATTTGCACGTAGTGGGATTTGAGACAGAATGAAATTTAGAGATAAGTAAGAAATGTTATTAATAGTTTAATTAAAAATTATTATTTTGAATTTACCATCATCTGGTGAATTTTCCATTGGTGTTTCTTTATTTGTACTAATAAGGTTTGTTCATTTGTAACTGGAGCTGCAACATGACCTCTCTCTCCTGAACTGAATCCCCTGATTAATGAAGCCCAACATCCCATAGGCCTTCTTAACTATCCGATCAACCTGTGCAGTGACCTTGAGGGATGTATGGATTTGAACTCCAAGGTTCCTCTGTTCCTCCACACTCTTAAGTAACCAACCATTAACCCTGTTCTCAGCCTTCTGGTTTGTCCTTCCAAAGTACATCACCTCACACTGATTTGGACTGAACTCCATCTGCCACTTTTCCGCCCAACTCTGAACCCTGTCAGTATCCTCTTGTAACCTTTGACAACCTTCAGTGCCATTTACAACTCCTCCTATCGTCCATAGACTCACAGACCTATCCTTCCACCTCTTCATTCAGGTAATTTATAAAAATCACAAAGAGCGGGGGTCCCCGAACAGATCACTGTAGGACTCCACTAGTTACTGACCTCGAGGCAGAATACTTTCCTTCCACTACTACTCTCTGCTTTCTTCCTACAAGCCAATTCTGTATCCACACACCCAAAGTTCCACTGATCCAGTACCTCATGACTTTCTGAACAAGTCTCTCGTGGAGGACCTTGTCCAAGACCTCACTAAATCCACATCAACCACATCTACCACCCGACCCTCATCAATTTCTTTTGTTACCTCCTGAAAAAAACTTAGTTAGGCTTGTGAAGCACTATTTTCCCTTCACTAAGCCAGGCTGACTATCCTTGAGCTGCAACTTCCTAGCCCTAAACAGGGTTTGATATTAAAATAAGCTGCTTGATGGATTAAACATAACCCCTTAAACTAGCCCTGGTGAGGATTTCTCGCAGGAACCATGGATACGAGATGATTTGTCGTGACTTCAACCCCTACCAATTGTTTCTCTGTAAATCTGATCTGTTGGGATTCTTCATGACTGCAAGAGACTCCCCGCTTAATTTTGCCTGTGGTGTGGTGAGGGGCCTTGCTTTGACCCTCTTGAGCCCCTTTTGCACGTGCGTCCCACTTAAATGGCCGTTCCGTGTCCCAGGATAGGAATGGGCATTTTTCCTGCTCACACTTGAGCACTCCTCACTGGGACACTGCTCACGTTCACACTCGCAAAGAGCCATCCTCGGGGTTAGGACTGTTCCACCTTCCAGCGGTGAAGCAATCGACCTGCCCGAAATCCTGATCAGTGTATTATGATCTGATATTTGAACAAAATTATAGCCTAATTAAGCTTCAGCCCTTGTTGTTGTGCCGACCTACATAAATCTTTATAAGGTGCCGTGGGAAAGTGCAAGCAATAAATAAAAAACTGACAGTAGCAGACAATTTTTAAACAGGGTGGGAAAGTTGGTACAATTTATAACTACCATGGGGAAAAGGCGATGATGGACCTGCCCTCCCAGAATTCCATGCTGCAGAGAAAGGGCTGTATGCCCGGCTGCATACCTAGAGCATTCATAGAGGGGTTTCTCTGTTGCATGGCATTCTGGGAAGTCAGGTCCGCCATCGCCTTTTTCCCATGGTCTTTATAAATTGTGCGCTGTAGGGCTACCAACTTTCCCACTATTGTCTGCTATTGCTATTTATTTCCTCTCTCTCTCCCCCACTGTGACTTTCCCACGGCAAAGTTTATACCCTCATTTTAATCTTTTCTTCCTGCACGCACGCCAAAACTTGGGCCATTTCAATCCCACAATCCAATTACCCCTTTCAGACTTGCCTGATTCTCTCCAGACACCGGAGATTGCACTAGTGGTCGAGGCTGTCAATCCCCAGCATTAGATGACGCCATCTGACGCTGGCATTGAGCTGATTTTGCTTTCACAAGGCTGGTTGGCATTTGATTCTTGGCAAGTGTGAAAGGGGCTTTGGTCACCTCCTCCCCTCTCCACGGCAACGTTTCCCCCTTCCCTGCCTCACACCTCCCACAAAGACCTCACTTAGAATATTGTGGTCAGTTCTGGTCGCCTCATTACAGGAAGGATGTGGACGCTGTGGAAAGGGGGCAGAGGAAATTCACCTGCATGTTGCCTGGATTGGAAAATAAGTGTCATGAGGCAGGTTTGGCAGAGCTGGGACTTTTCTCTTTGGATGAGCGGAGACTTAATAGATTAGAAGAGACAGAGACAGGGTGGATGGCCAGCGCCTGTTTCCCAGGGCAGGAATAGAAAACACCAGAGGACATGTGTAGAAAATGAGGGGAAGGAAGTTTAGGGGAGATGCAAGTTTTTTTTTACACTGAGAGTTGTGGAGGCCTGGAAGGCCTCGCCGGGGGTGGTGATAGAGGCTGGAACATTAGGGGCATTTACGATGCTCTTAGACAGGCAAGTGGATGGAAATCATGGGTTATGATGTAGGGAGATTTAATTTTATTTTAGGTATACCAGGTGTGCGCCACTTAACGTCCAATTGGGCAACGTCCAACCACATATCCATCCGTCATCCCTGTTATAATGGTGTTCGATCAGAAACCCCAATCAGAGATCGGGATGTAGCAACTGTAGACGGGGAGAGGGGAAAGGAAACTGCAGCAGGAGAAGCAGAACAGGTGCAGAAGGGGTTCACTGTTAGGGGGCAACAGTTATGGGACTGGCCAAATTCTCTGCAGACCTCAACGGCTTCCCGAAGAGATGGACACAAACCCTAATCGCTCTTCACTGAAAGAGAGGAATGCTCGTGCAGTGTTTGCCGCAGAGAAGGAAAATCACGAAGAAAAGAAAAGGTAAATGAGGCAAACAACACTGGAGCCAACATGTCCCCACGAGGAGCCAAGTCCTTCAGGCGTGAAGAGTTCAACCTGGAACTCTTCCAGTGGAAAACTACAAAGACATGGATGACTCTGACCCCCCCCCCCCTTTGTTAAATGTCTGTGATGTAGGCTGCGAAAAAATATTAAACTGTTTAATTTATCATAAGTTCAGTATCACAAATAGTTTTTCCAACCTTCACGCAACGTCTGCGGGAAAACACCCAATTTCACAGAATGTACCGTGGCCGTTAAGCGGTATGCAGTTGGGCTCAATGTTGTGGGTCCTAGGACCTGTAGTGTGCTGCAATGTTCTATATTCAGAGAAGTCTTGGATATAACGGGGGTAAAAAATCCCTCGAGATGTTAAAATTAGTCCATGTGTGTCCACACAGGTCTGATTTACTTTCTCTCTTCTGCAGAACTCCAGGACCCCACCCCAAAAGGGGTCAGGCCCCCACTAAAAGGCGACAGCTTACTGGAGTGACTGAGTTACAGCTCTAGTTCATGGTCTGATGAGATGTTTGGGTTCTCTCAAACAGTCAGCCTGGTATTGAAGGAACTTCTAAATATCTGTCAGTTCTAGAATGGTCTATATTATGAATAGTGTTAAAATAAACTCAGCGTCAGAACTCATCCTGGCCCGGATGTTCACTAAAATAAACTCAGCATCAGAACTCAACCTGGCCTGGATGTTCACTAAAATAAACTCAGCGTCAGAACTCGCTTTGGCCTGGACGTTCACTAAAATAAACTCAGCGTCAGAACTCGCTTTGGCCTGGACGTTCACTAAAATAAATTCAGCGTCAGAACTCGCTTTGGCCTGGACATTCACTAAAATAAACTCAGCGTCAGAACTCGCTTTGGCCTGGACATTCACTAAAATAAACTCAGCGTCAGAACTCGCTTTGGTCTGGACATTCACTAAAATAAACTCAGCGTCAGAACTCGCTTTGGCCTGGATGTTCATTAAAATAAAATCAGCGTCAGAACCCAACCTGGGCTGGACATCCACTAAAATAAACTCAGTGTCAGAATTTGCTTTGGCCTGGATGTTCATTAAAATAAACTCAACATCAGAACTCTTTTTGGCCTGGATGTTTTCTAAAATAAACTCAGCGTCAGAACTCGCTTTGGCCCGGACGTTCACTAAAACAAACTCAGGGTCAGAATTCGCTTTGGCTTGGACGTTCACTAAAATAAACTCAGCATCAGAACTCGCTTTGGCCTGGATGTTCACAAAAATAAACTCAGCATCTGAACTCAACCTGGCCTGGACGTTCACTAAAATAAACTCAGCGTCAGAACTCGCCCTGGCCTGGACGTTCACTAAAATAAACTCAGCATCAGAACTTGGTTTGGCCTGGACATTCACTAAAATAAACTCAGCATCTGAACTCGATTTGGCCTGGACATTCACTAAAATAAATTCAGTATCTGAACTCGCTTTGGCCTGGACGTTCACTAAAATAAACTCAGCATCAGAACTCACTTTGACCTGGATGTTCACTAAAACAAACTCAGCATCAGAACTCGCCCTGGCCTGGACGTTCACTAAAATAAACTCAACGTCAAAGCTCGACCTGGCCTGGATGTTCAGTTAAATAAACTCAGCGTCAGACCTCACTTTGGCCTGGATGTTCACTAACATAAACTCAGGGTCAGAATTCACTTTGGCCTGGACGTTCACTAAAATAAACTCAGCGTCAGAATCGACTGCACTGATTTTTGTTTCACAGGCCTTAAACTCTTGGTAACAGAAGTAAAATGTGAAAGTTTTGCATGAAGACACTGCGATTGAAGCAACAACCGAATGCTGGGGAATTGATAAACGTGCATCACTGACATTTCGGGCTTGAGCCCTTCATCAAGGTACGGACAAAATGTAGGCAGGCGCCCAAACAAAATGGTAGGGGTGAAGTGCACGGGCCCATGGACTGGAGGTAATAGGAGGTGGAGGGAGGGAGGGCGCAGCAGCGAATGGGGGAGGGTGGACGGCTGGATAGGATAAAGATAGGATAAACTGACGTTTCAGTCTTGAGCCTTTCATCAAGGTGTTGAAAAGATATTACATTATCGACACTATTGCCAGAGCCGCCCCCCCCCCCCCCCACACACTGTTCACTGCTCTGCCCTCCCACCCTTCCCCACCTATTACTTCCTACCTGTGGACCCGTTCTCCTCCCCGCCCACCATCATTTTGTTCAAGCGCCTGCCAGCATTTTGCTCATCCCTTGATGAAGGGCTCAAACCCGAAACATCGGTGATGGATCTGGATTGTTGCTATATAAGCGACACGGTTTGACCTGCTGAGTTTCTCCAGCAGTGAGTTTGCTCTAAGACTTCATCCTGGAATAAGGAACATATAATAAATTTTAATGAATAGAATATAATCACAATTTATGGTCATGAACATTGTGAAGTTTGTTGTTTTGCAGCTCTGTCACTTACACAAATTGTGCCATAAATTGCATCTAAAAGTAAATAAATTAGTGTAAAAGAAGAGAAAGTCCCAGGTTCGTTGCCCATTCAGGAATCTGGTGGCAGGTGGGAAGAAGCTGTCCTTTAGCCACTGGGTGCTTGTCTTAAGGCTCCTGGATCTCCTTCCCGATGGTAGCAGAGTGAAGAGGGCCTGGCCTGGGTGGTGGGGGTCCTCGAGGATAGAGGCGGCCTTCTTAAGGCACCACCTCTTGTAGATGCCCTCGATGGAGTAAAGTCGGGTGCCTGGAGTTTATTCCTGTCCTGAGTGTTGGCACCTCCGTACCAGACAGTGCTACGACCAGCCAGAATGCTCTCCACTGTCCACCTGTAGAAGTTCACGAGAGTCTTCAGTGACATCCTTCTCAAATTCCTCACAAGGTCTAGCTGCTGGTGAGCCTTCTTTGTGGTTCGCATTGACATGGAGGCCCCAGGACAGATCTTTGGAGATGTTGACACCCTGGAATTTGAAGTCCTTGACCCTCTGCGCATTGGGGAACCCAGGGATCTTCTCGGCTGTTTTGACAGATGCTCCATATTGACCTTGTCTGACTTTTGCAGCAACGAATCCATGGCATCTCCTACAACATCCAGCGAAAGCAGGGTCATACCCATAACCAGTGGACAGTACGGTTAGTGTAGCGGTTAACGTAACACTGCAATAGCACCAGCAACCCAGGTTCGAATCCTGCCCTGTCTGTAAGGAGCTTGTATGTGGGGTTCCTCCGGGGGCTTCGGTTTCCTCCCACCGTTTGAAACGTACCAGGGGTTGTAGGTTAATTGGGTGTAGTTGGGCTCGAGGGCTGGAAGGGCCTGTGACCGTGTAGTGTTTCTACATTAAAATTAAAATAACCTTCAGGTCCAAAGAGAGGGTAATTTGGGAGAATTGAGGACTAATTCATGCCACCTACAAGCATTCAAGGGCTAACGAACTAGTTAAATGAAAGAAGGAATGGGAGTAGGAGCCGTCCGACCGAACCATCACGCCTGCTCCATCAGTCAAAAAGATCACGGCTGATCTGTCTGTGGACAGCTCCATTACCTGCCAGTTCACTATGACCCTTAATTCCTCCACTGGGCAAAAATCTACTTCTCTGTGCTTTAAATACGTTCAGCAAGGAAGAGAATTCCATGGGTTTATAGCTCTCCAGGAGAAGCAGTTCCACCTCGTCGCTCAGCTCAAGTCCATGGATAGGAAAGGTTTAGAGGGAGGTGGGGAGAACAGAGGCAAGTGGGATGAGCTTGTGTGGACAATGGGGTCAGCAGGCATACATTGAACTGAATAACAACTTGTGAACCTGAGCTACAGGGAGAGGGGGAGCAGGCTGGGGCGCAGGAGGATGCGGAGGGGGGGGGCGGATTTCACAGAGGGGACAGAATGAGGAGAGGAATGGATCAGGTGAATGTAGAGAATCTTTAGCCCAGAACAGGGGAATCAGTCACCAGAGGAGACAGGATTAAGGGGGGGGGGGATTTAACAGGAACCTGAGGGGGAATGTTTTCACACAGAGGGTGGTGGGTGAGTGGAACGGAGGGTTGAGGTAGGATCTATTGCAACATTTAAGAAAAATCTTCGATAGGACGGTTTGGCCAAACAAGGGGATGTTTGGACGGATCTAGGGATAGGACAGATTTAGAGGGACTGGGGCAAGTGGGACCAGTGTGGGTGGACATGTGGATGGATCCATGGATAGGACAGATTTAGAGGGACGTGGGCAGGTGAGACCAATGTGGGTGGGATGTTTAGACGGATCCAGGGATAGGACGGGTTTAGAGGGACGTGGGCAGGTGGGACCAGTGTGGGTGGGATGGTCTGGTTGGCACAGACAGGTTGGGCCAAAAGCCCTGTTTCCAAACAGTCTGACTATATATCAGCAAATTCAGATGTGCTCTCTTTTAAGATACAAGCTGGAGAGAGATGGTGAATCCCTGGTGTCCCTTTATTACTCTTGACGAAGGATTCAAACCTGAATTGTTGACTGACCATCTCTCTCCATGGATGCTGCCCACCCTGTGGGTGGGAAGAAACCTGAGCCCCCAGGGGAAACCCATGCAGGCACGGAGAGATCATACAAACTCCTTACAGACAGCGTAGGGTTCGAACCCCAGTCCCGATCGCTGGCACTGTAACAATGTTGGGATAACTGGGAATCAAGATCCCAACATTCTGTCTTTCTCTACATTAAAACCATTTTGCACAAACAGGCCCAAACAACATGCCCAAACATCCCTGTGTGACCCACTCTGCCCCCCTCCATCCGATGACGGGACATGGGGTGAGAACCAGAATACCCAGAGGAAACCCACGAGGGTCATGGGTAGGGGGAGAACATGTAAACTCCTCCAAAGCTGCAGAGGATTCAAATCCCACGGTTGCTGGCCGGGCTAACTGTGCCGCCATTCCTCGTGTCTCTGCCTGATCGCCTTCACCTCCCGTGTCTCGTCCTCCGGCTCCAGAATTCCATCCGTGCACCCATCCCACCATTGCCCGTCCCCTCGCAAACTATCGGGAGCCTTACATCTCTCTCCTCTGTGTCTTGCCAGTGATTTCCGCTGGGCATCCAGACCACGCCTTGCCAGCGATTTCTGCTGGGCGTTCAGATCATGTCTTGCCTGTGATTTCCGCTGGGCATCTGGATCGTGTCTTGCCAGCAGTTTCCACTGGGTGTCCAGACCTTGCATTGCCAGCGATTTCTGCTGGGTGTCCGGACTATGTCTTGCCAGCGATTTCCACTAGGTGCCCGGACCGTGCCTTTTCAGCAATTTCTGCTGGGCATTCAGATCATGTCTTGCCAGTGATTTCTGCTGGGCATCTGGACCGTGTCTTGCCAGCGATTTCCACTGGGCGTTCGGACTGTGTCTTGCCAGTGATTTCTGCTGGGCGTCTGGACCATGTCTTGCCAGCAATTTCCACTGGGTGTCCAGACTGTGCCTTGCCAGCAATTTCTGCTGGGCGTCCAGACCGTGCCTTGCTTCACTGAGACGCTAATACAAATGCAAGGTGGTCCTCTGGGACAGAGAGGTACAACACAAGGCAGAAGCTCCATGACTGACTGAATCTGTGTCCATGCCAAGCCCAATAATCCCATGCTTTGTTCTCCCCACATCCTGTTGCCCCCACCCCAGGTTCTGCCCCTGCACCTACACAATGTTAGGGTGGGATTTACAGTGGCCGATTGATCCCCCAAACCCACATCGGGTGAGGATGTGGGAGGGAACCATGGGGTCACGGGGAGGACATGCAAACTCCACACACACACACACACACACACACACACACACACACACACACACACACACACACACACACACACACACACACAGACACATGCACACGCTCTCGCACACAGTTGCACATGCACGCACACACAAACACATACAGTACATAACAATCACATACATAAAGGGATAATAAAAAATAAATATTTTGGGATGATTTACAGGACACCGTTCATCAATCCCACAGCCTGTGGGAAGAAACTGTCCTCCAGCCTGGCCGTCGTGATTTTGATGCTCCTGTACCTCCTTCCTGATGGCGATGGGTCAAAGATATCTTGAAGAAGGGCTCAAGCCCAAAATATTGGTTATGTGTCTCTATCTTTGCAATATAAAGTACCCTGTTTGATCTGCTGAGTTTCTCCAGCCTGTGTTTTACAAAGATACTGTGTGTTGGATGGAAAGGGTCCTCAATAATTCTTTGAGCCTGATTTAAGCAACTCTCCCAGTGAATGTCGTCAGTAGAGGAAAGGGAGACCCTGGTGATCACCTCGGCCATTTTGATGACCCTCTGTATTGACATTCGGTCCGATGCTTTGCAGCTCCCGTCCACATGGTGATGCTGCCAGGCAAGTCACTGTCAGCTGTGCTCCCTGTAAAATGTTATACATGTTCAACCAGACAAAACAGTGTTTCTCTGCTCCCATTGCACACACGTACATAATATGATCACATAGACACACAAAACGATAGTATAACATGACTATGTATCAGTAATTCAGATAATTTCCTCGCTTTGTTGAACGGAGACCCAGTTAGGTTGCTTCAATGTGAACGTAGCTCCCCTTGTGCCTTGCAGGTGAGAGGAGATCTAACATGGGACTCGCTGTTGGCTTCGTCCTGCTGGTGGGATTTCTCATGTATGCTGGCTTCATTCTTGGTCTTTGGTACTGGTCTTTTGTATGAACCTCACCGAGGCTTCAATAAAATTTAAGCCAATGGAAGTGTTGACTCATTTAAACCTGGCTGCTGAGACAACACCGCCCGAGGTGCAGGGAGCTGGTGCAACAGGCAGGGGGTGGGGGAGGTGTTGAGCAGCATCTGTGGGGAGAAGGGTGTGTGTACAAGGAAGTGCCCTCGACACCTGAATCTTCTCCCTCCAGCACGGAGACCAAACCTGGCCTCAAATGAAGCACGGAAGTCCGCAGACGCTGTGATAAGACCACGTGACTTTGGGGCAGGAATAGACCATTCAGCCCATCGAGTCTGTCCTGCCATTCACTCATGAGCTGATCCATTTCCCCACCCAGCCCCTCTGCCCGCCCTTCTCCCCATAACCTTCAATCCCCCAGGCTAATCGAGAACCTGTCAATCTCCACCTCAAACACACCTAGTGACCTGGCCTCCACCACCGCCCGTGGCAGCAAATTCCAGATTCACCAGCTGTTTCTCTGCTGCCCACTCCTGCGGGTTCACACTAGCGAGAGCCATGCCTTTACACTGGCTCTGGCAACGCTGCCATTTTCGACCTGGAGGAATTTGGGAGAGGTCACCAAAGACTCTCGCAAATTTCTCCAGGTGGACGGCAGAAAGGATTCTGGCCGGTGGCATCACTGCCTGGTACAGAGGCATCAACTCTCAGGGCAAGAATAAACTCCAGAGGGCTGTGAACCCGGCCCGGACATCACAGACACCAACCTCATTCCATCAAGGATGTCTACATGAGGCGGTGTCTTAAGAAAGCAGCCTCCATCCTCAAGGACCCACCACCACCCAGGCCAGGTCCTCTTCACTCTGCTACCATCGGGAAAGAGGTCCAGGAGCCCAAAGAAAAGCACTCAGCGGCACAATGGGCAATCCAGCAAGTTAACTCGACCATGTACCGAGTGGAAGAGCCATGTCACGTTACAGTGAAAGATTGGGAGGTGCAGGGCGAGGGCACTGTCGTGGGGCTCATTCAGGGGCATGACAGCTGTGCAGAGATCGATTTAAAAATACCGAACATCTCTCACGCTCAGATGCTTCTGGACACTACAGAAAGTAACGCCCAACATGGGGCTCAAACCCCCAACCCTGAGATTAAGAGTCTCATGCTCGACCGAATGAGCTAGCCAGATTGTGAGGGGAAATGCTCTACTTGCTCCTACTCTCAGCCACACTCAGTGCAGGGATGGGAAAGGATTAATCTCCCTTCCACTCTCTCACCCACCAACCCAAGACCAACGGGTCCCAGCACACACTCCCTGCACACTCACTCCCTGCACACTCACTCCCTACACACTCACACCCTACACACTCACTCCCTACACACTCACTCACTACACACTCACTCACTATGCCCTCACTCCCTACACACTCACTCACTACACACTCACTCACTACACACTCACTCACTACACACTCACTCCCTACACATTCACTCTCTACACACTCACTCCCTACACACTCACTCATTACACACTCACTCACTATACCCTCACTCCCTACACTCACTCCCTACACACTCACTCCCTACACATTCACTCACTACACACTCACTCACTATACCCTCACTCCCTACACTCACTCCCTACACACTCACTCCCTACACACTCACTCCCTACACATTCACTCCCTACACACTCACTCCCTACATACTCACTCACTACACCCTGACTTCCTACACCCTCACTCCCTACACACTCACTCCCTACACACTCACTCCCTACACACTCACTCCCTACACACTCACTCACTACACCCTCACTTCCTACACACTCCCTACACACTCACTCACCACACCCTCACTCCCTACACACTCACTCCCAAAACCAATGGTCTTCAACCTTTCTCTTCCCACTCACATCCCATCAATGCTCTGTGTTTAGTAAGGGGTTGCTTAAAGTAGGATGTGAGTGGAAAGAAAAAGGTTGAGAACCACTGTTTTAGTTGTCCCTCATTGGCTCGTAATGTACACCAAAGGAAATGGGTCAATGACAGTTTTTCTCAAGCAAAATATTTCAGTAACAATTGGGTCTCGAGCAGTGATTCTCAACCTTCCCTTCCCACGGACATCCCACCTTAAGCAACTCCTTACTAATCACAGAAAACCGATGGACTAGGGATGACTTAGAGTGGGATATGAGTGGAAAGAAAAAGGCTGAGAACCGCTCGTAGAGCGTGCGTGAGGTCTGACCCCATCCACTGAGGATGGCTCAGCTGCTCCACCTGCTGGCCGTAATTCTTCCTGCTTCGCTGCTTTGCCACACCTTGCAGATACCCCTGCCCTCCTCTCTGCAGCAGTGACGCCCTCTTGGATTGGAGGTGCAGGTGGATAGGGAGATGGGGAGGGGGGTGGAGAGAGACACACATACACATACTCTCACACGCACACATACACACGCGCACTCATACACACACACACACACACACACACAGGCACACACCCACATGCGCGCACACAGGCACACACACTCATGCCCACACACACACACACACTCATGCCCACACACTCTCACACACACACACACTCATGTCCACACACACACACACACACACTCATGCCCACACACTCTCACACACACACACTCATTCCCACACACTCACACACACACACACTCATGCCCACACACTCATACCCACACACTCACACACACTCATGCCCACACACACACACACACATGCACATACACATGCACACACACAGACACACACACTCATGCCCACACACTCACACACACACACACACACACTCATGCCCACACACTCATACCCACGCACTCACACACACTCATGCCCACACACTCACACACACACATGCACATACACATGCACACACACAGACACACACACTCATGCCCACACACTCACACACACACAGACACACACACTCATGCCCACACACTCATACCCACGCACTCACACACACTCATGCCCACACACTCACGCACACACACACTCATACCCACACACAGACTCACACACACTCATACCCACACACACACACCCACATGCACACACACAGGCACACACACTCATGCCCACACACACACACTCATTCCCACACACACACACACTCATGCCCACACACTCTCACACACACACACACTCATGTCCACACACACACACACTCATTCCCACACACTCACACACACTCATGCCCACACACTCACACACACACATACACACACACACACACACACACACATGCACACGCACACACAATCACAGAGGCAGGATGTATTGCAGTGATGACAACCACAGGCTACCTTTGGCCTGTCAGATCAGCATGTGCATGTATGAATGTATGACCGTGCACCACAGTCCAAAGAATCGCTGTTTCTTCCTATTCTATACGTACAGTCGGAATGAATTTGAATTAATGCCAACATTGCCCTTTATAGGTAAATTCTGGAATTATCCTGGACCAGCTAATTCCAGTTCACCGGCAGCCGATTCTGGGGTTATCCTTCAGGAGCTCACTCTGGGACCACTGTTCGGTAAGTGGTGGACTGTGCTCAAGCCTTGCAGAGACTACTTCAGAACTGGATGGGCCCCACTGACCCGCCCCGCTTATTCCATCAAGGCATCAAACTCCATGGGTTAAGGGCAGGCACCTTCCAGGGGCTCGACTTCAGGCCTCATTGGTCACAAATTTTCCAAACGCAAGGAAATTATGCTTCATTCCACTGGAATTTAGAAGATGGGGAATAGCACGATAGCGCCACGATAAACCGCATCGGCAACCTGTCTTCGAATCCGGCACTGTCTCTCAGGAGTCTGTACGTTCTCCCTGTGACCTGCGTGGGTTTCCTCCCACCCTTGACAGACGTATGGGATTTGAGGAGACGTCATCGAAGACTCTCGTAAACTTCTACAGGTGGATCGCTGGTGTCATCACTGGTACAGAGGTGCCAACTCTCAGGACAAGAATAAACTCCAGAGGGTGGTTAACTCGGCCTGCGGAATCACAGGCCCCAGACTCCACTCCGTCGAGGACATGTAGGAAATGGTGTCTTAAAAAAGCATTCTCTATCCTCAAGGACCCCCCATCACCCAGGCCATGCCCTCTTCACTCTGCTACCATCAGGGAGGAGGTGCAGGAGCCCGAAGACGAGCACAAGGACAGCTTCTTCCCCTCTGCCTGAACAGACAATGATCCCAGGACACGGCCTCATTCTGACTTTTCAGGCACTATTTTTATTTAGGTTGGTTTATATGAATGTTCGCCCTGTGAAGATGCTGCGAAACAATTAGAAATTAAATCAGCCTTCATGACTCATTCAAGACAATAAATTCTGATTCTGTTACCATGCTGTGCATCTCAATGTAAAAATTAGATCAGCCCTCAGGCCACAGATTGCAAACGGCCCTGTTGATAAGCATGTTACTGGCTCGTTGCACCAAGTACAAGCCCACCAAAAAATTATCAGTGTGAACTTTAACAGTGAGATTTGTGATTTATAGTGCTGGGTGCAGTTATTAATTAGATTGCAGCTTTATTGATTTGTTCAGTTGGACAGAGTTCAAGGTCGGAAATCAGGGAAAGTTTTGGAAACTTTTCTGCCACAGTTTGACCATGGCTTCAGATGAAAAGACGGATTTAATCAGTCCATGTGTGTGGGATATATCTGAGGACCCCCACCACACCCCCACCTCGGGATTTTATGGTCAGAAGGGTCCAGCAGGAAACTACCGTGGTGATTACTGGAAAATTATCAATTAAGCAGCATTTATTGATGAGTTGGCTCAACGGCTGGAACAATGATACAGTGTAATGAGCTTCAATATTAATTACTTTCACTGCAGAATACAGTCAACTGATAAACACAGTGTGCCATAACACAACGTCTCTGAGCATTGGTATTAGAAGCATGACACAGGCCCTTTGGCCCAGCTGCTCATTGCCGAACTTTATCCACTGAGTCCCACTGACCTGCACCCAGACCAAATCCCTTCAAACCACTCCCACCCACAGCACCTGTCTAATAAATGTCAAAATTGGACCAGCATTCACCAATTCAGCTCATTCCACACTCCCACCACTCTCTGCATGAAGAAGTCGTCTCCCCCCCCCCCCCCCCGTAATGCTCCCCTTTCACGCCCTCTAGTTCTTGCCTCACCCTCCCAGTCTTCTGGCAATGTCGAGGATGTCATCATCAGACCCTGGGGATTTGTCCACATTAACCCGTTAATTAACACATTAACCCATTAATTTGTCTACATTAACCACAATTCCTCCTGTTCCACCATCGTATCCACAGTAAAAACTGACAGGAAACGTTCATTCAAAGTCCCCTCGTCCCCCAACTTCTCTCCCGCAAGGACGGCCACGTTCATCTTGAATCAGACCAATCCTTAGATTTTAAACATTTAGACAACCCTGGTACGTTTTGGAGGGTGAGAGGAAACAGGAGCCCCTGGGTGTAGAGCGCATCTCAAGAACCAAAGACTTGTTGATCCAAACCAAGGCTTTTATTAACTAAAAGACTGGAGCGTATCACAAGTAGGTCGACCAGTGCAGAATGACCTCATCTAGCTAGGAGCAATCCTTTAAATCCTGCCAGTAGGTGTGGCTACGGTCTCAAACAATCACAGTCATCCTACACTACAATCTGTACATATACACATTGGTGATAGAATCTGTACTATCACACCGGGGAAAACCCACACAGACACTGGGGAGAACATATCAATTCCTAACAGATGGTGTGGGATTCGAACCCCATTGTTGCCGCTGTATTAGCGGCAAGCTAACCAGTCCGGCCTTCTCTCCTCCGCCACCACACGCCCAGGGAATCTTTTGGGATTATCCTAGCCGCCAGCTCCAGCTCATGCCCTCTTGTAGACTCTGAGCAGAGCTAGGCCATTCAGCCCATCACATCTGCTCTGCCCATACTGTTGTGGCTGATTTATTATCCTTTTCAACCCCATTCTCCCCGTAACCCTCAACTCCTTCTAGATGAAGAACATTTCTACCGTAGTATTAAATATTCCCATTGACTTCATGGCCTCCACACCCGTCCATGGCCACAAATACCACAGATTCTCCTCCCTCTAGATGAAGAAATCCCTCATTTTCCCAATCCCCCCTCCCATCAATGTGATCGACCGGGATCGTTGTCTGAAGAGGGCGCGCAAAATCATTGAGGACCCCTCCCACCCCACACACGGCATCTTTCAGCTGCTCCTGTCAGGGAAGAAATCCAGGAGGATCAGAGCCAGCACCACTAGGATGAGGAACAGCTTCTTCCCACGGGCGGTGAGAACACTGAACGACCAAAGGAACTGCCCACACTGACCCTCCGAGACCCTCGTATTCATGAACCAATATTTATTTATTTGAATGAGGTGAATACTTGTCCTGTCTGTGTACTGCTTGTCAGTGTGTTATGTCTGGGTGTGTGTCTGCGTGTTCTGCTCCGAGGACCAGAGAACTCTTTGTCGGATTGTACTTGTACAATCGAACAACAATAAACGTGACTTGACATCCCCCTTGAGCATCTCCTGTCGCACTCTCTGAAACAATCACTTGTTCAGGATGTTTAAATCTGACCCTAGCCCTTCTACTGGCGTCATGAGGGGGTTGCGGTGGGGGGGGGAAACGGACACCAAAATGACACCAAATGAAAATTGTTGTGCAGTTTCAGCAGAAATTTGTTTGTTTTTATAAAAATATCCCTGTAGTTAGTTACAACGAAAACATTACTCGTAAGCCCAGCTGACAGGCATCAATACCCCTACAAGGTCATTTATTTAGATGAATATTGGAAATATTGGAATATTTCATATTCCAAACTGTGGACCCGAAGCCGGGCTTACACAGGTCGAAAAGTGGGAGTCAGGCTTGGGTTCAACAATCCACAAGCGGTGCTGGTCAAACTTGTGTTGGGACAGTGTGGTAGGTGTCATTAATGCCAGGTACAGGTCGGTGCGATACAACATCCTGTATCAGCTGTACCTCACACCACAAAAATCTCAACAATCCCAAACAAAAATCTCAGAAATGTGCTTCAGGTGTAGAGACTGGAACCTTTGTCCACTCCACCTAGCTGTGTGCAAAGGTGAGACCCTTCTTGGAGGGCCTGGGGGACATTCTTGAAAAGAATTACCAAGGTGGATTCTCCACAGATTCTGGAATTGTACCTTTTGGGAAACATTATGGACGTGAGTTTTAAACTCCAGATACCAAATTCAATTTGTCAAGAACGCCTTGTTGGTCACCAGGAAATGTATCATCATCACATGCAAGTCCAACTTCCAACTAAATATTAATTATTAATATTAACTATGGAGATGCAGTTGCATTCCCCTGGAGAAAATCGTGTACAATTTAAGGAGGAAACGTAACACATTCATTCGAGTGAGCCAGGCTTATCTGCAATTCAGAGGTACATGGATATAATTCACCCCTTCGGAACGAGATGAAACAACCTGCCCTGGCAGGGAAATGATTAGGGGTCAAATAAATGGGACGTGGGCCAGACGACGGGTGGCCACTCCCTTCTTTGACCCTGACCCCCTTTTTATTTAAGTACCTGGGGTCGTCAACCACACCAGGATTTGTGTTTTGTGTATAACTTTATTCTCAGTTGTATTTGGGGTTTGGGGGAGAAGGGAGGGGAAAACTGACTTTTGTGTGTTATCCATAACTGTCGTAAGAAAGTTAATTGTTGTCTGAAAATCGAGAATAAAATTCCCTACGAGGCTAAAACTCAATACTCATTTACTTTTTGAACCTTCTAACGTGCTCCGACAGAGCCATCGTTATGACCCAATGACAACGATGCTTTGAATCATGTGGTTCCGTGTCCACACGCCCATCAGCAAGCGCTGTTGTTTTTGTTGCTGCCGGTGTTTTTACAGTCGCTGCTTTTGTCAAATGTTCTGGGGTTTTAGCTACAATATTGTGATTGTGAACCGAGTTCAGTAACTTTATTGAGAATTATGTAGGAATTAAAGGAAAAGATTTTTCATTTTAACCCCATGAAACGATGTAAATATAAATACACTGAGGCCGTGCATTTGATACTGTAATTTAAAAGTGTACTTTTAATTTTTCCAGTTGTTTATCTCACAACTATCACCGTTACATTCAGTGATCTCTGGAAATTACAATTGACCAGTAACGTTGGTACCAAAACTATTACTAAGTATTCTGGATGGTCTGGTACCGGACGAGGTCCCGGGGGTAGGTGTGACACCAACCCTAGTGATGCCACTAAGCCCTCCCCACCAACCCCCTGTTCTTCTCTCTATCCCTTGTCAACCAGAGAACTCCAAACCTCATGCTGATTCAGTGGTCTTCTGCCACGGGGAGGGATCAGAAGCGGCTGAGAGAGCCAGGACTGGGGGAGGGGGTTACAGGGAGTGGATGGAGCAGGGGAGTGGAGGAGAGTGGGGGATGAGGATCGGGGGAGAGGTGAGGGAGCCAGGACTGGGGGAGGGAGTTATGGGGTGCAGGGGAGAGTGTGAGGTGAGGGAGCCAGGACTAGAGGAAGGGGTTATGGGGAGTGAGAGGAAAGTGTGGGGTGAGGGAGCCAGGACCAGGGGAAGGGGTTATGGGGAGTGAGGGGAGAGTGGAGAATGAGGAGCAGGATGGGTTATGGGGAGTGGAGGGTGAGGAGTGGGAGGTGAGGAGTGGGGGTGAGGGAGCCAGGACTTGGGGGAGGGGGTTATGGGGAGCAGGGGGTGAGGAGTGGGATGAGGGAGCCAGGACCGAGGGGAGCCAGAGGTGGGTGAAGCTTGCATGGTGGCTAGGACACCTCCCCCCTCACGCAGTCTGCCCCACCCACCCACCCACTCCCAACTGCATGGGAACATTCACCACAGGAAGTCTTTAGTGTGGAAATGGTTTTATTAATCCTTTAATCACCATCCACCTTCCCCCCCCCTCCCCCACCACCCCGTCACACAGAGACTGATCACACCGATCTGATCAAAGGGCGGGCAGCAGACTGACCACCTTGAGTGTGGTGGGAACAGAGAGAGAGTCGCACCAGAGAGAGGGTCGTACCAGTTCCCAACAGCCAGTCCTGTTTACGGATGCCAAGTTTGCAGAGACACCCTGACCTCTCAGACATAGGCATTCTTGCCGAAGTTACTGCAGTGATCCACCTGGGAGGAGTAGTTCTTGGTCACCGGCACCAACGAGGTCCGAGGGGTTCTGTATGCGTACGTGTATTCCCTGTGAGGAGTAAGGAGGCAAGTGAATACAGCTCTGTGTCTGTGGTGCTTGCCCAGAGAAAGCAATGGTACCCATGGATCCACGGAGAGGACCCTCCAGGGGAAAGATGGGTCTGTGGAGGAGGGAGGCAGAGGGATCTGTGGAGGGGGGAGACGGTGGAACCCATGGCGAGGTGAAGCCGTGTCAGAGAGAGACAGTTTTACAGCAGGGATACAGGCCCTTCGGCCCAACCCCTCAATACTGACCAGCCTATCTGAGCCAGGCGTGGCCCACACCCCAACGTGCTGGAGAAACTCAGCAGACCACAGGAAGTGAAGGGTTACCAATGTTTCAGGCCTTGGCCCCTCGACAAGGCAATGTAATTTTCTGTCTGGGCACTCTCCAACCGAACAACACTAACATGGACGTTTCCAGGTTCTACTCGCCCACTCCCCATTCTTCCCCCCCCCCCTTCTCCAGCTCTCCATCTCCTTTCCTCCATTTACAGATCCACCCCCCCCTTCCCCCTGTTTGCTGCTGGTGCCCTCCCCCCTCCCTTATCCCCCTGTTTCCCCCTGCCTGTGGGTCTGTTCCCCTTCCCCTCTCCCCCCACCACTTTGTTCAGGCGCCTGCCCACATTTTGCCCCAAGCCCAAACCATCGGTTCTGCACCTTTATCTTTGCAGTACAGAGGACCCTGTTTGACCTGTCGAGTTTCTCCAGCATCAGGTTCTTCCTTTCTGAATGTAGGGAGATTTTGTCCCTGATGTGGCGTTACTTTCACTGGCAAGTGAGCCCCTGGTTTTTAAACAACAGCCTGACCTCAACCCCTCTCCAATCCCCTCAACCGTTGCTGCCAGGGGTGAAATTCCCACCCCCACCAACACTGACCTTGCTCATCACCATAGTGACCAGCCCATGCCCCCACCTTGGATGCTCAACCAGTGGTCAGTATCGACGCTTGGAGCCGTCTTGGTCTCCGGGGTCCCAGACGTGCTCCTACGGCCAGGACCATAAACACTGAGCACTAGAGGATCTCACTGGAAACCACAATGGAAGGCCATATTCGATCAAGGTTTCTGCCATTTAATCATGAACTGATCCATTTCCCCACTCAGCCCCACTGCCTGACCTTCTCCCTATAATCTCTGATGCCCTGGCTAATCAAGAACCTATCAATCTCTGCCTTAAATACAGCCAATAACCCGACCTCCTCATCCACCTGAGGCAACAAATTCCAGATTCACCAGAAAAATTCCTCCGTATCTCTGTTCTAACCAGATGTCCTTCAATCCTGAAGTTGTGCCCTCTTGTCCTAGACTCTCCCACCATGGGGAACAACCTTTCGACATCAACTCTGTCCATGCTAGGGCCCAAGATATTGGTTATATCCCAACATGTCTGGCTGAATTTCTCCAGTGTATTGCCCTAAAATCACATCATCTGTCGACTTTCCTGTTTACTGAGATTGTTGAGTTCGAAGTCAAGGGGCAGGATGGAGCATTGTGTTCAGTTCTGGTCACCTCATTACAGGAAGGATGGGGAAGCTGGGGAGAGGGGGCAGAGGAGATTCACCAGAACGTTGCCTAGATTAGGAAAGAAGTCTTACAAGGGAAGATGAGCAGAGCTGGGACTTTTCTCTTTGGAGCGTAAAAGGATGAGAGGAGACTTATCAGAGTTCGACAAGATTCTGAGAGGCAGAGATATGGTGGACGGCCAGCGCCTGTTTCCCAAGGCGGGAACAGCAAACACCAGAGGACGTCTGTACAAAGTGAAGGGAGGGAAGTTTAGGGGAGACGTCAGGGGGAAGTACTTTTTAATGCAGAGAGTTGTGGGGTCTGGAATGCCTTGCCAGGGGGGTGGGAAGGCTGGAATATTGGGGGCATTTAGACAGGCATGTGGATGGTGTTAAGGGTGTGAGGGAGGATTTTGTTTTTTTTAGGTAAATATAGGTCAGCATGACATCGCGGGCCGAAGGGCCTGAACTGTGATGTTATGTTCGATGTTGTCTGCCTGGAGTAGGGGATTGGGGACATGGCCAAGTTTTGGGGCATTGTCAGAGAATAAGGGGTGACTGTGTGCAGCGGGTTAGTCTCATGGGAGGGGTGTAGCAGTACTGTGGCCCTGGTGTCGGAAGAGATGACGAGGTCCAAGGCATGGGGGCAAGGGGTCTCCGTTGGGACGTCAGTAGGGACACGAGAGTTGAAGGGTCTCCCTGCCGACACTTACCCAGTGACACCGGAGGCTCGTTTACAAGTGAGGCAGAGGCAGATCCCCCCAATTATCTGCAGGGAGCCCCCAGCCCAGCCGATGTAGAGTCCTGGTCCCAATTCATACCTGGACCCGGGAGAAGAAGGGTTACCACAGTTACCAGCATCACTCCCACAATGTCCCCCTCCCTTCTCTCCCAGTCCTGACCAGGGGGGCAGAAGGACCGCCCCTAAACCCCCCTCCAAAGAAACATGTTGCATGACTAAACTGTGCAAATGTAAATGGCAACATCTTCTTAGAGTCATGTGGGGGGGTGAAAAAGGGGGTTGGGAGAAGAGTGGGGAGAGGGGGTGGTGAGAGGAGGGTCATAAGGTGACAGAGGGGATTGAGGGAATTGAGGTGGATGAGAATGGGTTGAGGGGGGAGCAAGGTCAATGGGGAGCAGGGGGTTGAGGGGGAGTGGGGTTGATGGGAGAGCAGTGTCAGGTCATTGGGGGAGCAGGGAGTTGAAGGGGAGTAGGGTAGATGGGGGCAGGGATTGATGGGGAGTGGGGGGTTGAGGGGGACTGGGGTAGATGGGGTAGTGGGGCATTGAGAGGGAGTGGGGGTTGAGGTGGTCAGGTTGAGTTTGGGATGAGGGAGAAAGTGAGTTGAGGGGGTTGCAGACAAGGAAGTCGAAGGGTCGGGGAAGAGGGGGAGAAGGAGAGGGAAGGTGGTCACGGGAGCGGGAAAGAGAGGGAGAGGGGAGGGGGAGAGGGAGAGAAGGGAAGGGGAGATGGGGAGGGGAGGAAGGAGTGAAAAGAGAAGGGGAGTCATGGGAGGGAGGAGAAGGGTGAGAAGGGAGGAGTAGGGAGGAGGGGTCACATGCAGAGGGGGAGAAATGGAGGGGGATGGGGAGAGGGAGGGGGATTTATGGGGAGTGGGGAGAGGGGGAGAAAGTCAGAGGAGTGAGGGTTGAGGGGAGAGGGAGAATACACGACAGGAAAACCCCAGCGAGGGGGAAAGCACTGACCAACCCACAACTCACTTGGTTCCCGAGTAGAGGGGGTCGTAGAACTGCCGGGTGATGTTGAAGGCATACCACGAGACCGGAACCATCGCACATAGGGCTGTAGAGACAGCAATGCCTCTGAGCAAACTGCAGCTCCCGCAGCCCTCCTAGATCCTCCACTCCCCATTCCCCCTCAATGCAACTCCTCCCCTACTGTCTCCCATCCCATCCCTCCTCTCCCCTCCTCCTCCCCTCTTCAAACACCCCCTTTCTACCCCTCCCCTCCCATCCCCTGCACCCCACCCGACCCATCATCCTGTCCCAACCCCCACTCTCCCCAACCCCCACTCACCCCTCCCATTCTGCCCTCCCTCAGCCCCCCCCACCTCCCCTGGCCCTCTGACTCAGTTCAGCCCCACTTTTTCAGGGAGAGTGTAGGGGAGATTCACTAGGACAGGCAGTGGAACCCTGTGGTCCAGTTCTGAGGGGAGTGGACAGAGACCAGAGCAGGGAGGGATGTGAACTTATAGGTTATCTACTGCTGGAACTGTTCCCCATATAAGTGGTCAATGGCATCACGAAGGGGGTGTGGACCACACCAAGTGACACCATCAGAGGGAGTGACACCAAAATCTCTGGCTATAAAGTTTTTATGAAGTTTCAGCAGAAATTTATTTTTTATAAAATTATCCCTGTCATTGGTTAGAACAACAAAAACATTTTTCATCAGTCCAGCTGACACATGTCAATACACCTATGAGGCTAAAACTCAATGCTCATTTACTTTTTGTACCTTCTAACGCGCTCCATTCAGAGCCATCTTTATGACCCGATGACAACGACGCTCTGAATCATGTGGTTCCGTCCGCACGCGCCCATCAGCAAGCACTGTTGTTTTTGTTGCTGCCGATGTTTTTACAGTGGCTGCTTTTGTCAAATGTTCTGGGGTTTTAGCTACAATATTGTGGTCATTAGTGTTTGTGAACTGAGACCAGTAACATTTTGGAGAATGAAGTCATATGATACTGAAATTTAAAGGTGTAATTTTAATTTTTCCGGTTGTTTATCTCACGACTTTCGCCGTTACCTTCAGTGATCTCCGGGAATTACGATTTACCAATAACATTGGTACCAAAACTGTTACTAAGTATTCTGGATGGTCTGGTACGGGACAAGGTCCCGGGGGTGGGGGGGGAGGGGACACCATGAGTTACCATACTGGGGGACACCAACCCCAGTGACGCCACTGTCAGTGGTGAAGAGGGGATGGAGATTCAGAGGGACTTGAGATGGGTGGGTGGCTCGTTCAGTGGGGGAGAAGTTGGAACATGCTGTGGGAGAGAGCGCTGGGAGCAGGCTCACTGACAGCATTCAGACCTCACAGAAATGATGGAAGACTCAGCCGGTCGCGCAGGATCCACAAGAGATAAATCACCGACATTTCGGGCCTGAGCCCTTCCTCAAGGAGTGAGCAAAAAAATCCAGGAAATCTCAGAATGGAGACAGGGGGAGGGTTCCAGACCAACAAGAGGTGTTCATTGGCTAAGGGGAGAGGTGAGAATTGATCATGTCTGTGTGAAGGGAGAGATGACAGAGCTGGGGGGAGACGACGGTGGGGGGGGGGGGGGGAGGGGAAGAAATTGGGTGGGTGGGGTTAAACAAAAACCAGAGAAGTCAACATTAATGGCATCCGGTGGAATATGAGGGAATTTGCGGGTCTGCCAGTACATGGACAGACAGGCCAGCAAGGGAATGAGCCGGGGAATTGAAATGGATGGCCATTGCGGCAGACGGAGGCGAGGTGCTCCTCTGGAAGCATTCAAGAAGTGTCCAGATCCCCCTGCACCTGAACGTCCAGGCCGTGCGCCGGGACTAAGACAGAGGTAATGGGGCAGAATGGCCTCTATGACTATCTCTACCCACGCCCCAACCACACACCTGCCACAATAAATAGTGCCCCTCCCGCGGAGGCAACTTTTGCCTTTTCATCGGGATCTGCTCTCTGCAGTTGGAAACATTGCATGCCAAAGATACTGACAACGACAGCAAAAAGGCCCAGAACGATGGAGATGATCATCAGAGCCTGCGAGACACGGACATAATCTAAGGAGAAGGAACACAGAACATTGAACATTACAGCATGGTACAGGCCCTTCGGCCCACAATGTCGTGACAACCCATATATTCCATTAAAAAAAACTAAACTCTCCCTACCTCATAACCCTCTGTTTTATTTCCATCCATGTGCCTGTTTAAGAGTCTCTTAAATGCCCCCATTGTGCCAGCCTCCACCCACCACCATTCCAGGCACCCACAACTCTCTGTGTAAAAAAACTTACCCCTGTCATCTCCCCTAAACCTCCCTCCCTTCACTCTGTATAGACACCCTCTGGTGTTTGCTGATCCCCCTGGGATACAGGTGCTGGCCATCCACCCTACCTATGCCTCTCAGAATCTTGCAGACCTCTAAGTTTTTTCTTATCCTTCTACACTCCAAAGAGAAAAGTCGCTAACCTTGCCTCATAAGACATTTCCCAATCCTGGTGAATCTCCTCTGCCCCCTCTGCACAGCTTCCACATCCTTCCTGTAATGAGGTGACCAGCTCTAAACACAATCCTCTACGTGTGGTTTCACCAGAGATGTGTGGAGCTGCAACATGACCTCACAAAGAGGAGAAGTCTCTGGAAAATGTGTGAAATTACAAACCCCAGTCCTGTGCACCCAATTAGCACTTTACTACAGATTCCCACTGTCCTATCAAGCTACAGCCAAGCAGATCCCCATTAAATCAGAAGACCAGCATCCAATCAATCTTTAGTGAGATACCTCGTAAAGTGTTCGATGAATCCACACAAAATCAAATCAGAAATGTTATGAACTCTTAGTCAGGGAGGGAGGATTGATGAATGACCTTTGAGACCCAACATCCAATCAATGTTCAGGCCTGAGGGACATGTAGGAAGGGTATAGACTCGCATTACAGACACAGTTAAGATGTTTAAAGGAGATACAATATCTGGACCAGGGTTTGTTGGTGAGCAAGAGCTCAGATGGGGAACCATGATAGTTATGGAGATGGGGAACCATGATGGTTATGGAGATGGGAAACCACCATGGTTATGGTGTTGGGTTTGGAATGGGAAACCATCACAGTTACAGTGTTGGATTTGGGATGGGGAAACCATGGTTATGGTGTTGGGTTCGGGATGGGGAACCACGGTTACGGTGATGGGTTCAAGATTGGGAACCATGTTACGGTGATGGGTTTGGGATGGGGAACCATGGTTATGGTGATGGGTTTAGGATGGGAAGCCACGGTAACAGTGATGGGTTCGAGATGGGGAACCACAGATACAGTGATGGGGAGAGAGTGTTCAGGATGAGGAACTACGGTTACGGTGATGGGGAGAGGATGTTCCGGATGGGGAACCACAGTTACAGTGCTGGGCTCGGGATGAGGAACCACAGTTATGGTGACAGGGAGAGGGTGTTTGGGATGGGGAACCATGGTTATGGTGACGGGTTCGGGATGGGGAACCACAGTTACGGTGACAGGGAGAGGGTGTTCTGATGGAGAAACAGTTGTTCCCCTTCTGCCCAGTTCAGGAATATATCTCTAAGTGATGTGATGCTCCAATATCAGACCCCAACTCTGTCCTCACTTCATTGTGTGGAATAAACTGACTTTATTTGAGTGGATAATTGTTTCAGAGGATCATCAATCCTCACCAACTGCAATCTGAGGGCTGAGGATTTATCAGAGCAAAGCAGGTAAGACCATACATAAAACTGAGACCAATGCAATCCTCACTGGTCCCCGACCAGTGGGGACCCTCAGTGAAACCCCTGACAAGTGCAGACCCCAACCAGTGTGGACCCTCAGTGAGACCTCTGACCAATAGTGAGACCCCTGACCAATACAGATTCTCAGTGAGACCCCTGACCAGTGGGGACCCTCAGTGAAAACCCTGACCAGTGCAGACCCTCAGAAAACCCCTGAACAATATGGACCCTCAGTGAGACCCCTGACCAGTGCAGATCCTCAGTGAGACCCCTGACCAGTGTGGACCCTCAGTGAGACCCTGACCATTATGGACCCTCAGTGAGACCACTGACCAATACGGACCCTCAGTGAGAACACTGACCAGTGCAGACCCTCAGTAAAACCCTATCAATATGGACCCTTAGTGAGACCCCTGACCAGTGCGGACCCTCAATGAGACCCCTGACCAGTGTGGACCCTCAATGAGACCCCTGACCAGTGTGGACCCTCAGTGAGACCCTGACCAATATGTACCCTCAGTAAGACCATTGACCAATACGAGCCCTCAGTGAGACCACTGACCAGTGCAGACCCTCAGTAAAACCCTGATCAATATGGACCCTTAGTAAGACCCCTGACCAATGCGGACCCTCAGTGAGACCCTTGACTAATAAGGACCCTCAGTGAGACCCCTGACCAATGCAGACCCTCAGTGAGACCCCTGACTAGTGTGGACACTCAGAAAGACCCCTAAGAAGTGCGGACCCTCAGTGAGACCCCTGTCCAGTGTGGACCGTTAGTAAGATCCCTGAGCAGTGCAGACCCAGTAAGGGGGAGGCAAATGAACCATTCTGAGACCACACACATCACACAATCCCCGGGCAATTTCCCCGTTCCGACCCCACACTCAGATCAAGGCATTGGCAGAGGAGGGGAAGTCTCACAAATACCTGCCCTGGGCTGGAGGGGTTAAGCTGGCAATAGTTCCCCATTCTCTGAAGATTTATTTTCCTTTTTTTAATAACTTTATGAAAAGCATAAAGGAACTTGGATGTCAACACTGCTCTCCATGTCCAGGACTGGCTGTGGTCCCTCCAATGCCCACCAACCACAAAGGGCTTCAGGGAACCACCAAGCTCTTCCTTCCTTCTTCCGGGACCCCCAGGAACGAGCAGGAGCGAGGCACTCATGTCCATATACCAATGAGGAGGTTCACAAACAAACCTTCCAACCCCTACTTGTTCATTCAAAGAGCACGGGTCCAGAGATGAGGGGGTTGGCCTACAAGGAGAGATTGAGATGGCCCTCACTGAAATTTATAAGAGATGGGATCTTATAGAAACATATAAATAGGGTCGGTTACAAGGGGGACGTCCGCAGGCATTGCCCTCTACAAACGGTCACGGCCACTGCTCGCCGTCCTGCCCTTCCTGCCACTGGCGTTCATCAAGCATCACGAGCATCTAGCTCGACGCTCGCCAGTGACTTTTCACGCACCCCCGACGACAAATGATGCTTAACGCCATTCAGCCAGCCCCTCTCGACACCTACCTCCTCGGGGGCGGATGATGGTAACACCACCCCCCCCCCACCTCCACTGAGCAAGTTTATGAGCTTTGCACTGTGCCCCCCCTGCCCCAATGCACTAATGTCCCCCACTAATATTCGTTCTGGCACCGACACAGCACATAAAATTATGAAAGGCACAGACAAGGTAAAGATTGTTAAGTTGTTCCCATGGGTGGGGGAGACCAAAATGAGGGAACATAATCTCAAGATCCAGGGGTGTAGTTTAGGATGGAGATGAGGAGGAACTACTTTTCCCAGTTGGTGGGGAACCTGTGAAATTTGTTGCCCATTGAAGCAGTGGAGGCGACCTCAGTAAATATATTTAAGACCAAGTTGGGTAGATTTTTACACAGTCGGGGAATTGAAGGCTATGGGGGAAAAGGCAGGTGGGTGGAAATGAGCCGATCATCAGATCAGGACATATG
This sequence comes from Narcine bancroftii, assembly GCF_036971445.1. NCBI lineage: Eukaryota > Metazoa > Chordata > Chondrichthyes > Torpediniformes > Narcinidae > Narcine > Narcine bancroftii. Next base: position 191,983,409 of record NC_091470.1, on the reverse strand, counting down.
CAGTGAAGGGGTGGGGCAGAAGGTGGATAGAATGGTGAAGATAACTTTTGGTAAAATGGCCTTTATAAATCAAAGCATAGAATATAGGAGTTGAGAAGTGATGTTGAGACTTTTCAAGGCATTGGTGAGGCAGCCAAATTTGGAATATTTTGTGCAGTTCCGGTCCCCAAATTATAGGAAGGATATCAATAAGATAGAGAGGGTGCAGAGAAGATTGACTAAAATGTTGCCTGGATTGCAGTATCTAGAATACGGAGAAAGATCGAGTAGACTGGGTTTTTATTCATTGGGGCTTAGAAGGTTGAGGGGGGATTTGATAGAGGTGTTTAAAATTATGGGGGGATAGATAGAGTAGATGTGAATAGGCTCTTCCCCTTGAGGGGAGGGGAGATTCAAACAAGAGGTCATGAGTTAAGAGTGAAGGAGGCAAAAGTTTAGAAGTAACATGAGGGGGAACTTCTTCACTCAGAGAGTGGTGGCTGAGTGGAATGACCTTCCGGAAGAGGTGGTTGGAGTAGGGTCAATTTGGTCATTTAAGGAAAGGTTGGATAGGTTGGAGGGTTAAGGGCAAAGTGCAGGTAAATGGGACGAGAAGAGATCACTTAGATCAGTACGGACTACAGGGGCCGAGATGGCCTGTTTCCATACTGTAATTGTTCTATGGTTATATATAATTGAATGGTGCTACAGACTCGATGGGCTGAATGGCCAGCTCCTGCTCCAGTTTCTGATGTTTCCTCCCATTCTTCAAATTGTGTGGGAGTTGTAGGTTCATTGGTGAATTTGTGGGGCAGGGGCTTGTGAGTTGGTTTCCTGCTGTCTGTCAAAATTTAATTTAAAAACAACTGAACTCATCCCCACAGAACCACAACAACCAACTCAACACCAACACAACCCCCACCCCAACACCTCCACCCCCCACCCCCAACACCACCTCATCTCCCTTCACACAACCTCAACCCCATCGCAACCTAGATGTTGTGAGTGTGTTCCCTGCACCCCTTGTTAACTTTCCCCCCTCTCCCGGAAGCGACCCCCCCCCCCCTCCACCGTACCTGAGAGCCCGAACAGGGTGAGGAAGTGGCGACAGTTGAAGACGCCGGTGGAGTCACTGGCGCAACTTTTCCACAGGTTCTCGTAGATGGTGGACGTGGTGATCACGCTGCCGTCCAGGGTGGACACCTTCCACTCCTCGTTGGCCAGACACACGGCAACAAGCACCCAGCCCAGCAGCCCGAGCCCCAGACCTGCCGCGTCCCCGCCGGGCATCGGGCTCGCTGACGCCGGACCCACTCGGGGAGCCGGACCCGGGCTGGTTCACACCCGGGCGGTCGGGTGCCGGACCTGGGCGATTGGTGACCCGGACCCGGGCTGGTACAGACCCGACCTGGTTCGGACCCGGGCGGTAGGTGACCCGGACCCGGGCTGGTTCAGACGCGACTTGGTTCGGACCAGGCGATGGGGTGCCTGACCCGACCTGATTCGGACCCGGGTGATCGGGAGTCGGGCGCGGGCTGGTTCGGACCCGGGCGGGATGGGAAGGAGGATTTATAGTTCGCGCCCTGTCCTCAGCTCTGGGACTGGGTCAACGGGACATGCAGCCAGTTTTAAATTGCAACGAAAGGGCGGGGTGCTGAGAGCAAAGGGGAGGGTTTGTGGAAGGGACAGCGGGTCAGGGAACGTTCCCCCCCCCCCCCCCAGTCCAGTTTGGGAGACAGCGCCAGGTCCCCGGGGTCTGGGTGCAGAGGGCGGAGCGCCTGCAGACGGGGGTCCCGTGCAGGACCCAGTGGCTCCGGAAAGAAGTAACGGAGAACCTGGAGCCTTGCCACGGTCTGGCCACACTTTCACTCCCTCCCGACGCTGCGCGACCTGCTGAGTTACTCCAGCTTCTGTGCTGTTCGGTTGAGGTCAAAACACAGAAATATTGCAGGGATTCAGCAGGAGTGGCCAGGAGATATTACACGGGACCAGGAAGATTTTCCTCCCTGAACACAGGGATCATGAAACTCGCATTATAATTTCCCAATTAGGAACTGTAGTTTAAATGTAACACATTTTTGTGATTTCCTGTCGTATGTTCTCATTGAAAATTCATCATCTGCATTCACACTTGGATCCTTCCTGCTGAGTTTGGTGCAGGCGTTTTCACACCGCAGGCGAGCGGTGACCCGGTGAAGTTCCCGGGAATTCAGCTCTTCCCAGGCCTTTCACACCGCCGTCCAAATTCCCGGGAATTTGCCCTCCCTGGGCAATTTAGGGGGTCCCATTCATTACAGAATTTCACCCCTCGTCCGTTGGTCACTTGCCTACCCGCTTGCTCCCTTCCTCCCTCCCCCCCGCGGCCCTCCATCGCCCGTCTACCCCCCTGCGCCCCGCTCCCCCCCCCCACCCCATCGCGATGGCGGCACAATGGTGACTTCGTTTCCCATTAACCCTCGTGCAGCTGGAACCGCTCTGGGAAATCCAGCTGTGTGAGGGATTATGGTTAATGAGGACAGAAATTCATCCCGCATTGTGCTGCCATCACGATGTGCCGAAGCGGCCCACGGTTCTCTGATCGCAAGCGCTGACATCACAAGGCTTCCCTGCGTGGCCATTTGGCTCTTCACATCGCAGGGAGAAGGTGGTCCGGGAACATTTCCTGGGGCCTCGGCCCTACCTACTACACGGTAGGACTGTGGACCCATTGGAAATTTCCTGGATGACCTTGGGAATCTCTACTTTACACTGCAGTGAAAGGTTTCACCGGGACATTGTGATCGTGGAAAGGTGGTATCAGGGCAACTGGAATCCATCAACGCCGGCCGATTATTGTTGGACACTGACACCAGAGGCATCAGATGCTGAGTACAAACGAAAACAAGCGTCAAAACATTTTTAGGTCGGTTGAACTGACGCAAAGGGTCAATATTGTCATGCGATTAAACGTAAATTCAATCAAAGTTAATGTAATGTTTCTCCAACTTCCAACGTGATCAAGCAAATGTGGAATTACCTTCGTGTTCAGCTTGAAGTGGTCTTTTATAATCACCAATTTGTTTTAAGGAACCAAACCTGTTGAGAAAATTTGTTAGACAAATTTCAGTCCTGAGCCCTTCTTTGAGAGGTATGAGCCAGGTTCTAGAGAGAAAGAGGGGGAAATGGGGGGGGGGGGGGGGGAGGAGTCCAGACCAACAGACAAAAGGTGTAAATTGGATATGATAAGAGTAGAGGTGAGAACTGGTGTTAGCTCTGTGAAAGGAGACGGAAGGAAGGATACAGGGGAAGAAGAAGTGGGGGAGGAAGAGAGAGAGGGAAGGATACAGGGGAAGATGACGTGGGGAGGAAGAGAGAGGGGGAAGGATAAGGGAGAAGTGGAAGTGGGGGAAGGTTCTTCACGGAAACTGGGGAAGTTGATGTTAATTGTGTTGCTTGATCAACTCCCATGCATGGCTTTAGTGGACGCTCCCTGTGCTGACCACAGCTTCGCTGGGTGCGTGCTGCTCCCAGCAATGAGCTTGGAGCCAGGTGTCCCTGGTGATCTCCAAACAGGGGTGATTAGAGAATGTTTGGGGGATTGTGAATTGACCAGATTTACTAGAATGTACTGCAGTGAGCTTGAATTTTAAAAAGAGACTGGGTCTTTCTAACTTAGAACGTAGAACATTACAGCACAGTACAGGCCCTTGGGCCCTTGATGTTGTGTTGACCCATATATCCCTACCAAAAAATACCAAATCCTCCCTACCTCGTAACCCTCTATTTTTCTTCCATCCAAGTGTTCATCTAAAAGTCCCTTAAATGCCCCTAATGTTCCAGCCTCCAGCACCTCCCCATGTGAGGCAATCCAGGCACCCACAACTCTCAGTGTAAAATAACATACCCCTGATGTCTCCCCTAAATGTCCCTCCTTTCAGTCTATACAGACGTCCTCTGGTGTTTGCTACTCCTGCCCTGGGAAACAAGCACTTCCCATCCACCCGATCTATGGGAGGTGAGGGGAACCCTGTCCTGTATTGAATAGGGGTGAAGGGAAGGTGAGGAGTGGTGGGGGGTAGGTGAAGGGATTGGGGGGAGGTGAGGAGGTCGGGGGGAGGTGAGGGCATTGAATGGGGGTGGGGAACTCTTATCCACAGAGGAAGGATGAATACCTCACTATTTGCCTTCCCAGCTCCACACCAGTTCCCTCCCCCCCCCCCCCCCCCCCCCCCCACTCTCCAAGCTCATACCTTAAAGAAGGGCTCAGGCCTGAAATGTAGGTATCACTGGACAACAAATATTTTTCAATAGATTTGCTTCCTGAAAACAAATTGGTGATTCTGATAGACAACTTCAAGCTGAACGCAAAGATCATTTCAGATTTCCTGGCTCACATCGGAAGTTGGAGAAACATTAAATTCACTTTTATTGAATTTACCATGTTTAATCGCATAATGATGCTGACACATTGTGTCAGTTCAACTGACCTAAAAATGTTTGCCACTGATTTTCATTTGTACTCAGCATCTGATGCCTGTCATGTCAGTGTCCAACAATAGTCGGCTGGTGTTGATGGGTTCCAGTTGCCCTGATCCCGCTTTTCCATGTCCCAGTGAAACCTTTCACCGTGTTCGTCACTCGGGGCACTGAGATCAGCAGGGAAGACGTCCATGGGTGAATGGAGAGAATGAATTTTCAATAACCTTTTGCCCTTCATGGTTTTGTCTGCTTGAAGCAGACTTAAAATATGACAGGAAATCACAGAAATAAGTTTTATCTAAAAATCGGTACATGATAGGAAAATGTGAAGGTGATTTCATGATTAACAGCCCAAAATACACCCAAAAGTGTCAGGAAGGAAACTTTTCATTATCCAGAGTTATCTTTGGACATCCTGGAATAGTTTCTGATCAGACTTAAGGAGGTATGGGTACATTCAAGAGCCTGATAACAATTGGATAGAAACGGTTCTTGAACCTTGAGGACAGGTCTTCAGGCGTCTGTAACTTCTGCCCAAAGGGAACGGTGAGAAGAGGTGACCAAGGTGATGGGGATCCTTCATGATGTTGGCTGCCTTCTCGTGTCAGCATCTTCCATCAATGTCTGTAATCGGCAGGAGATTGGCGGCTGTGTTGGATGTGGCTGGGGATTGTCATTTTCTGCAGCAATTTAATTCCCAAACCAGACAGCGGTGTAGCCACAGTTTCTGGAAATCATGCTTTACAAATTTGTAAATGTTGTTTTCAGGTTGTAATTGGGATGATTGATAGGTGAAATGGTTAAAGTGGAGAATTTAAACTTCCAGGAGGCCTTCAGCAAAGCCCCGTCACTGAGACCGTGTTGTTCAGATAGTATGTTGCTCCAGATGGGGGACATGGGCAGGGTGGTGAAAGGGTCAGAATGCAGGGGGGATATGCAGATGTTGGGTGAATGGGTTGGCATGCACGGGGTGTATAGATATTGGAATATGGAGAGGGAGTCATGGACAGGTTTTGTGAATGGGCTAAAAGATTATGGGGGATTAGAACAGGGGACTATGGATAGGGGATGTGGTTAGGGGGTGTATGGATATGAGATATGGAGATGCTTAGTAAATGGGTTAGAACATTGGTGGGGATATGAACAGGGGATATGGATAGAGGATACGGACAGGAGGATATGGATAAGGGATATGAACGGGATATGGATAGAGGATACGGACAGGAGGATATGGATAAGGGATATGTTTGGGGTGAAATGGATAGAGGAATATGAACACGGGACATGGAAAGGGTGTAGGGAGTGGTGGATGTGTATAGGGGATATGAACATGGGTATATGGATATGGGGAAAATCGATAGGGGATATTGAGAGGGGGATATGCATGGGGAACTATGGATAGGCGGATATGGAGATGCTCGTAAATGGGTTAGAACATTGGTAGGGATATGGAGAGGGAAATATAGATAGAGGGATATGAATAGGGTGATATGGAGATGGAGATATGGATGGAGGGGTATGAACAGGGGATACAGAGAGGGGATATGAACAAGGGTATTTGGAGAAGGAGTTATGGATGGGGATATGAACAGGGGATATGGATGGGGGGATATGGAAAGGCTCAGTGAACGGGTCAGGACACAGCAACTAGATGCAACTGAGAAGTGACTGGTGGAGTAAAAACATCAAGATGTTGGAGGAACTCAGCCAGTCTTTTAGCGTCTATAAGGGACAGAGATACTGTGTGGGTTTTTGCTACAACAACAGTGAACACAGACTTTCGTGTTTCACTCAATGTCTGGTGGAGACCCAGGATCAACCCTGAACTCAAATGCATGGGTTTCCTTTCGATGGGGGGGTCAGTTACCTCCCCCCCCCCTTCCTGAGGAACAGCAGGCTCAGTGCGTTAAATGGTTGTCACCGCTCTGATGGACCAGCGCTGGCAGAGGATTTGTGTCGGACCAACGCTGGCAGAGGGTTTGTGTTGGTCTAGGGTTGGCAGAGGGTTTGTGTTGGACTAATGATGGCAGAAGGTTTGTGTTGGACCGGTGCTGGCAGAGGCCATGAAGGGCTGCAGACTCTGGGAGAGCAGTGGTCTGGGGCAGGGCACCAGAAGCGGGGAGAGCCGCCCCCCCCCCCACATTGAGAAGGGGAAGATCCTATAGGACGATGAGACAGCGACAGACCAACGAGGGATTCAGCAACTGAGGGACGACATGTGGTCGGGGGGACCCGTACGGGCTGCTGGAGGATTCGCGAGGGCGCTGAGGGCAAGAAGGGGGTCCGGGCGCTGAGCTTGTCGGAGGTTCGGATCTGGAGCTCGGGCGGCTGATGGATCAAACATGAGTCTGAGTGGCTGCAGAGGCTGTGGGAGGGGAATCCACGGACACTGAGGGTCTCGGAAAGGACTCCCTTCTGCTTCTCTTTCATTAACTGTGAGGGGCGCCGGGCGTCGCTAATTGTCACTCTTCGTTTGCCTTACGGCAGGTGGAAGGCAATTTTGTGTAATATTACATGTTCTCTACTATTACATGACAACAATGCGTTCGAAACGTACCGGGGTCTGTAGGTTAATTGGACTGGCTCGTGGGCCAGAGGGCCTGTTACCGTGCTGTATGTCGAAATAGAAATAATAAATAAATAGATAAATAATGGGATCTTGAACCTTGATTTATCTCCTTCTCTCCAGGAACTAACTGTATTTTCCAGCCTATTAATCCACACCTTCAAACTATTCATCTGACTACATCGTGGCCTTCCTCTGTTGTTCTCCCCCCCCACCCCCCCCCCCCGCACCCCAACCCACCCCTGTGTCGCAACCAGTCCAGTTTCTTGGTTCTGAGCCAGTTATGGGAGATAAGAGGTCAATTTGGAAAGGAGACACATTTAGCAGAAATCAATAGTTAGATTGTGCGAGGCCTTGGCTGCTCCCACGTTAAGTCACTCTGCTGAGAGAGGAAGAAGTTCCTCTCGAGTCACACATGAAACATTGTCAAATTAACCATGGAACTGAGCCAGCGACCGGGGTTTGAATCCCGTGCTGTCTACGTTTTCCCCGTGTCTGCATAGGTTTTCCCCAGGGCCTCCGGTTTCCTCCCACCCTTCAAAAACATACTGGGGGTTGAAGGTGAATCAGGTGTAATTGGGTTAGTGACAGCGCCATGCTGACCGCTACACTAAAGAAAAATGTTGACAGGTGCGTGGATGGGCGGGGTATGATCCAGGGGTATGGCAGGACAACGGAACAAGGTAGAATCATCGTTCAGCTTGGACTAGAAGGGCCGAAGGTTTCTGAGCTGAAGTGTTCGATGGTTAATTTGCCAACGTTTCATGTGTGACTCGAGAGGAACTTCTTCCTCTCTCAGCAGAGTGACTTAACGTGGGAGCAGCCAAGGCCTCGCACAATCTAACTATTGATTTCTGCTAAATGTGTCTCCTTTCCAAATTGACCTCTTATCTCCCTCTTATCTGGCCAGATGCCATGTTGGTAGCAGAGCTGGTGCAGTGGAGATCCGGAGCTGAAAAACACCAAGTTGCTTCCTCCTGTAACGCGGTTAGTGGCCAGGCATAGAGGAAAGTGAGGCCGTGCTGGTCTGGGTCTGGGGTCTGGAGCACAGGGTCAGGGTCTAGGCATAGGGTCTGGGTCTGGTTTCTGGGGCATGGGGTCTAGGTCTGGTGTCTGACTCATGGGGTCTGGGTTTAGGGCACAAGGTCAAGGTCTGGGCCACAGTCAGGGTTCAGGGTCCGGTGTCTGAGTCTGATCCATAGGGTCAAGGTCAAGAAGAACACTGGGGTCTCCCTTTCCTCTACTGTCCACATTCACCAGGAGCATTGCTTAAATCAGGCTCAGAGAATGATCGAGGACCCTTTCCATCCAGCGCACAGGATCTGTGACCCACCGCCATCAGGTTGGAGGTACAGGGGCATCAAAATCAGGACAGCCAGGCTGGGGAACAACTTCTCACGGCTGTGAGATTGATGAACAGTGTCCTGTAACCGAATAAATCATCCCAAAATATTTACATAGATTAATTTTGTGTATGTATATTTTATATATATATGGGGTGGGATGTTCTAGGAGATGGGATGGGTGGGACAGGATGGGTTGGGGTGGAGTAGAGTGTGATGGAGTGGGACAGGATGGATTGGGGATGGAGAAGGGTGTGATGGGTGGGACAGGATGGGTTGGGTTGGAAAGATTGATAAATGTTTACAATTACAGTTTGTTAAAGAAAAATGCTACTTCAAATGAGTAGACAAATCTCATTGTGGCCTCAGGGTGGTTACTGGTCAGGGCTAGGGTACGGGTAGTTTCACATCTGAGGTCATTAGATAACCCGTTTAACCTAGATATGCCAGAAGTTGAGGTCCTGTACCTTTCGCCCGAAGGGAGTAGTGAGAAGAGGTTGTGACCAGGGTTACGGGGGTCTTTGATGGTGTCAGCTGTCATAATAGCCGAGGTTCGTATGCTGTGATCGAGAAAGACATGCACAGGATTCGGCAAGGGGGGCTGCCCTGATAATTCTCTATGTTTCAGGCCATCTGTCGGTAAGGCCAGTAGTTTTCCCCTCCTGCAGAATGTAGGACACAAGTCCTGGGGACAACCAACATCCCAACAGCTGAAGACGCTGGGAGCTTGTGCAGACAAGGGACGAAATGTTCAGTCAGAGCATCAGGTTTGAACCCTTTATTAGATTTGCCGCAGCGTTAAAGGCGCATAAATTATGATAAATTACATTTAAAAGTAAAAACGTAATAAGAAGTGGGGCCGTATCCGTGCTTCATTGTCTGTTCAGGAATCTGATGGCGGAGGGGGAGAAGCTGTCCTTGTGCCGCTGGGTGTTCGTCTTCAGGCTCCTGTAAAGGGAAAGATTGCATTATTGTCAGTGATTTTAAATTTAGAATGTAACAAATATGAAATTCTTTAACTTTGTTGACTGTAAGGCAGACAGAGTCACCACTTTGTCCAGCACCCACCACAGAAACCCACAGCACCTGGTGTCTCCTCCAAGAACTGACCAGGCCTGAGCCAGCTTGGCTTCTGAGGTCAGACATTCTCAGGCATAGTCAGGCTATTAGATGCTGGACCTCCTTCCCGATGGTAGCAGAGTGAAGAGGGCACGGCTTGGGTGGTGGGGGGGTCCTTGAAGATAGAGGCTGCTTTCTTGAGTCGCGGACTCTTGTAGATACCCTCGATGGAGTGAAGCCTGGTGCCTGTGATGGCACTGGCCGAGTTCACAACTCTCTGTAGCCTGTTCCTATCCTGAGAGTTGGCGCCTCCATACCAGACAGGGATGCAACCAGTCAGAATGTTCCCTACAGTCCACCTGTAGAAATTTGCAAGAGTCTTTGGTGACATAACTAATCTCCCCAAACTCCTCACAAAGTATAGCTGCTGGCAAACCTTCTTCATGATTGCATCAACATGGAGACCCCAAGACAGCTCCTCAGAGATGACACCCAAGAACTTAACCTTCTGACCCCCTCTGAGTTCCCTCAGCAATGCTTTTACCTGTTGACTACACCTTTTGTAAGCTACACATTCTCACTGATCACATCCAAGGACTGGAGTTGGATGAACTTATTGTCTTGTGATGTCACTCAGCTCATTCGAGAGGCTCAGAGATTTCAGTTGGAGGGGACAAGCTGCAATAAAGGGAGTAGGTGGACCGAGTGGAGGTCCCTGTGGCCAACCCCCTCTGTAAGAAGTATAGCCCTGGATGGGGGTGGGGGGTGACCTGGAGAAGGGCACCAACCTTGACTGGCTCTGAGGGTCTGTGGGGAGGGGAAACAGGTAGAACAGCAGTGGTGGGATACATGTGTTGCAGCCGATGTGTTAAAGTCACTATGTTATAGTCAGCATGTTACAGATGGCGTGATACAGTCAGCATGTTACAGTTAGTGCATTAGAGTCAGCATGTTAGTCACTGTGTTACAGTTAGCATGTTACAGTCATTGTGTTACAGTTAGCATGTTACAGTCACTGTGTTACAGTTAGCATGTTACAGTCACTGTGTTACAGTTGGCATGTTACAGTTGGAGTGTTACAGTCATTGTGTTACGGTCATTGTGTTACAGTCAGTGTGCTATAATCACTGTGTTACAGTCAGTGTGTTACAGTCAGCATTTTACAGTTAGCATGTTACAATCAATGTGTTACAGTCAGTGTGTTACAATTGGCGTGTCACAGTCAGTGTGTTTCATACCATGTTACAGAACAGGTTACAGACCATGTTACAAAGTATGTTATAGACCTTGTTAGACACTGTGTTAGCGACCATGTGTTACAGACTGCATTTTACAGACCATGTTACAGACTGTGGGTTACAGATAATGTAACAGAATATGTGTTACAAACTGTGTTACAGAACATGTGTTACAGAACGTGTGGAAGAACATGTTATGATTAATCTTTAGTCTAGTGTTGAAACTATAGTTCATATAGATATATATATTAGTAAAAGTCCATTTTGGGTGGACAGGGCTCACTTACAGACACACATGGTGCTTTACATTTGGTCGTTGACTTCAGAATCAACAAATGCATTTGCATTTTAAACACCATTGACCACAGAAGCCAGTTTGAAAGCCAAAGAGTCTGATGTTGCATTGCATGGAAAAAAAAAGATTTTAATGATGGTTCTTGAGATAAGTGGATTGTTTGCTTGAGTAAACAAGAAGCCATTTTGTTAGTAAATTCCAGACAGGCTGGAAACAGGAGAGAACCATCAAACAAAGTTAATTACTTTGATTCTGTAGGTAAGTGGAGAGAGATGCTTTTAGCACATAAGTGTCAAGAGAGATTATGAACTTTAGTGACTGAGAGGATGTCACATACCAAGAAATATGGTATTGAAATGAGAAACAAAGAGGTGAGTTGAAGGGAACTCACTATCCTGTTCAGACAGGATTGAAAGCAACAAAATTTCCTGCAGAAGGGGAGAAAGTTGCTGATCTTACTCCTGGAAAAGGGGACACAGAGTGAGTGGCTTTGACATAAGTAAGGCCACTTCTGACTCTCTCTCTCTCTAAGATAAAGAGGGCAGTTTCAACGTTAGGAACACAGACTCCAAAGTCTTAATTCAAGAGAAGAAAAACTCGTGTGAAGAAAATCTCTCTGAAAAAAAATCATTGAAAGAATTGTGAGTTAAGAGGCCTGAAAATATGATGTTTAAAAGCGCTTCATAATTATTTAATTTCACGCAAGACCAAATTGATGCACACGCATATTTAAATTTGTGCATAGTGGGAGTCGTGTTACAGACCATGTTAAGGACCATGTGTTACAGACCAGGTGTTACAGAATGTGTGTTACAGTCCATGTGTTACAGAACATATTACAGATTGTGTTACAGAACATGTTACAGAATGTGTTACAGACTGTGCTACAGACCATGTGTTATAGACTGTGTAACAGAACGTGTTGCAGAACATGTTACAGAATGTGTTACTGTGTTACAGACCAAGTGTTACAGAACATGTTACAGACTATTTGTTACAGACAATGTTACAGAATGTGTTACAGAATGTGTTACAGACTGTGTTGCAGAACATGTTACAGAATGTGATACAGACCAAGTGTTACAGGCTATTTGTTACAGAATGGGTTACAGAACGTGTTACAGACTGTGTTATAGACCATTTGTTACAGAATGTGTGTGCAGAATGTGTTACAGACCAAGTGTTACAGACTATTTGTTACAGACTATGTTACAGAATGAGTGTGCAGAATGTGTTACAGAACGTGTTATAGACCATTTGTTACAGACTATGTTACAGAATGTGTGTGCAGAATGTGTTACAGAACGTGTTCCAGTCAGTGCGTTAAAATTCACTGTCACTGATTCATTGACACAATATCATTGTGGAGATCAATGAGCATTTGCTACTGTCTGCTGTCCTGGCACGATATCACAGACACATTGTTACCATCACTCAGTCACTGTCAGCGTGTAGAGGAGCTGGACGTTGGTCAGTATAAAGCACGACAATCAATTGATCCCTTGTTGAGGCCCACAGGATTTGGTGTAGAAATTTCAGAGAGTAATAAGGTTGTAATCTTACCTTTGGTAATATCCTATTAACGAGTTACATCAATATTTGCTTTGCCTGATGATATACCAACTCCTTGATCCATCGTAACTGATTAACATCATGGCTATCGGATCACTGCCGATGACGTCTGTGGCAGTTTCACAGAAACTTATCAAGGACATCGCGCTGTGAGAAAGTGGCCTATCGCCACTTCTGTTAATCAATGATCAATGATACTTCTGTCGCTGAGATTCAACAACAGCGGTTCAGGGAACCTGTTCGACCCTCACCGACGTCCGGCGGCGGCAGGAGACCATGCTGGGTCAGGTCGGCCAGAGAACAGGAGAAGGGGGTCAAGCCGAGTCTCCGTGTGGAAGGCAATGCAGACTCGTGGGCGACACAGGGAAACGAGGTGTTCGATTCCAATTCGTCCCCACAGACAAAACCTACCCGTGTTGGGCTGCGGGGGGATAGACGGTGGGGGATATACAGTGGGGGATACATTGTGGTGGATACACGGTGGGGAGATACGATGGGGGGATACACGGAGGAGAGATACAGTGGGAGATACACTGTGGGGAGATACGGTGGGGGATACACAGTGGGGAGGTACGGTGGGGGATGCACATTGGGTGTCATCTGAAAACTTCAGTTCAAATTTATTGTCATCCAATTGTACAAGTTCAACCAAACGAAACAGCGTTCTCCGGTCCTTCGTGCAAAACATGTAGACACACACCCAGACATAAGACACACAGACAAAGAGTACATATGTAGGACAAGCTTTTATATATGCAAATAAATTAATAATATTATTTCATGAATATGAGTGTCTCGGAGGGTCAGTGTGAGAAGTTCCTTTGGTCATTCAGCATTCTCACTGCCCATGGGAAGAAGCTGTTCCTCAGTCTGGTGGTGCTAGCTCTGATCCTCCTGTATCTCTTCCCCGACAGGAGCAGCTGAACCATGCTGTGTGGGGGGTGGAAGGGATCCTCAATGATTTTGCGTGCCCTCTTCAGACAATGATCCCAGTCAATCACGTCGATGGGGGGGGGGGCGGGCGGAGGGGAGGGAGACCCTAGTGATCCTCTCTGCTGCTCTTTTGGTCCTGTGGACTGATCTCCGATCCATTTCTCTGCAGCAACCGTACCCACTCTGTGATGCAGCCAGCCAGGATGCCCTCAATAGAGCTCCTTTAGGAGGTTGATATGATGGTGGCCAGTGGCCTTGTTCAGTCTTCTCAGGAATTTCAGTCACTGCTGCACCTTCCTGACATGTGAGGAGATGTTGAGTGTCCATGATAGGTGACTGGTTAAGTGAACTCCAAGGGACTTGGTTCTCCAGGGAATAAAGTCCTGACCTGTTTAACCTTTCCCTGCAACTCAGTTCCTGACGACCAGGGACATCCTAGTAAATCTTCTCTGCACTCTTTGAATCTTACTGATATCTTTCCTGTAGTTCGGTGACCAAAACTGCACTCAATGCTCCACATTTGGCCTCACCAATGTCTTATACAACTTTACCATAACATCCCAGCTCCTGTACTCAAGACTTTGATATATGAAGAACAACAGGCCAAAAGCCCTCTTTACAACCCTGCCCACCTGTGACATCACTTTCAGGGAATTATGTACCTGTATTTCCAGATCCCTCTGCTCTACCGCACTCTTCAGTGCCCGACCGTTTACCGTGTATGTCCTGCCTTGGTTTGTCCTTCCAAAATCCAGCACGTCACACTTGTCTGCATTAAATTCCATCTGCCATTTTTTTGCAGCCGGTCCAGATCCCTCTGCAATTTTTGAAAACCTTCTTCGCCGTCCAATCTTTAGTGTCATCTGCAAACCTCCTGATCCAATTGACCACATTATCATCCAGATCATTGATATAGACAGCAAACAGCAATGGTCCCAGCACCGATCCCTGAGGTCCACCACTAATCACAGGCCTCCAGTTTGAGAAGCATCATCCGCCACTACTCTCTGGCATCTGAACCTTCCTGACTAACCTTCCCAGATTTAAGCACAAAAGTGAGGTAAGATCAGCTGGTTCATTGGTGTCCCAACGACAGTGTTAGCAAAACTAAGGAAAGGGTTGTGGAATTCAGGAGGGGGAAATAAGGAGAACATGATTCAGTCCTAATCCAGCAGTGGAGAGGGTTAAGAACTTCAAATTCCTGGGCTTTCCTCTGAAGACCTATCCTGCGGCCTCCATGTCGATGCAATCACGAAGCAGGATTACCAGTGGTTATTTTTCATTAAGAGATTTTTTTTTCACACTATGAACCATATTGACCAAAATACACACAAACATTTCCCTCTTGAATATACACAGTGTCATTTTCTCCCCTTTTTTCCACCCCCCTCCCTCCTCACCCACTAAACATTCAACATATACGATACATTAAACCCATTAAACAATGTCATCATACAATGAAAATAAACAAGAAAATCGTGTCATCTACTTTTACACACTGGGTCAGTTCATTTCGTCTTCTCATTCTGTCATTTTAGGTGGTGGAGGTCCACTGTAGGCCCTCTCTATTGTGTTCCATGTAAGGTTCCCAAATTTGTTCGAATTCTGTGATGTTATTTCTTAAATTAAATGTTATTTTTTCGAATGAAATACATTTATTCATTTCCATGTACCATTGCTGTATTCTTAGGCTCTCTTCTGATTTCCAGGTTGACATTATACATTTTTTTGCTACAGCTGAGGCTATCATAATAAGTCTTTTTTGTGCTTCATCCAAATCGAGCCCAAGTTCTTTACTTCTTATATACTTAGAAGAAAGATCTCTGGATTTTTTGGTATGTTATTTTTTGTGATTTTATTTAATACCTGATTTAGATCTTCCCAAAACTTTTCCACTTTCTCACATGCCCAAATTGCATGTACTGTTGTTCCCGTTTCCTTCTTACAGCGAAAATATCTATCTGATAATGTTGGGTCCCATTTATTTAACTTTTGGGGCGTGGTGTATAGCTTGTGTAACCAATTATATTGTATCATGCGAAATTGTATTTCTCATAGATTTCATTAAGAGTTTGAGGGGATTTGGAACTTTACCAGTCTCTTGCAAATTTCTACAGGTTGTCTGCAGAGAGCATCCTGGCTGGTTGCATCACTGTTTGGTACGGAGGTGTCAACGCACAGGACAGGAAAAGGCTACAGTTGATCGTTAACTCGGCCAGTGCCATCAGAGGCACCAGACCACTCCATTGAGGACATCCACAAGGTCCAGAAGCCTGAAGACCAACCCCCAGCTTCCTCCCCTCCGCCACCAGATTTCTGAACGGACAACAACCCCCAGACCCTGCCTCACTGTCTCTTCCTTTCCACTAATTTATTTATTTTTAAATAGTGTATTTATGTAAGTGTCATTTATAGCAATTTTTGCATCTGTCATGCACAATACTGCTGCCGCAATAAACCTGATTCTGGTATTACATGTAAGACACTAGTATGGATCCACGCAAAGAGGGCAATAAAGGGGGCCTTTCTGGCTCACTGTCCATGACTAGTGGTGATCTGCAAGGACTGGTGCTGGGCCCACAACCTTTTGCCCCATTTGCAAATGATTTAGACCCTGGAATGGATGCCTTTGCGAACAATACGAAGATAAGTGGAGGGGAGGGTCGAGGAAGCAGGGCATCTGCAGAGGGACTTGGACAGGTTGGGAGAATGGGCCAAGAAATGGCAGGTGGAAAACAGCAAGCGGAAGGGTACATCACGCACTTGGAAGGAATAAAGAAGTAGACTATTTTCTAAATGGGCTCTAAAGGGACTTGGGAGTCCAAGTGCAGTTAACCTGCTGGTTGATGGGTGAGGTGGCTGATGGGGTGGTAGATAAGGATAAGGGGGACCCGGTCCTTGTGAGGTCTGGGAATCGGGGTGACAGATGTGTGGGCAATAGAGATGTGGGAGAGGGCTTTCTGAAGGAGGAGGGCAGCTCAGACGTCCTGAGGGGAAACTATTGTGCTCATTGTGAAGTATCTGTTTGGCTGGAGCAAGGCAGAATTCTGGTGCACGTGGACATTTTGCAATGCATATGACAATGAACTTGGTCTTTAGTGCAATGGGAGGCCTGGTCGGGGATTGCAAAGATGTGGTCCCATCTTCAGTCATGATGCCAAGTGGTAATTTCCCCCTAAAAATCATACTGCAAATGTGTGTGTGTAAGTGTGCTTGTGTGTGTCTGTGTGTATGTGAGTGTGTGTCTGTGCCTGTGTGTGTGTGAGTGAGTGAGTGTGTGTGTCTGTGTGTGTGCATGTGTGTCTACATGAGTATGTGCATGTGTATGTTAGAGTGCTTGTATGTGTGTCTGTGCATAGGTGTATCTATGTGTGCCTATATGCACACATGTGCCATCTGTGCATGCATTTGTGGATGCATGTGTATGTTTGTATGTTAAAATGTCTGTATATGTGTGAGAGTAAGGGTGTTAAACACACATCATGGGAGAAGTTTCTAGCAAATGGATCCGACAGGAGACGAGGGCTCCAGCATTGAAAGCAATGCAGCCTCTGGACAGAGGATCGGTTCACACAGGGAGAGAAAACAATGGGTTATTTTCAGGCTGCGGCTGCAAGCTGTGAGCTTTGATTGATCGTCCCAACTGTTCACAATCCCCACCCATGACTCAGACGGTGAAGCTGAACTGATGCGTTCGTTCAAGTTGACTGACTGGACGAAAATGACCGGGGAAGTAATTGTGGGAAGAAAGGGCAGCGGACGCTTGTTATGAACAAGTGTGAGGCAACGATGAGGTATAACTCGCACAGAACAAGACAGTTCGATGGGAGTAACCCAGGTCCTTCCACCACACGTGCAGGCAGCCGACGAACCCTGCACCATCTTGCAGAGGCCTTGAGGTGGAGGGTGTGGATGCCACAGAGGCCATTTCGGTCTCCTTGTCCAGAAGGTGCAGCAGAGCAGGGGTTTTGTTCCCACACACATCCCACTTTACGTATTCCCTGGGCCATCGGTGCTCTGTGACCAGTAAGGGATTGCTTGAGGTGGGGCATGACCAGTAAGGGATTGCTTGAGGTGGGACGTACCAATAAAGGATTGCTTGAGGTGGAGCGTGACCAGTAAGGGATCGCTTGAGGTGGGACGTGACCAGTAAGGGATCGCTTGAGGTGGAGCGTGACCAGTAAGGGATCGCTGGAGGTGGGGCGTGACCAGTAAGGGATCGCTTGAGGTGGGACGTGACCAGTAGGGGATTGCTTGAGGTGGGACGTGACCAGTAAGGGATTGCTTGAGGTGGGGCATGACCAGTAAGAGATTGCTTGAGGTGGGGCGTGACCAGTAAGGGATTGCTTGAGGTGGGGCGTGACCAGTAAGGTATTGCTTGAGGTGGGGCATGACCAGTAAGGGATTGCTTGAGGTGGGACGTACCAATAAAGGATTGCTTGAGGTGGAGCGTGACCAGTAAGGGATTGCTTGAGGTGGGGCATGACCAGTAAGGGATCGCTTGAGGTGGAGCGTGACCAGTAAGGGATCGCTGGAGGTGGGGCGTGACCAGTAAGGGATTGCTTGATGTGGGAAAGGAATCACTGTCCTTGATCAAGGAGTTCAGGGAGGAACAATTGCAGCAACTTGGAGTTTTGATGAGTTACAGGTGACCTCTTGGACACAGGGAACAAGGTGATAGGGCTGGTCACTGCAGGACCACACACCAGGCTGAGATGGTTTGGTTTTTTTTAACCTCTCTCAGTGAACTGTGAACCTTTGGAACTCCCTCTCCCCTGGAGAAGTGAGTCATGACTTGCGGTCAAGGCTGAGATAGAATTTTCATCAAATAGATGGTAATAAAGGTGGAGCCAAGCCAAGATTTTGTAAAAATTTAAATTTAGTGATACAGCCTGGTAACAGGCTCGTCCAACCCACGAGCCCTTGCCACCCAATTAACCTACACCCCCTGGTATGTTTTAGAGGGTGGGAGGAAACTGAGGACCCCAGAGGATACCCACACTGACTCGGGATGAACGTACAAACACCTTACAGACAGCATGGATTCAAACCCCAGGTCCAGTTGCCACTGTAACAGCATTTAGCTGGGTCACCCATCACATGATGCTGCATCACTCCAAACAGTGACACAGATTGGAGAGCCCAGGGCTAGATGCAGCTCACCCTTGTGTGTGGATTGTACCAATGCGGTGTGTGTGTGTGTGTGTGTGTGTGTGTGTGTGTGTGTGTGTGTGTGTGTGTGTGTGTGTGTGTGTGTGTGTGTGTGTGTGTGTGTATGCATGTGTGAGGCTGAGTGTGAATGTCAGCAAATATTTGATAGAGGTATTTAAAATTATGCTACATCTTCAATGAACATCAGTGGGCCAGTACCTGTGGCAGCCGTCCATGCCCAGGCCACAACACCCCCACCACCATGTTTCACAGACGAGGTAGTAGTTTTGGATCTTGGGCAGTTCCTTTCCATCTCCACACTTGGCTCTTGCCTTCACTCTGATACACATTGATCTTGGTCTCATCTCTCCACAAGACCTTTTTCCAAAATTCTGTGGCCTCTTTTAACTACGTCTTGGCAAACAGTAATCTAGCCACCCTATTTCTGTGGCGAACTGGTAGTTTGCATCTTACAGGGAAGCCTCTATATTTCTGTTCATGAAGTCTTCTGCAGACAGTCGTCATTGACACGTCCATACCTGCCTCCTGAAGAGCATTTCTGATCTGTCGAACAGGTGTTTGGGGATTTTTCTTCATTATGATGAGAATTCTTCTGTTATCAGCCGTGGAGGTCTTCCTTGGCCTACCAGACCCTTCACAATTACTGAGTTCATCAGTTCACACTTTCTTCTTAATGATGACCCAAACTGTTGGTTTTGGTCATCCTAAGGTTTGGGCACTGTCTCTTACTGTTTTATTCTTGCTTTTCAGCCTCATAACGGCTTCTTTGACTTTCATTGGCACAACTCCAATCCTCATGTCGAAAAATGGCAACTACCAACTCCAAAGGTGATCAAAAGCTTCAAAGCAAACCCAACTCTCTTATACCTGCACCAATGAAGCAATTAAACATACCTGAGTTCTCACAAGCACCTGTGAAGCCAAATGTCCCAAATATTTTGGTGCTCTAAAATGAGGGGACTATGTAGAAAAAGTGTGGTGATTTCTACATGGTCAAACCAAAATGTCTACAAATAACCTGGAATAAAATCTGGGATGTGCACTTTAATTACATGTGAATTGTTTGATTACAAATTTAAAGCTGGAAACTTGAGCAGATGGACCCAGTGGTTCTCAACCTTTTTCTTTCCACTCACATCTCACTTTAAGTCATCCCTCTGCCATCGGCACTCTGTGATTAATCAGGGATGGCTTAAGGTGGGATGTGTGGAAAGAAAAAAGTTTGAAAACCACTGTCTTAATCGTTCCTCGTTGACTCGTGACGTGCACGTCTTCAGAACTCCAAAGGAAATGGACCAATGACAATTTCTCTCAACCAAAATATTTCAGTAACAATTGGGTCAAGAGCAAACCTCCCTTCCCACTCACATCCCACCTAAACCAATCCCTTACTAATCACAGGGCACTGATGGCCTAGGGGTCACTTAAAGTGGGATGTAAGGGGGGAAAAAACTCATGGCTGAAGGAATTTTTTTTAATTTAAATTTTTAATTAAAAAAAAATTTAGACATACAGCACAGTAACAGGTCCTTTTGGCCCACAAGCCCGTGCCACCTAATTAATTACAACCCCCGGTAAATTTTGAATGGTGGGAGGAAACTGGAGCCTCTAGGGAAATCCACACAGACACGGGGAGAACGTACAAACTCCTTACAGACCCCGCGAGATTCAAACCCCATTCCCAATTGCTGGCGCTGAAACAGCGTTGTGTTGACCACTTTGCCAACAGTGGAACTCAGCAGATTCGCCAGAATCAACAGTCAGTCGATGTTTTGGGTTTGAACTCTAGATCATGACTATAAAGGTACAAGGGTAAAACAGGAAAGTCTGCGGACACCGTGGTTGAAGTAAAAACACAGCGCTGGAGAAACTCAGCTGGTCAAAGAGTGTCCTTGATAGAGCAAAGATAAAGATGCAGAACCAACGTTTTGTGCTTACAAATCTGTTTGTCGACCACCTGGAAGCAAAAAACTCTTGTCTGATTGCGACGAGAAGATAGAACTGAGCTCTTGCCCTCCCATGTCAGCCCTGGCTCGTCCCAGACAGGTTTGGGCAGCTGGAATATTCCACATGTTCTCCTGCACAAAACAAGACCATTCAAGTTCAAGTTGATCTAACGTGCTGATAAAAGATTACTGATTGCATGTTTATGACAGTTTATGATATACTGGAAACTAGGCTGCAATACCTATGGAAAAATAAAGTGATCATAACTGATAAAAGAGTCAAGGCAGGTTCAAATATCCACAATCAATAAGTTATTTTGGCTGGTGACAGACACACAACCATTAGACCAAAAAAAATGAAGGAAATAGGCCATTCAGCCCATCAAGTCTGCCATGCCATTTAATCATGAGCTGATTCATTCTTCCACTCAGCCCCACTGCCTAGTGTCTCCCCATAACCTTTGATGCTCTGGCTAATCAAGAACCTATCAATCTCTGCCTTAAAAAAGACCTGGTCTCCACAATTGCCCATGGTAACAAATTTCACAGATTCACCACCTTCTGGCTGAAGAAATTCCTCCGTATCTCTGATCTAAGCAGATGCCCTTCAATCCTGAAGTTGTGCCCTCTTGAGAAGTTATTGGTGATCTATCGAGAGAATCTCCATTACTGAAGAAGATCCTGAAACAGATAGATCCCTGGGTACTGATCAAGTCTATCCTCGGACATCCTGGGAAGAAATTGCAGGAGCCTTGTCAGAGATATTTAGAATATAGAAATTTACAGCACAGTCTAAGTCCTTCAGCCCACAGTGCTGTGCTGACCCAATAACCCACTCTAACAACTGCCTAGAATTTCCCTATTGTGCAACCCTCCATTTTTTCTCAGTTCCAGAAAGCACTTCTCAGCCCAGTTCTGTATTCTGTCAATGCCCCTCGGTTACATCTGGCAACAGTCCCAACAATCCTCATATCGTTGTTAGGCACAGAAGAGGTACCAGAAAACTGGGCAATGGCCAATGTTGTGCCATTATTTTAAAAAGGGTGCAAAGGCTTGATATAATCTACACTGATTTTGGATAAGGACTGGCCATTTAAGGATAGCCAGCATGGCTATGTGCGTGGGAGGTCGTGTCATGAATTTGTTGTGTTTTTTTAGATGACTGAGATAAATGAGGATGCCTCACAGATGATCCCATGTTGTAGGCCTTTGAGAAGGTCCTACATGTGAAGAGGTGGAAAAGAGGTGTATGCAAGATATAAGACAGCCATGTTGAACTATTTGACTATAAACATTAATGGAATACATAACCAAATTAAAAGGAAGAGGCTACTAAATTTATTGAAGAAGGAAAAAATAGATATAGCATTTGTGCAGGAAACGCATCTAACTGAAGTGGAACATAACAAATTAAAGAGAGACTGGGTAGGACACATAATGGCAGCATCCTATAATTCAAAAGCCAGAGGTGTAGCCATACTAGTTAACAAAAATGTACCAATCAAAATAGAGGAGGAAATAATAGATTTCACATGATACAGTATAATTGGTTACACAGGGTATATATTACTCATCAAAAATTTTAAAAATGGGATTCAACATTATCGGATAGATGTTTTCGCTGTACGAAGGAAATGGGAACAACATTACATGCAAGTTGGGCATGTGAGAAAGTGAATACGTTTTGGGAAGAACTAAATCAGATACTAAATAAAATTACAAAAAATAACATACCAAATAAAACCAGAGATATTTATTTTAAGTAACATAAGAAGTAGAGAATTAGGCCTCAAATTGGATAAAGAGCAAAAAAAATTCATTATGATAGTTTAGCAGTGCAAAAAAATGTATAATGTTAACTTGGAAAATGGAAGAGAGCCTGAGTATACAGCAATAGTACATGGAAATGAATAAATGTATTCAATTGGAATAAATAACATATAATTTAGAAAGTAAAGACACAATCTTTGAACAAATTTGGGAACCGTACATGGAACATATCAGAGAGAGCTTGCCTTCGATCTCCATCCCCTAAAATGAGAATGAAAATGATAAGAAGACAAAACTACTAGATTCAATGTGTAATAAATAGATGACGCATTTTTCTTGTTTATTTTCCTTTATGTGAAGATATTGTTTTATGGTTTTATTGTATTGTATATGTTGAATATTTATGGGTTTTGGAGGGGGGTGGGTAGAGGGGAGGGAGGGAAAGGGGGAAAAAATGGAGAAAAGACCACTGTATAAATTTAATGAGAAACGTTTGTACATATTTTGGTTGATATGGTTTATAGAGTGAAAAATAAAAAAATATTTAAAAAAAGAGAAGATCCCACATGGTCGGCCTATCCATAAGGGCAAATTGCATGGGATCAACGATGACCTGGCCAACTGGATGCAGATTTGGCTTGATGGTAGGAAACAGAGAATGATCTGAAGGATTGTGTCTTAAATTGGAGGCTTGTGACAGGGAGCAGTGCTGGGCCCACCATTGTTCGCCATCTATATTAATGACTTTGATGACAATGTACTTAACATTGTGTAGTAAATTTGGTGGCATACTAGACAGTGAAGATGGCTACTTGAGATTGTAATAGCACTGAGATAAACCGGGAGAGTGGGCCCAGGAGCAGCAGATGAAATTTAATGCAGACAAGTCTGAGGTGTTGCATCATGGCAGGATGGAACAGGGCAGGGCCCTGTGGAACAGAAACTTACATAGTACCATGGACGTGACAGGATACCTAAATGCTGGAGGAACCCAGCCAGTCTCACAGCGTCTATAGGAGGTAAACATACATATTTCCGACATTTCAGGCTGAGCCCTTCCAGGTGTAAGCTAAAAGCAGGAAGGCGTCTCAATGAAGACTGAGAGAGAGGTACAAGGATGAGCAGGGGGAGGAGTCCAGACCAACAAATAAAAGGTCTTAATTGGATGTGCTAAGAGGAAAGATGAGGATAGGTGTGTGTACGTTTGCCTTTATCAGGCAGGGAACTGAATACAGGAGCAGGGACACACCATTACCACGTATTGGTGAGACCATGCTTGGAATGTTAGCCCAAGTCACCCAGTTTATTTTATTCAGAGAGAAAACATGGGTGTGTTCGGTAGCAGGCTCCTTCAGCCCACAAGCCCGCACTGCCCAAATATGCCCATGCGTCCAATCAACTTACTAACTCCATGCGTTTTGGTCAAGTTTCTTGTCATCTGATTGTACAAGTAAAAACTGACTAAACAGTGTTCTCCGGTCCTCGATGTAAAACACACAGGCACACACCCAGACAAGCAATACAGAGGCAGGACAAGTATTCATCTATACAAATAAATAAATAAATCAAGTTTTGTGCATTTGAGCATCTCGGAGGGTCAGTGTGAGCAGTTCCTTTGATCGTTCAGTGTTCTCACTGCCCGTGGGAAGAAGCTGTTCCTCAGCCTGGTGGTACTGCCTCTGATCCTCCTGGATCTCTTCCCTGATGGGAGCAGCTGAAAGTCCCCATGTGTGGGGTGGGAGGGGTCCTCAATGATTTTGCGTGCCCTCTTCAAACAACGATCCCGGTTGATCACGTTGAAGGGGATGGGGGGGGGGGGGGAGGGAGACCCCAGTGATCCTTTCTGCCGCTTTTATGGTCATGTGGATTGACCTCCAATCCATTCGTCTGCAGCAACGGTACCCCACTGTGATGAAGTTGGCCTCTTGATAGAGCTCCTTTAGAAGGTTGACATGATGGTGGCCACAAATTAGAGGAACAACATGTAATATTCTGTTTGGGCACTATCCAGCCAGACAGCATTAACATTGATCTCCAGTTTCCATTAGCCTCTTCCCTCCCCCGAGTCTCTCTCATTCCCCATCCCTCTGTCCCCTTTCCTCCAGCTCCCACCCCTTCACTCTCCATTCAGAGCTGCCCCCTCCCCATCATATCTCAGTTTCTATCTCTTCTACCCTCCTATCTGAATCCACCTGTGGTCTCTTACATGACCTGTGATCCTCCCCCTGTCCCTTCCTCCCCTTCTCCTCCCCTGCACCTCCTCTCCTCCTCCCCTTCCTCCCTCCTCTCCTACTCCCCTGCCCCTTCCTCCCTCCTCTCCTCCTCCCCTGCCCCTTCCTCCCTCCTCCTCTGCCCCTTCCTTCCTCCTCCTCCAACCTTTTGATTGAGGTGCCTGCTTGCTTTTTGCACACAGGCCTCCAACGTGGGTGACACTTTACCCCCTCTAGACGCTGTGTGACCTGCTGAGTCTCTCCAGCACGTTTGATTATTGCAGAGTGTGCAAACGTTACTGTTAAACTGACTATGAACTGAATCTGGTTAAAATGTAATCCAGAAGCTTGGAAGAGTGTTGGTCAGATTTATGGAGGGAGAGTAGGACATCTGTGATCAACGCCAGGTCTAAATTCTTACACCAATTATACCTTACACCTCAAAGATCACATGAAGGAAAACTAGGTATTGGAAATATGCTTCAGGTGTGGATTAGAAATTGGTACCTTTATACACTGCACATGGACCCGTGCAAAGGTGAGACCGCTTTGTCCTGAATTATCTAACATGTTAACTAGGATTACAGGACCACACTTCCCACTGGACCTGGAGTTATATTTATTGGGAAACCTGGAGGACGTGGGCAGAAAATTAATAAAACTCCAAATTAAAGTTGTAGTTATTGCCGTCAGTAGCAAAAAAATGCATTGCATTGCGATCAGCTGGAGGTCTGACGACCCCCGCTTACCATGCAATGGTCTGCGGAGATGCGCAACTGCGTGCCCATGGAGAAAACAACACATCTACAAAGAATAAATACCACACTTTTGACAAAATATGGCAGCCTTATCTGGAGCACTTTGGTGCCCAGTTATAACCACAGCCGGCAAGTCGGAAAATCTGGTAAAACACAAAGATAGTAGCGGAAAAACAGGTCCAAGGGGTGGAAGTGGATTAGAGAGACCAGCGGGTTTGCTGAACTTCTCTTTTCAATCCTTTACTTTTTCTGTCTCTAGCTGTTTGGTTTTGTTTTGGTTTTGGGGATGAGGGATGGGAATTACACTGATGTTGCATTTTAATATTAGAAGCAAAATGTACTAAAAGAATGTGTAAACTTGTTAAAAAACGACTTTTCAAACGTGACACTGCTTCGTTCAGAATGAGGGGACAGAGGAAGAACGAACTCTTGTGAATCGCGAATTCTCCACTCAGGGCCCTATGTTTCATGGCTGTCAACGTGACGGATGTATTCTTCACCAAGAGAAGAGCTCTGGAACACAAGACCCCGACCGACTGACAAATCATGGGGGTGACAGGTCGACGACTCCTGATAGTGACATTTGTAGGTTTGTGCAAATCAACCAACTGCACCCCACAGACACCTGTACTTTTCTCCCCTGCAACCCCGTCTTGCATCTGCAAACCCGTCTCCCCCATGATCCTCTCTTCACTCAACCCCATCTCACTGCAACCTCGTCTCCCTCCACGACCCAATCTACTCCTGCAATCCCGTCTCTCTCCACGACCCCCTCTCCCACAAACCCAATCTCCCTCCACAACCACCGCTCCCCCAAATCCAATCTCCCCGTATGGATCTCCCCATGAACTCATCCCCACACACTCCAGTTGTAGCTGCTGCCTGGATCCTCCCCACAAACTCTTCCCCACACACTCCAGGTGTAGCTGCTGCCTGGACCCTTCCCACGAACTTTTTCCCACAGACTCCAGTTGTAGCTGCTGCCTGGATCCTCCCCACAAACTCTTCCCCACAGACTTCAGGTGTAGCTGCTGCCTGGTCCCTCCCCACGAACTCTTCCCCACAGACGCCAGGTGTAGCTGCTGCCTGGATCCTCCCCACGAACTCTTCCCCACAGACTTCAGGTGTAGCTGCTGCCTGGATCCTCCCCACAAACTCTTCCCCACAGACTCCAGGTGTAGCTGCTGCCTGGTCCTTCCCCACGAACTCTTTCCCACAGACTCCAGGTGTAGCTGCTGCCTGGATCCTCCCCACAAACTCTTCCCCTCAGACTCCAGGTGGAGCTGCTGCCTGGATCCTCCGCACGAACTCTTTCCCATAGACTCCAGGTGTAGCTGCTGCCTGGATCCTCGCCACAAACTCTTCACCACACACTCCAGGTGTCGCTGCTGCCTGGATCCTCCTCACAAACTCTTCTCCACACACTCCAGGTGTAGCTGCTGCCTGGATCCTCCCCACAAACTCTTCCCCACACACTCCAGGTGTAGCTGTTGCCTGGATCCTCCCCACAAACTCTTCCCAACAGACTCCAGGTGTAGCTGCTGCCTGGATCCTCCCCACAAACTCTTCCCCACACACTCCAGGTGTAGCTGCTGCCTGGATCCTCCCCACAAACTCTTCCCCACAGATTCCAGGTGTCGCTGCTGCCTGGATCCTCCCCACAAACTCTTCCCCACACACTCCAGGTGTAGCTGCTGCCTGGATCCTCCCCACAAACTCTTCCCCATACACTCCAGGTAAAGCTGCTGCCTGGATCCTCACCACACACTCCAGGTGTAGCTGCTGCCTGGATCCTCCCCACAAACTCTTCCCCATACACTCCAGGTGTAGCTGCTGCCTGGACCCATCCCACGAACTTTTTCCCACAGACTCCAGTTGTAGCTGCGGCTGGATCCTCCCCACAATCTCTTCCCCATACACTCCTGGTGTAGCTGCTGCCTGGTCCCATCCCACGAACTTTTTCCCACAGACTCCAGTTGTAGCTGCTGCCTGGATCCTCGCCACAAACTCTTCCCCACACACTCCAGGTGTCGCTGCTGCCTGGATCCTCATCACAAACTCTTCTCCACACACTCCAGGTGTAGCTGCTGCCTGGATCCTCCCCACAAACTCTTCCCCACACACTCCAGGTGTAGCTGTTGCCTGGATCCTCCCCACAAACTCTTCCCCACAGACTCCAGGTGTAGCTGCTGCCTGGATCCTCCCCACAAACTCTTCCCCACACACTCCAGGTGTAGCTGCTGCCTGGATCCTCCCCACAAACTCTTCCCCACACACTCCAGGTGTAGCTGCTGCCTGGATCCTCCCCACAAACTCTTCCCCATACACTCCAGGTGTAGCTGCTGCCTGGATCCTCCCCACACACTCCAGGTGTAGCTGCTGCCTGGATCCTCCCCACAAACTCTTCCCCATACACTCCAGGTGTAGCTGCTGCCTGGATCCTCCCCACAATCTCTTCCCCATACACTCCTGGTGTAGCTGCTGCCTGGTCCCATCCCACGAACTTTTTCCCACGGACTCCAGTTGTAGCTGCTGCCTGGATCCACCCCACAATCTCTTCCCCATAGACTCCAGGTGTAGCTGCTGCCTGGATCCTCCCCACGAACTCTTTCCCACAGACTCCAGGTGTAGCTGCTGCCTGGATCCTCCCCACAAACTCTTCCCCACAGACTCCAGGTGTAGCTGCTGCCTGGATCCTCCCCACAATCTCTTTCTCACAGACTCCAGGTGTAGCTGGTGCCTGGACCCTCCGCACAAACTCTTTCCCACAGACTCCAGGTGTAGCTGCTGCCTGGATCCTCCCCACAAACTCTTCCCCACACACTCCAGGTGTAGCTGCTGCCTGGATCCTCCCCACAAACTCTTCCCCACAGATTCCAGGTGTAGCTGCTGCCTGGATCCTCCCCACACACTCCAGGTGTAGCTGCTGCCTGGATCCTCCCCACAAACTCTTCCCCATAGACTCCAGGTGTAGCTGCTGCCTGGATCCTCCCCCACAATCTCTTCCCCATAGACTCCAGGTGTAGCTGCTGCTTGGATCCTCCCCAAGAACTCTTTCCCACAGACTCCAGGTGTAGCTGCTGCCTAGATCCTCCCCACAAACACTTCCCCACAGACTCCAGGTGTAGCTGCTGCCTGGATCCTCCCCACAAACTCTTTCCCACAGACTCCAGGTGTAGCTGCTGCCTGGACCCTCCGCACGAACTCTTTCCCACAGACTCCAGGTGTAGCTGCTGCCTGGATCCTCCTCACAAACTCTTCTCCACACACTCCAGGTGTCGCTGCTGCCTGGTCCCTCCCCACGAACTCTTCCCCACAGACTCCAGGTGTAGCTGCTGCCTGGATCCTCCCCACAAACTCTTCCCCACACACTCCAGGTGTAGCTGCTGCCTGGATTCTCCCCACAAACTCTTCCCCATACACTCCAGGTGTAGCTGCTGCCTGGATCCTCCCCACACACTCCAGGTGTAGCTGCTGCCTGGATCCTCCCCACAAACTCTTCCCCATACACTCCAGGTGTAGCTGCTGCCTGGACCCATCCCACGAACTTTTTCCCACAGACTCCAGTTGTAGCTGCTGCCTGGATCCTCCCCACAATCTCTTCCCCATAGACTCCAGGTGTAGCTGCTGCTTGGATCCTCCCCAAGAACTCTTTCCCACAGACTCCAGGCGTAGCTGCTGCCTGGATCCTCCCCACAAACTCTTCCCCACAGACTCCAGGTGTAGCTGCTGCCTGGATCCTCCCCACAATCTCTTTCTCACAGACTCCAGGTGTAGCTGGTGCCTGGACCCTCCGCACAAACTCTTTCCCACAGACTCCAGGTGTAGCTGCTGCCTGGATCCTCCCCACAAACTCTTCCCCACACACTCCAGGTGTAGCTGCTGCCTGGATCCTCCTCACAAACTCTTCTCCACACACTCCAGGTGTCGCTGCTGCCTGGATCCTCCTCACAAACTCTTCTCCACACACTCCAGGTGTAGCTGCTGCCTGGATCCTCCCCACACACTCCAGGTGTAGCTGCTGCCTGGATCCACCCCACAAACTCTTCCCCACAGACTCCAGGTGTAGCTGCTGCCTGGATCCACCCCACAAACTCTTGCCCACACACTCCAGGTGTAGCTGCTGCCTGGATCCTCCCCACAAACTCTTCCCCACAGATTCCAGGTGTAGCTGCTGCCTGGATCCTCCCCACAAACTCTTCCCCACACACTCCAGGTGTAGCTGCTGCCTGGATCCTCCCCACAAACTCTTCCCCATACACTCCAGGTGTAGCTGCTGCCTGGATCCTCCCCACACAATCCAGGTGTAGCTGCTGCCTGGATCCTCCCCACAAACTCTTCCCCATACACTCCAGGTGTAGCTGCTGCCTGGATCCTCCCCACAATCTCTTCCCCATACACTCCTGGTGTAGCTGCTGCCTGGTCCCATCCCACGAACTTTTTCCCACAGACTCCAGTTGTAGCTGCTGCCTGGATCCTCCCCACAATCTCTTCCCCATAGACTCCAGGTGTAGCTGCTGCCTGGATCCTCCCCACGAACTCTTTCCCACAGACTCCAGGTGTAGCTGCTTCCTGGATCCTCCCCACAAACTCTTCCCCACAGACTCCAGGTGTAGCTGCTGCCTGGATCCTCCCCACAAACTCTTTCTCACAGACTCCAGGTGTAGCTGCTGCCTGGACCCTCCGCACGAACTCTTTCCCACAGACTCCAGGTGTACCTGCTGCCTGGATCCTCCCCACAAACTCTTCCCCATACACTCCAGGTGTAGCTGCTGCCTGGATCCTCCCCACAAACTCTTCCCCATACACTCCAGGTGTAGCTGCTGCCTGGATCCTCCCCACACTCTCCAGGTGTAGCTGCTGCCTGGATCCTCCCCACAAACTCTTCCCCATACACTCCAGGTGTAGCTGCTGCCTGGACCCATCCCATGAACTTTTTCCCACAGACTCCAGTTGTAGCTGCTGCCTGGATCCTCCCCACACACTCCAGGTATAGCTGCTGCCTGGATCCTCCCCACAAACTCTTCCCCATACACTCCAGGTGTAGCTGCTGCCTGGACCCATCCCACGTACTTTTTCCCACAGACTCCAGTTGTAGCTGCTGCCTGGATCCTCCCCACAATCTCTTCCCCATAGACTCCAGGTGTAGCTGCTGCTTGGATCCTCCCCAAGAACTCTTTCCCACAGACTCCAGGTGTAGCTGCTGCCTGGATCCTCCCCACAAACTCTTCCCCACAGACTCCAGGTGTAGCTGCTGCCTGGATCCTCCCCACAATCTCTTTCTCACAGACTCCAGGTGTAGCTGGTGCCTGGACCCTCCGCACAAACTCTTTCCCACAGACTCCAGGTGTAGCTGCTGCCTGGATCCTCCCCACAAACTCTTCCCCACACACTCCAGGTGTAGCTGCTGCCTGGATCCTCCCCACAAACTCTTCCCCACAGATTCCAGGTGTAGCTGCTGCCTGGATCCTCCCCACACACTCCAGGTGTAGCTGCTGCCTGGATCCTCCCCACAAACTCTTCCCCATAGACTCCAGGTGTAGCTGCTGCCTGGATCCTCCCCACAATCTCTTCCCCATAGACTCCAGGTGTAGCTGCTGCTTGGATCCTCCCCAAGAACTCTTTCCCACAGACTCCAGGTGTAGCTGCTGCCTGGACCCTCCGCACGAACTCTTTCCCACAGACTCCAGGTGTAGCTGCTGCCTGGATCCTCCTCACAAACTCTTCTCCACACACTCCAGGTGTCGCTGCTGCCTGGTCCCTCCCCACGAACTCTTCCCCACAGACTCCAGGTGTAGCTGCTGCCTGGATCCTCCCCACAAACTCTTCCCCACACACTCCAGGTGTAGCTGCTGCCTGGATCCTCCCCACAAACTCTTCCACATACACTCCAGGTGTAGCTGCTGCCTGGATCCTCCCCACACACTACAGGTGTAGCTGCTGCCTGGATCCTCCCCACAAACTCTTCCCCATACACTCCAGGTGTAGCTGCTGCCTGGACCCATCCCACGAACTTTTTCCCACAGACTCCAGTTGTAGCTGCTGCCTGGATCCTCCCCACAATCTCTTCCCCATAGACTCCAGGTTTAGCTGCTGCTTGGATCCTCCCCAAGAACTCTTTCCCACAGTCTCCAGGTGTAGCTGCTGCCTGGATCCTCCCCACAAACTCTTCCCCACAGACTCCAGGTGTAGCTGCTGCCTGGATCCTCCCCACAATCTCTTTCTCACAGACTCCAGGTGTAGCTGGTGCCTGGACCCTCCGCACAAACTCTTTCCCACAGACTCCAGGTGTAGCTGCTGCCTGGATCCTCCCCACAAACTCTTCCCCACACACTCCAGGTGTAGCTGCTGCCTGGATCCTCCTCACAAACTCTTCTCCACACACTCCAGGTGTCGCTGCTGCCTGGATCCTCCTCACAAACTCTTCTCCACACACTCCAGGTGTAGCTGCTGCCTGGATCCTCCCCACACACTCCAGGTGTAGCTGCTGCCTGGATCCACCCCACAAACTCTTCCCCACAGACTCCAGGTGTAGCTGCTGCCTGGATCCACCCCACAAACTCTTCCCCACACACTCCAGGTGTAGCTGCTGCCTGGATCCTCCCCACAAACTCTTCCCCACAGATTCCAGGTGTAGCTGCTGCCTGGATCCTCCCCACAAACTCTTCCCCACACACTCCAGGTGTAGCTGCTGCCTGGATCCTCCCCACAAACTCTTCCCCATACACTCCAGGTGTAGCTGCTGCCTGGATCCTCCCCACACACTCCAGGTGTAGCTGCTGCCTGGATCCTCCCCACAAACTCTTCCCCATACACTCCAGGTGTAGCTGCTGCCTGGATCCTCCCCACAATCTCTTCCCCATACACTCCTGGTGTAGCTGCTGCCTGGTCCCATCCCACGAACTTTTTCCCACAGACTCCAGTTGTAGCTGCTGCCTGGATCCTCCCCACAATCTCTTCCCCATAGACTCCAGGTGTAGCTGCTGCCTGGATCCTCCCCACGAACTCTTTCCCACAGACTCCAGGTGTAGCTGCTGCCTGGATCCTCCCCACAAACTCTTCCCCACAGACTCCAGGTGTAGCTGCTGCCTGGATCCTCCCCACAAACTCTTTCTCACAGACTCCAGGTGTAGCTGCTGCCTGGACCCTCCGCACGAACTCTTTCCCACAGACTCCAGGTGTAGCTGCTGCCTGGATCCTCCCCACAAACTCTTCCCCATACACTCCAGGTGTAGCTGCTGCCTGGATCCTCCCCACAAACTCTTCCCCATACACTCCAGGTGTAGCTGCTGCCTGGATCCTCCCCACACTCTCCAGGTGTAGCTGCTGCCTGGATCCTCCCCACAAACTCTTCCCCATACACTCCAGGTGTAGCTGCTGCCTGGACCCATCCCACGAACTTTTTCCCACAGACTCCAGTTGTAGCTGCTGCCTGGATCCTCCCCACAATCTCTTCCCCATAGACTCCAGGTGTAGCTGCTGCTTGGATCCTCCCCAAGAACTCTTTCCCACAGACTCCAGGTGTAGCTGCTGCCTGGATCCTCCCAACAAACTCTTCCCCACAGACTCCAGGTGTAGCTGCTGCCTGGATCCTCCCCACAAACTCTTTCCCACAGACTCCAGGTGTAGCTGCTGCCTGGACCCTCCGCACGAACTCTTTCCCACAGACTCCAGGTGTAGCTGCTGCCTGGATCCTCCCCACAAACTCTTCCCCAAACACTCCAGGTGTAGCTGCTGCCTGGATCCTCCCCACAAACTCTTCCCCATACACTCCAGGTGTAGCTGCTGCCTGGATCCTCCCCACACACTCCAGGTATAGCTGCTGCCTGGATCCTCCCCACAAACTCTTCCCCATACACTCCAGGTGTAGCTGCTGCCTGGACCCATCCCACGAACTTTTTCCCACAGACTCCAGTTGTAGCTGCTGCCTGGATCCTCCCCACAATCTCTTCCCCATAGACTCCAGGTGTAGCTGCTGCTTGGATCCTCCCAAGAACTCTTTCCCACAGACTCCAGGTGTAGCTGCTGCCTGGATCCTCCCCACAAACTCTTCCCCACAGACTCCAGGTGTAGCTGCTGCCTGGATCCTCCCCACAAACTCTTCCCCACAGACTCCAGGTGTAGCTGCTGCCTGGATCCACCCCACAAACTCTTCCCCACACACTCCAGGTGTAGCTGCTGCCTGGATCCTCCCCACAAACTCTTCCCCACAGATTCCAGGTGTAGCTGCTGCCTGGATCCTCCCCACAAACTCTTCCCCACACACTCCAGGTGTAGCTGCTGCCTGGATCCTCCCCACAAACTCTTCCCCATACACTCCAGGTGTAGCTGCTGCCTGGATCCTCCCCACACACTCCAGGTGTAGCTGCTGCCTGGATCCTCCCCACAAACTCTTCCCCATACACTCCAGGTGTAGCTGCTGCCTGGATCCTCCCCACAAACTCTTCCCCATACACTCCAGGTGTAGCTGCTGCCTGGACCCATCCCACGAACTTTTTCCCACAGACTCCAGTTGTAGCTGCTGCCTGGATCCTCCCCACTATCTCTTCCCCATAGACTCCAGGTGTAGCTGCTGCTTGGATCCTCCCCAAGAACTCTTTCCCACAGACTCCAGGTGTAGCTGCTGCCTGGATCCTCCCCACAAACTCTTCCCCACAGACTCCAGGTGTAGCTGCTGCCTGGATCCTCCCCACAAACTCTTTCCCACAGACTCCAGGTGTAGCTGCTGCCTGGATCCTCCCCACAAACTCTTCCCCAAACACTCCAGGTGTAGCTGCTGCCTGGATCCTCCCCACAAACTCTTCCCCATACACTCCAGGTGTAGCTGCTGCCTGGATCCTCCCCACACACTCCAGGTATAGCTGCTGCCTGGATCCTCCCCACAAACTCTTCCCCATACACTCCAGGTGTAGCTGCTGCCTGGACCCATCCCACGAACTTTTTCCCACAGACTCCAGTTGTAGCTGCTGCCTGGATCCTCCCCACAATCTCTTCCCCATAGACTCCAGGTGTAGCTGCTGCTTGGATCCTCCCCAAGAACTCTTTCCCACAGACTCCAGGTGTAGCTGCTGCCTGGATCCTCCCCACAAACTCTTCCCCACAGACTCCAGGTGTAGCTGCTGCCTGGATCCTCCCCACAAACTCTTTCCCACAGACTCCAGGTGTAGCTGCTGCCTGGACCCTCCGCACGAACTCTTTCCCACAGACTCCAGGTGTAGCTGCTGCTGGATCCTCGCCACAAACTCTTCCCCACACACTCCAGGTGTAGCTGGTGCCTGAACCCTCTTCATGAACACTTCCCCACACACTCCAGGTGTAGCTGATGCCTGAACCCTCCCTATGAACTCTTCCCCACACACTCCAGGTGTAGCTGGTGTTTATTCATTTTAGAAAGCTGTTATTGAGAATTCAGTCCAGATATTTTCATGAGGCGTAACTGAGCAACCATTCCAGGAATATTCACTGACACAATATTAGAAAGTATTTAAATATTGTACATAGATTACACTATCATTTTCAATATAAAGCTTTGTTGCAGGGAAAAAACTTCAGTCCTGCCAGGAATCTTTACCTTGCCTCAGAGTTAGAGGCACGGGGGGAAGGGGAGTGAGATCATTAGGTTACAGGACAGCACTCGCGCCCTCTTCAGTCACGTTGGTCAGGATTTCCCTTTGCTCACAGCCAATCCAATCAGTCCTGCCATTCCGGCTAATCCAATGACTGCACCCCCAACGATCGCCATGCCCAACAGGCCATCTGTGAAGAGGAGGAATGGAGAGGTCAGTGGCGGAGTTGCCAAGTCCCACCTTGCACTGTTGGTGGTTCCATGGTTCTCCCCGGGGACCCTAATTCCCCCCTCCACCTCCAGGAGCCTCAGAAGCCACGTCTTCCCCATAGTGTTTATATTCCCTTGGGAGTTTGCAGAGGTTCAGCATAACATCAGGAGCCCTGGCAAATCTCTACAGACGTGCGCTAACCGGCTGCATCTCCTCTGGTGCAGGGACATCGATACTCCCAAAAATAAAGCCCTGCAAAAGGTCGTGGACATGGCCCAGCACATCACAAGGAAAACCCTCCCCACCATCGAGAACATCAAAGGGGAACACTGCCGTCGGAGAGCAGCAGCAATAATCAAGGATCCCCATCACTCAGCATGCGCTCTGTTCTCGCTGCTGCCGATGGAGAGAGGTACCGGTGCCACAAGATTTGCAGCACCAGGTTCAGGAACAGCTGCTCCCCCTCCACCATCAGACTCCTCAACGACAAACTCAATCAGGGACTCATTTCGGGACTCTTACCTGTGCACTTTACTGATTTTTTTACACTCCCAATTAGTGGTAATTCTGCTGTGCCGTCAGGAAAAAGAGTCTCAGGGTTGTATGTGATTCATGTATGTCCTCTGATAAGAAATCTGAAATCTGCCAACCAGCAAAC
Source organism: Narcine bancroftii (assembly GCF_036971445.1). NCBI lineage: Eukaryota > Metazoa > Chordata > Chondrichthyes > Torpediniformes > Narcinidae > Narcine > Narcine bancroftii. Next base: position 191,947,676 of record NC_091470.1, on the reverse strand, counting down.
AGATGGGTGATGTAATGGACGGTGAGGAAGGACATCCGGGTTTACAACAGGTTCAACATCAGTTGGGAAGGTGGGCCAAGGGCTAGGAAATGCAATTCAACACTGCACTTTGGCACATCAAACCAAAGCTGGACTTATACGGGGAATGGTAGGGCCCTGGAGAGCAGAACGGAGAGACCATGGGGTACAGGTGCTTTGTTCCTCGACTCTGATGGACAAGAAGGCGTTGGAATATTGGCCATCATTGGGCAGGCTACAAAGTGTCACATTTGGGACCTCTTGCTTCAGATGTAGAGATGTTGGTGAGGCCACACTTGGACTGTGTGCCCAGCTACAGGAAGGACACCAATAAATTGGAAAGGGTGCAGAGAAGATTCACCAGGATGCTGCTGGGACTGAAGGGGTGAAGTTATAGGAAAAGCTTGGATAAGATGCATCTTTATTCTTTAGAACCGAAGGGTGATCTTATGGAGGAGGGGCAACCAAGCCATGGACCCCGCAACATTTTCCAATTTTTAAGTAGCCCAGGGTGAATTTTAAAAATTAAATGTGGCCCATGAGAACATAGTTTAACAATAACTACTCTGCGTGTACATTGCACTTCTTAGTATCAACACTAGATGTCGCTGCCAACCCATTAGACCACAATGTTACTCAGTGATGAAAGGATTTACTTCGGTTAAACATGACACGGTGGGAAATGAACATTTCCACAGAAGTCATGGGGAAGTGTGTTTGTTTGATTTGCAAGGAATCGGTTAACTTTAATAACCTAGGTACAGATTTACAAATTGCATCACAGTCATTCAGATGGATACTCGGCCCACGAACTGTATTCACTGAGAACTGTGGAGAATGTTGAGAATTCCTTGTCCCTTTCTTCATCTTCCCTCTAGTTCTTATCTCTCACCCAGCTTTGTTATTTTGCGTGGCTTTTTGAATGAGTTTTATTGCATTCAGTTAAAGAGCAGCAGATACAAAAATGCCGACTGTAATATGTGAGCACGTCAATAAACTACTGTCATGTCAATGGTTAAACTGTTCACTAACGTCAGAAAGTTATTTTGATAGAAAAATAATTTTTGATTGAACAGGGGTTTTCTGGTCTAACAACACCGTTTTACTTGCAGTGAAAATGGCCCGTGACTCCTTATATTTCTGTGTGTGACCCACAACCAAAAAGGTTTGCCCATCCCTGTTAAAGAGATTTACAAAATCATGCAAAGGCCATGACATAAACGAGCACTCGCAGTCCCCCCACCCCCCGTCCACCCCCCCCCACCGACAGATGTTCGAGAAAGAGGCCACATGTTCAAGGGGAGAGTGGAAAGATTCAGGAGTGATCTGAGAGGCAGCAGAGGGTGGTTTCGTTTCTGGAATCAGCTGCCAGAGGAAGTGGTTACAATGTCAACATTCAATAAATATTTGGCCAGATTTGTGGATTGGAGGCTCTTCGAGGGAAGTGGACCAAATGCAGGCAAATTGGATGTGCTAGAAGGCCAGTTTGGGCCAAAGGGCCTGTTCTATGTGTGGCCAATGACAACACCATCATTGTTGGGTGAACAGTTCATGTATTGTCATCCAATTGTACCAGTACAACCTATCGAAACAGTGTTCTCCGGACGTCCATGTAGAACATCACAAACACGTGTAGACATAAAACACAAACGATACACATGTACAGCACATATATTAAAATAAATAGGATTAATGAATAGTCGAGTCCCAGGGAGTTGTATTAGCAGTCGTTCAGCGTTCTCACTGCCTGTGGGAAGAAGCTGTTCCTCAGCCTGGTGGTGCTGCCTCCAATCCTCCTGGATCTCTTCCCCGACGGAAGTAGATGTTAGATGCAATGTTCGATGTGCAAGGGGTCCTCAATGATTTTGTGCGCCCTCTTTAAACAATGGTTCAGGTAAATCACATCAATTTGGAGGTGTGGGGGTGCAAGAGGAAGACCGCACTGATTCTTTCTGCTGCTTTTATGGTCCTGTGGATTGACCTCCAATCCGATGCTCTGCAGTGACGTACCGCACTGTGATGCAGCCAGCCTGGACTCCTTTAAAATGTGAACAGGGTGGTGGCCAGTAGCCTTGTCCGTCCCAGCCTTCTAATGAAGTACAGTCACAGGTAGCGCATAGGATGGGGACCAAGAACCTGACAGGGCAGTGCCAGAACAAACTGTTCCTCTAAACATCACCAAGATCAAGGAGGTCCTCGTTGACCAGGCACCTGCCTTCATTGAAGGAATGGCAGTGGAGAGGGTTCATAGCTTCAAGCTCATGGGAGCCCACATATCAGAGAATCTCCCCCTCACCAACGCCTCTACTTTCTAAGGAGTGGAGAAGATTTGGCACATTGTCGCATGCTCTGTCAAACTTCAACAGGTGCACAGTGACAAGTAAACTGGTTGCATCACACGCGGTCCGGGAATTCAAATGCCCAGAACAGCCTCTAACCTCCCGTCCATTGAAGACATCTACATGAGGCGCTGCCTCTAGAAGGCAGCCTTCACAAAGGACTCACCTCACCCTGATCACTGCTCCACTCCGCCTGAAGACCAGCTCCTCTGTGTTCCCCCCCTAACATCCATCAAAGCTCATGATACTCATTGTTCCTGAACCTTAAAACACCCCAGGACTTCCAAAAGATCTAAAAACAACACTGGAGAAACTCAGCAGGCCAAGGTAAAAAATACATAATTGACATTTCAGGCTTGAGCCCTTCGACTAAGTTTAGAAAAAATGTCACCAGGCACCTGATCAAGAGTTGGGAGGGGGTGGTCGCAAAGGCAGGAGGAGCTAGGTGGGGAAGGGAGGGAGGGGACATTTACTTCCAACATCTGTCTGCACTATTGAACCACTTTTTGTATATACTACAACTGTAAATATTTATCCTTTTAACGTGACCCTCCGTCCTTTTACATTTATCATCTCCTTTTCAGTTTCCTGGGATCATTTTAATTTATATCCAGTAAAATCTCCATTATGTGGAATTCAAGCAACAGGCAGCCTCCAGTGGTAAGAAAAAATTGTGGAAAATAAATAGTTAAAAATACGAAAGTTTAAAATTGGCATCCCCAGCGGGCAGTTCACCAGTCACGCATCATGTAATCTCAAGCAACTGGGAAATACACTTAACTGGCATCGACCAATCCCAATGGGTGCCAGATACTGGGGGGGGTTTTTACTGAATTGTTGGTGAACCTTGTGTCCCTGTCTGGCTACAGTCAGCAACAATTTCAGTGCCTCTGTGCGACGCATATGACGAGGCACGTCGGTGTGGTAAGGGAGTGTGGAACTGAAATGGACGGCACTGGGAGGTCCCAGTTATTGCAGCGGAGAGCTAAGGTGCTCAACAAAGCAGTGTCCCAGTCTGCGTCCAGCCTCCCCATGTAGACTGCTCTGGGTCTCACACGCTGGAAGTAGGCTCTTCAGTCCATGGCAACAAGCAGAACCCACACACTTTATTCCCCCACTCATTCATCAATTACCCACCCCCCCCCCCACCCAATTCTTCTCAAGTCATAGTGCAAGAATGTTCTAGGCCACAGGACCATACAACAGCTGCACACATCTATCAACTGGAAACTTCTAAACCGGAAAAGCACAGGTGCCAAAACAAAGATTGCCTAGTTTAGTTCCACCTAAACTAACCATTTATTTTTTTTTTTACACTGAATTTATTTATTTTAGACTGAAGTGGGCAAGGCTATCGGCCACCATCATGTCAACCTTCTACAGGAGCTCCATCGAGTGTCACAGTGGGGTACAGTTGCTGCAGAGAAATGAATCCAATCCACAGGATTGGCAGAGAGGGTCACTGGAGTCTCTCTCCTCCATCGATGTGATCTATCGGGATCGTCGTTTGAAGAAGGTGCACAAAATCATTCCACCCCGCACGCTGCATCTTTCAGCTGCTCCCATCAGGGAAGAGATACAGGAGGATCATAACCAGCACCACCAGGCTGAGGAACAGCTTCTTCCCACGGGCAGTGAGAATGCTGAACGACCAAAGGAACTACCCACACTGACCCTCTGAGATTCTCATATTCATGAAACAATATTTATTTGTATAGATGAACATTTGTCCTGCCTATGTATTGCTTGTCTGTGTGTTATGTCTGGGTGTGTGTCTGTGTGTTTTGCACCGAGGACCGGAGAACGTTGTTTCATCGGGTTGTACTTGTACAATCAGATGGCAATAAACGTGACTTGACCAGAGGTCCTCTGGTTGGTCCAGGAGATAGGGCTTCAGGAGTGTTTTACAAGAGTGTTTTGCAGAGGCAGGATAACGGGACAAATTTCAGAATTCAGCTGGGGCGGTTCAGCACATGGATCGACAAGATCAGAAATGGAGAAGGCTGTCTGGGAGCAAAGGGGACCGCAGGGAATTGGAGGGCATGGCTTAGAATGATTCAAAAACAAACTTAAAACTGAGCAAACAACGAGCTGCTGAAGGGACTCAGCATAATGAGTAGGACGCCATACAGGCCATTCAGCCCACAATGTGGTGCTGACTCCACAACAATCTACCCCCTCCAAGCTTTGCCTTCCCACCTCTGTGACCTGTTGCCCCTCCTCCCTCTTTATTTAGACTCCTCCCTGCTTTATATTCGTGCGGTGATGATGAGCTCAGACCTGAAATTTCAGTGACATCCCTTCCCATGGACGCTGCATGACCTGCTGAGTTTCCGCAGCTTGTGCGCCACGCACAGAGACATGTTAGCCGAGAGTGGAATCGTACTCACAGTGGCAGGGCTTAGTGGGCACGACTTGCGATGGAAAATATTTGGTATATAATAGTCAAATCCCCCCACTTTTGGCCTTGGCCACCTGCCCATCTGAACTCCCAACGCCTCCAACGACACAGGTACAGGTCAAAAGTAGTACGTCTAATAGTTGACCCCCTAAATTTTACCCCAAAAATTGGCCCACAAAATTTGACGATTACCGCGTATATACAGCATATGAACTTATTGGAACTAATACAGATGAGCAGTTTCAAACTACATTCACGAATAAATATTATTGTGTACACGAGTTTCCTAATATTTATAAAGTTTTGTAACAAAATGTGCATGTAAGAGTAAAAACGTGTAGGTGATATTTTTTCATGTCTAGTAGCTATCAGACACCTGAAACATAGAGAAATAGGTGCAGCAGGAGGCCACTTGGCCCTTCAAGCCTACCCCACCATTCAATATGATCATGGCTGATCAGTCCCCAGTTCCTGCCTTCTTCCCAGCCCCCCCTTAGCCACAAGGGCCAAATCTAACCTACTCTTAAATATTGACAAGGAGGAACCGGCCTCAACTACTTCCTGTGGCAAAGAATTCCACAGATCCACCACCCTCTATCGTATGTGGCTCTGACGTTCTGCAAGCGCCCACCCCTGGTGCATGGCATTACAATCAAAGCATCTGCAGACTTTCCTGCTTTAATCCACAACAAATCTAATCCTTCCCTTATCAGAAACGGTCAGTCAAAATTTCAGGATGGGACCCATTGTCCAGACCCAAAGTCTGCCCATCTCTCTCTCTCTCTCTCTCTCTTTCTCTCCAAACGCTGCTTCACCCAGAATTCCTCCAGCAGTTCGTGGTTTGCTCAAGATTCCAGTGTCTGCAGGTTTTGTGTCGGTCTCAAAGGAGGGATGGTTTGAGGACTTGGGGTGGGGTTTCCTAGTTGGATGTGCGGATTTCCTATCTCACCTCTCTGCATCTTCTTGTTGATGAGTTTCTCCAGCTCCAAGCACTGCTGGTTCTGCGGTTCATTTTTCAGCATTGTACGAATGAATTTCAGAGCTTTCTCGTACTCCTGCAAAACAGAGGAGCCTTCTCAAACCGCTGAAAAATAGGAACCACCCAGCCAAAGCCACAGTCAGAAAGTACTGCGGTCATTCACCTTCAACCTGTAATTCCCGACCGCCAGGTAGAAAATGTAATCTCTCTGCTCCTCCTTGGATGCATTGGGATACAACTCTGAGGGGCGAGAAAAGAGAGCAGTGAGAGGCAGGCAGCAAGGGAACATTAACACAGGAACTGCAAAATGAGGCTCAGTCTATGCATCAGAATGGCCGGGAAGATTGCTGGCATCTCACTTTCCTCTACTGACGATATTTAGATGCGCAGCATGGTAACAGGCCCTCTCAGCCCATGTTGCCTAATTAACCTGCAACCCCTGTACAAGGTTCGTTGTCTGAAGGGGGTGCAGAAAATCACTGAGGACCCCCTTCCACCCCGCACACAGCGTCTTTCAGCTGCTCCCATCAGGGAAGAGCATCAGAGCCAGCACCACCAGGCTGAGGAACAGCTTCTTCCCACGGGCAGTGAGAATGCTGAACGACCAAAGGAACTGCTCACACTGACCATCCGAGAATCACATATTTACAAGACAATATTTATTTATATTACGAAATACTTGTCCTGCATATGTATTGTTGGTCTGTATATGTGCTATGTCTGGTTGTGCGTCTGCTTGTTTGGCATGGAGGACCGGAGAACACTGTTTTGTCGGGTGGTACGTACAATCAGATGACAATAAACTTGACTTGTACGTGGGAGGAAACCGGAGCACCAGGAGGAAATCCATGCAGACGGGGAGAATGTATAAACTCCTTACAGACAGTGCCTGTTCAGGAGCTTTGCTTCAATAGGGCTTAGATAATTATCAAGGACCCTTTCCATCCAGCACACAGGATCTTTGACCCACTACCATCAGGAAGGAGGTACAGGAGCTTCAAAATCAGGATGGCCAGGCTGGGGGACAGTTTCTTCTCACAGGCTGTGAGATTGATGGACGATGTCCTGTAACGGAGTAAATCATTTCAAAATATATAGATTTTAAATTATATCTTTATGCATAAATGATTAGTATTTGCAGTTTATTATGTGTGTCTCTCTGCCTCTCTCCCTTCCCTGCATCTCTCCCTTCCCTGCATCTCTCCCTCTGTGTGTGTGTGTGTGTGTGTGTGTGTGTGTGTGTGTGTGTGTGTGTGTGTGTGTGTGTGTCTCTCTCTCTCTCTCTCTCTCTCTGTGACACCATGCTGTTTCATCTTGAAAGCAGAGAGCCTGACTCCAGACCAGCTCACTTAGTCAACATTTACTCAGGACAAGCAGGGTCCAAGAATTGCATCGGCCCTTGGCTGAACTGCTCTTCTTTGTGGCTGGAGGCTTCACCCCAAGGTTGAAGTGGCTAACATAAGGTGGTACAGTTTTAAGGTGCTTGGAAATAAAGGGGTAGGGGGGAGAGATGCAACAGGTAAATTCTTCACATAGAGAGGGTGGGGGCAGGTAACGGTGGTGGAGGAAGGGACAATGGGGTCTTTTAAGAAACCATTAGACAGGTTGGTAGAACTGAGAAAAATGGAGGGTTGTGCAGTGGAGAAATTCTAGACAGTTGGGTAGAGGGAAGTGGACTGCATCAACATTGGTTCTGTATCTTTACCTTTGCTGCATTAAAGACGCTGTCTGACCTGCTGAGTTTCTCCAGCATCATGTTTTTACTTCAACCTTGGAGTCTGCAGACTTTTGTGTTTTACTATTAGAGTCGATTTTTGGGTCGGCACAGCACTGTGGATCAAAGGGCCTGTACTGGGCCTCAGATTTCTACTTTTTATGAACTTTCCCCTCCCGCCATCTCAGAGAGTCCCACGGCCACAGGATCCTCACCCATCCAAGATTGGAGTGCACCCAGGGCATGCCTCACCTTCCAAGATCGCAACGCCTTTGACAATGTCGGTAGAGTACTTGCTTCGGATTAGGCACCAGGCGTACTCAAACTGTGTGGCTCTGGACAGAGAGCCCTGCTTCAACTCCTGGTTGTACTTCTTCTCAAACTTCTGCAAGACAGTCCACATGCCAGTGAGATGGGAACGGCGGCGACCACCACGGTGCGAGGGAATGGCGGTGACCACCCCGGTGCGAAGGGAATGGGGGCAACCGTCCCGGTGCGAAGGGAACGGCGGCAACCATCCCGGTGCGAAGGGCAACAGTGGCAATTGTGCCAGTGGCAAGGAAGTGGTGGTGACCGTGCTGGTGAGAAGGAAACAGCGGTGACCACCTCGGTGAGAAGGGGTTGCCAGTGGCAATGGAATGGTAACCGCGCTGGTGAGAAGGGAACGGCAGCGACCACACTGGCAGGATGATGCTGGATGCAAACCTGCCCTGATCACCACCTCCCCCAAACCTCACTCCAACACTGCCAACCTCCACACATCAACTAACCCCCATCTCACTCTTCCTCTTCCCTGGGGACTCAGGATGCCAGCATCCCCTTTGCTCACCTTCTATCCCATTTCCTCTCCACCTCACACAGGGCTTATGCTACTCACACCAACACTGTTCCCGACTCCAATTTACACACCCATCTCAATACATTCCCAGCATACCCACTCCAGGCCATTACAAAGTCTCTCTCATTTCTCTTCTCTCTTTCTCCTTCTCCCTTCCCTCTCTCCCTCCCCTCTCTCCCTCCTCCCCTCCCACCTCTCTCTCCCATCTCCCTTTCTCTCCTCCCACCTCTCTCTACTTCTTTCTCCTCCTCCTCCTCCCCTTCTCTCTTCCCCCTTACCTCTCTCTCCCTCTCCCATCTCCCTTTCTCCTTCTCCCCTTCCCTCTCTCCCTCCTCCCCTCCCACCTCTCTCTCCCATCTTCTCCCCTTCCTTCTCTCCCTCCTCCCCTCCCACCTCTCTCTCCCATCTCCCTTTCTCCTTCTCCCCTTCCCTCTCTCCCTCCTCCCCTCCCACCTCTCTCTCCCATCTCCCTTTCTCTCCTCCCACCTCTCTCTACTTCTTTCTCCTCCTCCTCCTCCCCTTCTCTCTTCCCCCTTACCTCTCTCTCCCTCTCCCATCTCCCTTTCTCCTTCTCCCCTTCCCTCTCTCCCTCCTCCCCTCCCACCTCTCTCTCCCATCTTCTCCCCCTCCTCCCCTCCCACCTCTCTCTCCCATCTCCCTTTCTCCTTCTCCCCTTCCCTCTCTCCCTCCTCCCCTCCCACCTCTCTCTCCCATCTCCCTTTCTCTCCTCCCACCTCTCTCTACTTCTTTCTCCTCCTCCTCCTCCCCTTCTCTCTTCCCCCTTACCTCTCTCTCCCTCTCCCATCTCCCTTTCTCCTTCTCCCCTTCCCTCTCTCCCTCCTCCCCTCCCACCTCTCTCTCCCATCTTCTCCCCTTCCTTCTCTCCCTCCTCCCCTCCCACCTCTCTCTCCCATATCCCTTTCTCCTCCTCCCCCTTCTCTCTACTTCTGCCTTCTCCTCCTCCCCTTCCCACCTCTCTCAAATTCTGTCTTCTCCCCTCCCCTCCCCTCCCCTCCTCCCCTACTTCTGCCTTCTCCTTCTCCCTCTCCCCAACCCCGAGCCATGAACAGTATTTACCAGCAGATCCGAAGAAGACACCGTCTCATTTACAATCGCCTCCATCGTTCCGGAAGTTGGGCTTCGTCACTTTACCTCTTGCGCCTGCGCAGATGCCATGGTTGTTGCGGGCAGCGACCCGGTTCACAGGGTGCCGCCATGTTTTGTGCTGGCATCAGCGGGTCGCCGGTGGTTCCGGGCTCCGACTCGGATTGGTCGGGGCACGCACCACTCCTTCGACTCGGATTGGTCAGGGCACCTCATCTTCGACTGGGATTGGTCATGGCACCTCACCTTTGACTGGGATTAGTCAAAGCACCTCATCTTCGACTGGGATTGGTCAGAGCACCTCATCTTCGACTGGGATTGGTCAGGCCACCTCTCCTTCGACTGGGATTGGTTAGGTCACCTCACCTTCGACTCGGATTGGTCAGGTCACCTCACCTTCGACTCGGATTGGTTGGGGCACCTCACTGTGAGAGATGGGAAAATTGACCTAAAATTATGAACATGGAAGAAACTAAAGTTCATCAGTAAAATGGCTGAAACCAGTTCAAACAGGATAAGTTTGGGGCTTAGGATGCAGGAAAGCAGAGTCAGCACGATTAACATAAGAATCTTCTATCCTTTGTGACAAGACCATAGGACTAAGATAAGGAATGGTAAGGTACAATAGAATGTAGGAAGTTGAGGTAGTCTGGATCAGATAAGGGTCTCCTAGCCCTGGACAGAAGTACCAAGTCATACATTTCTAATTAGCTAACCATACACAGATTTATACATATGAAATTAGCCAACCCTAGATAGAATGAGTCAACTCTGCATATTAAGAGACTGTAGCCCAGAGAATCAGGAAGGTGTGAATAAGGACAATGACATGATGGGGCACCCACAGGATACCCCCTGGTCCTCCAAGTGTACTGAAACTGCACGTAGGCAGGAAGAATTACCTATGCCAAACCCATCCAGGGGGCAGAAGAATGTAAGGGGGAGGGCATTCTGATACTGAAATTGACTGTATAAAAGTTGGGTGAGCCCCAGTATGTGTGTGTATTCCCAGGGTAAGGGGAAGCACCCAACTTTGCATTGTTGTAGTAATAAATGTTCTTTGTTCTCAATTTTTGTCTCGAGCAATTTCTTTAAAGGTACTTTAATTCCTAACAAATGGGGGCTCGTCCGGGATCACACTCCCTCCACTGACAGAGTACCCCGACGACGAGAGTAGGTGCACCCCGGCTGATTCAGCTGGACTCACGGGCGACGGGTGGCTGGTCAGTGGAAGAAGCGAGTGATATCCGAGAAGAGGCATTGAGAACAAACGGCGGAAGGACGCGCGCTAGAGCAGTACTGCCAGAACTCGGTAAGAGTATTTTACTTGTTCCTAAGTATGGGAATAGCGGGCAGTAGAGATGAGAGTCCTGACACAGGACGTGACCACCAGATAGCTACGTACAGCCCGCTTGGGATGATGTTATCTGAGTGGGGCACAGGAAAGACCCGCGGTAAAGACAAAATAGCGGGCAGTAGAGATGAGAGTCCTGACACAGGACGTGACCACCAGATAGCTACGTACAGCCCGCTTGGGATGATGTTATCTGAGTGGGGCACAGGAAAGACCCGCGGTAAAGACAAACTGACGACGGTCAGGTATTGTTGTAATGAATGGGTGAGATACCCGGTTAAAGGGAGCTCCGTGTACTGGCCAAAATTCGGATCCGAGGATGAATGGATGTGTGAAGCTTTGAACTTATGGCTCTATCAAAACCAGAAAGACAATGTTGAGAGCAGGGAATATGCAGCCTGCTGGCTCAAGGGATCCATTGAACAGCTGGTTTTGAATGAGAAAGAATCCAGGGATAAGAGAGAGGAGGAACCTCTTGTCCCTGAATCACAGGGTTGGGATGTGTTACATTCCCTCCCTCCACCCTATGTTCCTCCTATGCCAGCTCCTATCTTTCCTTCCCCTCCTATGACCTACCCTTCTGCACCTTCCCCACCTCCCCCACCACTAGAGAAGAGAGAAGAGAGCAGGAGTGGTATGATAACTTGCTCACAAAGCACTCGATTACCACCTCTGTTGGCAGGAGAGAGAGGTAACTTTAATTCAGAACAGCGTGAGACTCTTCAGGAAGAAAGGGCAGAACCCTTTGATTCATTTCCCAGGGAGCAGGAACCCAGACCTAATAAGCCAGAAACCAATTGGATGAGACCACTGCGGGAAGTTCCCATGAGAGAGGGTCTCGGTTTCGTAAATGTGCCCCTGACCAGTACTGAAGTGTGTAACTTTAAGAAAGAACTGACCTCCCTGATAGAAGATCCCCAGGGATGTGCTGAACAGTTAGACCAATTTTTGGGACCAAATATATATACAATATGGGGGTCTCGACATAGAATCCCCAGCAGGGGAACAATTGGTACTAACAGGTTTTGTTACCAACTCAGCCCCAGACATTAAGAGAAAATTACAAAAGACAGAAAATTGGCATGAGCAGGGAATAACCCAGCTTCTACAGATCACACAAAAAGCATTTGTCCAGACATCTGAGGATAAGCAGAAAGCAAAGGCTAACATTTTGATGCAAGCAGTTAAAGTAATAGTAGATGAGTAACATGGAAAAGGCAGGGACTGTGTGCCAGCTCCTGAATGTTGGGAGAAGTGCAGGGAGTGGGAGAGTAGAGACCAGAGATAATTTCATAAATCACGACTTCCCACTTCAGTCACTGACCAATATTGATTAAAATTCATGCTAAAATTTAAATGTCATAAAGGATCATTTTTCAATACTGAAGAATTAGCGAATTTAACTACCAGTTAATTCCAATTTATGAAATAAATTGTATTCAAATGTGATTTTGCACAGGGACTACCTGAGAATAGTGATGTTATAACATTTGCAGGGAGAAATGTTTGCGCAAATAGGGTGAGTTCTATACATCTTAACTTTAAGTGTATGTGAGATAAAGAAAGGATCTGATGTGTAAAGTGGCTGGATCAGCCAGTTGAAGGGGGAGTGTGCATGTCCCTTTAAGTGCACTGTGGCACTTGAAATTGAGGCTTCAGGCTCTTGTCTTGCAGTTAGAGGTATGGAGCCCTATCAACACATTTAATACATTTCTTCTACACATTCAGCAGTCAAGGTCCGTGAGTTTAAAGATCACCCACCTCTGGAGAATAAAGATACCTCTGGGGATTCCTATGGGGATTCCTATAAGTTTAATCATTCATTTCTCTGGTGCATTTTCCTCCGGAGTGAAATTAATGCCTCAGCACAATTTCTCTGTATTGCCGCTGTTATTTAATTCATGATAACTTTCCCCCATTCATCAGGTTTATATTTAAATCCGGTAGTGCAGAAGTTACATTGTAAATAATCACGGAGGTAAACCCTGCGCAACTGGATTCAGCTTAATGGAGAAATAAACCTGCGAACTGGTCTATGGTGCTGTGTGAGTACTGCAATAGGTGGAATATGATTTAAATTGGTGGCATAGTTCAGAACAATTGGGTGCATAAGAATAATAATATCATTAAGAACTCACAGATCTTGTACCAGATGCTATTCAGTACATCTTGACTTAAGGACTGGAGAAATTGGCATGTTAGAATGAGATTGGCATGGTACCAATATTTCTTGATTCAATAATGACTCCACAAGCTCCAGGATTCATGCAGCAGAACTTTTAAGTGGAATATAATAGAAACTAGCCTGTACTTAAATTATTGTGTGTGCAATCTTCATAAGAACATCTTTTAACTTTTTTTGGTGCCTGTTTTACAGACTGTTTTAAATAAGGCCAGCTCCTGTGAGCTGTGGCACAAGGCATTTTACTTAAGGCAGAACTAAAGGTTGAATATGTTTCAAGTTCTCTTGCAGGGGCTCTTGTGCTGCAATGTCTGTTATGTACTCACTCTAACAAATTGGAGGGTTGTGCCCCATACAGACAAGCAGCTCCAACTGCATTTTAATAAGGTCTAACATATTCAAAACCCATGCAAATATGGTTTGTGTTTCATTTTACAATTTTTACACTAACACAAAGGAAAGTCACAGATTGTTACAAAGTGCCGTAATTTAACATTTTTTTTCGTTTCTTTAATGGTTTATTCAGTTATTGTTGTATTTTACTTGTCTTTTGATTATTCAGTTATTGTTGTATTTTATTGCAGTTTTCAATGAGCTTTACATTTATTGTGTTTTATTCAGTTCTTATTGTATTTTATTGCAGTTTTCAATGAGCTTTACATTTATTGTGCTTTATTCAGTTCTTATTGTATTTTAATGCTGTTTTTAATGAGCTTTACATGTATTGTTCATTGTTGTTTACTAATTTCTTTGGAATATTGTTCGTTAATGTTTTAAGCCCCCCTGGAATAGGGGCAGCAGAGGTTACAATTCAGCTCCTTTAGAATGTAGACAGGGCATAGATTTAATGTATAATCATAATGGGATATAAGGGATCCCAATACGGACCAGGGGAATTAAACAGCTTTAGTGGAGTACATCTAATTTGTATCATAGCCTACACAGGTATTAAAGACAGGAGTTTTGAAGCGATAGCACAAAGGACATGGTGGGACAAAGACAGACAGAATGGTAGTCAGCATTGTACATGTAACAGAGAGAGAGAGAGTTAATACATATGCTAATGTACACAGACAGGCTGCAACTCACAAGTTCAATGATATATATGCTAATGTTAGCAGACAAGCTGCAACACACAGTTAAATCACAAGAAACAATCCCCCCAGCTTGGTCTCTTTTCATCACCCCATGAAAGGGAGCACCAGTTTCCAACAACGTGAGCTGCTTGACACTTTAATATCAGGCTCCAAACAGCCTTCGGAGATCGGTGGCCCTAGGGTTCGGGGCTGAAGGGGACATCAGATACTAGCCACAATCAAACGGAACCGCCTGACTACTGCTACTCGTTCGCTGCTGAAGGCAGCGCTTCTCATAGACTGCGACTCGTTCGCTGCTGAAGGCAGCGCCTCTCATAGACTGCGACTCGTTCGCTGCTGAAGGCAGCGCTTCTCATAGACTGCTACTCGTTCGCTGCTGAAGGCAGCGCTTCTCATAGACTGCGACTCGTTCGCTGCTGAAGGCAGCGCTTCTCATAGACTGCGACTCGTTCGCTGCTGAAGGCAGCGCTTCTCATAGACTGCGACTCGTTCGCTGCTGAAGGCAGCGCTTCTCATAGACTGCTACTCGTTCGCTGCTGAAGGCAGCGCCTCTCACAGACTTCGTCGGGACAACACTTAACAAAGGTCGTGTGCTTCAAAGACACTGCTTCCATATTTCAACGTATGGGATGGACTAGACTCTTTACTGAGAACTGGAGCCTGATACTCCAAACCCTAATAAGCAGCTGGACTCACTCCCCTGACCTTCATGGTGCTCCCCTACCTAAAGACTTTACACAGACATTACAATTCGGTTATTGACCAGCTGGGTAAAACTACACCTTACACTTGAAAGATCAGTGTTACTGATCTAAAAGAAAAGTGAGGAAGGGGGGGGGGGGGATCAGTCACACTGACACTAGTAACCAAAGATCAGTAACACTGATCATGGTGAAAGATCAGTATTACTGATCTAAAAGAAAAGTGAGGATTGTGAGAGATGGGAAAATTGACCTAAAATTATGAACATGGAAGAAACTAAAGTTCATCAGTAAAATGGCTGAAACCAGTTCAAACAGGATAAGTTTGGGGCTTAGGATGCAGGAAAGCAGAGTCAGCACGATTAACATAAGAATCTTCTATCCTTTGTGACAAGACCATAGGACTAAGATAAGGAATGGTAAGGTACAATAGAATGTAGGAAGTTGAGGTAGTCTGGATCAGATAAGGGTCTCCTAGCCCTGGACAGAAGTACCAAGTCATACATTTCTAATTAGCTAACCATACACAGATTTATACATATGAAATTAGCCAACCCTAGATAGAATGAGTCAACTCTGCATATTAAGAGACTGTAGCCCAGAGAATCAGGAAGGTGTGAATAAGGACAATGACATGATGGGGCACCCACAGGATACCCCCTGGTCCTCCAAGTGTACTGAAACTGCACGTAGGCAGGAAGAATTACCTATGCCAAACCCATCCAGGGGGCAGAAGAATGTAAGGGGGAGGGCATTCTGATACTGAAATTGACTGTATAAAAGTTGGGTGAGCCCCAGTATGTGTGTGTATTCCCAGGGTAAGGGGAAGCACCCAACTTTGCATTGTTGTAGTAATAAATGTTCTTTGTTCTCAATTTTTGTCTCGAGCAATTTCTTTAAAGGTACTTTAATTCCTAACATCACCTTCGACTAGGATTGGACAGGGCACCTCACCTTCCACTCAGATTGGTCAGCGCACCTCACCTTCCATCCGGATTGGTCAGGGCACCTCACAAGATGAAGGGCATTGGACCCAATCTTATATGAGCAGCACTGTCCTTGGACACATGGACACTGCCCAATCTATGGAACCATCTCTCACCAAAAGTTCCACCACTACTTTCAACATGCCAGCACTGTCCTTGATTACCTGGGGAAATGGGTGATGAAGGTGGAAGGAATTTAAGGAGGGGATATTTGTTGGTTTGGAAGCCTGTGGCCCTCAATTTGACTCAAGAGCAAAGGATGCCAGAGTCAAAGATGTCACTGGCCATGTTATCGCAGGGAATGGTTATTGTTGTTCTTTCTTTGGCTTGGCTTCGTGGACGAAGATTTATGGAGGGGGTAAAAAGTCCACGTCAGCTGCAGGCTCGTTTGTGGCTGACAAGTCCGATGCGGGACAGGCAGACACGGTTGCAGCGGCTGCAGGGGAAAATTGGTTGGTTGGGGTTGGGTGTTGGGTTTTTCCTCCTTTGCCTTTTGTCAGTAAGGTGGGCTCTGCGGTCTTCTTCAAAGGAGGTTGCTGCCCGCCAAACTGTGAGGCGCCAAGATGCACGGTTTGAGGCGATATCAGCCCACTGGCGGTGGTCAATGTGGCAGGCACCAAGAGATTTCTTTAGGCAGTCCTTGTACCTTTTCTTTGGTGCACCTCTGTCACGGTGGCCAGTGGAGAGCTCGCCATATAACACGATCTTGGGAAGGCGATGGTCCTCCATTCTGGAGACGTGACCCACCCAGCGCAGCTGGATCTTCAGCAGCGTGGATTCGATGCTGTCGACCTCTGCCATCTCGAGTACTTCGACGTTAGGGATGAAAGCGCTCCAATGGATGTTGAGGATGGAGCGGAGACAACGCTGGTGGAAGCGTTCTAGGAGCCGTAGGTGATGCCAGTAGAGGACCCATGATTCGGAGCCGAACAGGAGTGTGGGTATGACAACAGCTCTGTATACGCTTATCTTTGTGCGGTTTTTCAGTTGGTTGTTTTTCCAGACTCTTTTGTGTAGTCTTCCAAAGGCACTATTTGCCTTGGCGAGTCTGTTGTCTATCTCATTGTCGATCCTTGCATCTGATGAAATGGTGCAGCCGAGATAGGTAAACTGGTTGACCGTTTTGAGTTTTGTGTGCCCAATGGAGATGTGGGGGGGGCTGGTAGTCATGGTGGGGAGCTGGCTGATGGAGGACCTCAGTTTTCTTCAGGCTGACTTCCAGGCCAAACATTTTGGCAGTTTCCGCAAAGCAGGACGTCAAGCGCTGAAGAGCTGGCTCTGAATGGGCAACTAAAGCGGCATCGTCTGCAAAGAGTAGTTCACGGACAAGTTTCTCTTGTGTCTTGGAGTGAGCTTGCAGGCGCCTCAGATTGAAGAGACTGCCATCCGTGCGGTACCGGATGTAAACAGCGTCTTCATTGTTGAGGTCTTTCATGGCTTGTTTCAGCATCATGCTGAAGAAGATTGAAAAGAGGGTTGGTGCGAGAACACAGCCTTGCTTCACGCCATTGTTAATGGAGAAGGGTTCAGAGAGCTCATTGCTGTATCTGACCCGACCTTGTTGGTTTTCGTGCAGTTGGATAATCATGTTGAGGAACTTTGGGGGACATCCGATGCGCTCTAGTATTTGCCAAAGCCCTTTCCTGCTCACGGTGTCGAAGGCTTTGGTGAGGTCAACAAAGGTGATGTAGAGTCCTTTGTTTTGTTCTCTGCACTTTTCTTGGAGCAGCATAGTCAAAAGCCCTTTGGTAGCTGAAGTAATATGGTCTGCTGGAGAGGTCATGGTGAATCTGGAGTAAGATCATTTGCTGGAGAGGTCACGGGTGAATCTGTAGTAAGACCATCTGCTGGAGGGGTCACGGTGAATCTGAAGTAAGACCATCTGCTGGAGAGGTCACGGTGAATCTGGAGTAAGACCGTCTGCAGGAGGGGTCACGGGTGAATCTGGAGCAAGACTGTCTGCTGGAGGGATCACGGGTGAAGGGTCTGAATTGAAGTGTACGATCATTCTATTTCTCCACTGATGCTGCCTGTCTGGCTGCATCACTGTGTGGGACAGAACGGCAAAGCATCAGACTGTAAGTCCATATGGAGGATCATCAAAAACCACTGAGAAGATCTCTGGGGTCTCCATTTCCTCTAAGGACGACATTCACTGTGTGAGAGATAATAGAATATAGGAAGTAAAGCTAGTATGAATGAAATAAGGAATACTAGACTAGACTAGAGGAAGTTAAGTAAGTGCTGAGTAGGGATGAATTCTGATAAGAGTGTGAGGAAGGGTTGCACAAGTATAATAGAATAAGGGTCTTATAGTGATAGACAGAATTAGCAAGTTCTGCATATAGTAAGTAAGTCCTGGGGGTTGAGATGTGTGAATAAGGACAAAGGCAGATTCATGAATAAGGACAATGACATGATGGGACCCAGACAGGATACCCCATGGTCTTTCAAGTTTACAGAAACTGCATGTAGCAGACAGAATTACCAAATGCCAAACCAATCCAGGAGGCAGAAGAATGTTAGGGGAGGAGGGTACCTCTACACTGAAATGAACTGTATAAAAGTTGGGTGAGCCCCAGTATGTGTGTGTATTCCCAGGGTAAGGGGAAGCACCCAACTTTGCATTGTTGTACAATAAATGTTATTTGTTCTCAATTTTTGTCTTGAGCGAAATCTGTGAAGGTACTTCTGTTTCTCACAATTGGGGCTCGTCCGGGATCGCACTCCCTCCACTGACAGAGTGCCCGACGACGGGGATAGGTGCACCCCGGCTGATTCAGCTGGACTCCCGGATGACGGGTGACTGGTCAGTGGACGAAGCGAGTGATATCCGAGAAGAGGCATTGAGAACAAACGACGGGAGAACGTTAAAGAAGCACACTAAGAATAGCTACTGGATCCCGGTAAGAGGAATTTTATTTACCTGCTAGTATGGGAGGAGTAAGTAGCAAGGGAAACAGTCCTAAAGAAGGACAGGAAGATCAGATACCTAAACATAGTCCGTTAGGATTAATGTTATCTGATTGGGGTGCGGGGAAAACCCGTGGGAAAGATAAACAGACCATGGTCAGGTATTGTTGTCAGGAATGGGTTAAGAATCCGATAAAAGGGAGTTCGGTATATTGGCCAAAGTTCAGATCCGACGAGGACTGGATGTGTCAGGCATTGAACATCTGGCTCTACCAAAATCAAGGAGGTAATACCAAGAGCAGAGAATATGCAGCCTGTTGGCTCAGTGGATCGTTTGATCAAATGATTTTGAGCGAAAAGGAATGTAAGAACACGAAGGATGAGGAACCTTCTGCCCCTGAAATACAAGGATGGGATGTGTTACATTCCCTTCCTCCACCTTATGCTCCCCCTGTGTCAGCTCCTATCTTCCCCCTCTCACCTACACTTTACCCTTTTTCACCTTCCCCTCTTCCTCCACAGTTAGAGAAAGAAAAAGAAAGTAGGGGTGGTATGATGACCCGCTCACAGAGTACAAGATTACTGTCTCAATTGACACGAGAGGGAGGAGACTTTGATTATGAGGGTCATTCAGAACAGTGTGAGACCCTTCGGGAGGGAAGGGCAGAACCCTTTGATTTGTCTCCCGAGGGCACCTAAGTATTTAACTTTAGATTGAACAAATTGTAACTTTGATTCGCTCACTCTAAGACCCTTATTCCCTAGAAAATTCAAAAATTCCCGAGAACACGCGGTATTCTGCAGATCCCGACTCCAAAGAGTGCTCAAGAATTTAGGAAATTCCTTGGTTTAGTGAGATACTGTAGAATTTGGATTGAGAATTATTCTAGCCTGGTCAAATTTCTTTATGATAAACTTGCAACTCTAGGGGGTGAAACTGTTGTCTGGACGGAGGAGGAGATTAAAGATTTTACCTTGGTGAATCAGCGTCTTATTAGTGCCCCAGTTTTGGCTTTACCCGACCTAAATAAGCAATTTGACCTATATACCAATGCGAAAGACGGTGTGGCCATGGGAGTATCAACGCAAGAGAGGGCAGGCTTTAGACAACCAGTTGCCTTTCTGTCAAAAATTTTAGATCCTGTTTGTGGTTGGCCAGAATGTGTGCAAGCAATTGCAGCCACTGCTATTTTAGTCGAGGAAGGATGAAAGATTACGTTTGGTCCCCTGATGATAGTTCACACCCCTCACACAGTCCACACCATTCTCTTACAACGTGCCGGAAGGTGGCTTACTGATTCTAGAATTTCAAAGTATGAAGCGATTCTCATGGTTAGGGATGATTTGACACTGATTATAAACAAAGAACAGAATCCAGCCGCCTTCTTGGTTTCTCCAGATTCTGATACTGTCCCCAATGATTTAGAGCATGTATGTTTAGAAGTGATAGATTTACAGACAAAAATTAGAGATGATTTAAGTGATGAACCTTTACAGGAGGGTGAAAGATGGTTTATTGATGGATCTTCCCGCTGCATTAACGGCATTCGGTATAGCGGGTATAATGTAGTGGATGGGAATGAAGGAGTTATGATTGAAGCCGGTCGTCTTCCCGGTCATTGGTCGGCACAATCCTATGAATTATATGCCCTCTGTAGAGCTCTCCAGGGTTTAGAGGGAAAGGTGGGCATAATCTATACCGACTCAAAGTATGCTTTTGGTGTAGTGCACACCTTTGGAAAGATTTGGAAAGAGCGGGGAATGATAACTAAGAAAGGACAAAAGTTGATCCATTGTTCAATCCTTAGATGCTCTTATGTTACCTGAGGAGATAGCTGTAGTTCATGTACAGGGCCATCAAATTATTGACAGTCCTGAAGCACAGGGGAACAGACGGGCAGATGAAGCTGCCAAATAGGCTGCACTCACAGAAAAAATAGACATGCAGCTGTAACTCCCCACCCCACATGAGGTTCAAAAGACTCCCATCTTTTCACGGGAAGAGGAGGTTTATATAAAAGACCAGGGAATGCGTCAAACTGCCGATGGGTTGTGGTGGACGGCAGAGGGACGCCAAGTACTGAACAAAGCCTTGGCTCGTCAGATTATTGATCAGCTCCACCAGCAGACACATTGGGGAACACAGGCATTTGTTGATGCTTTTGTACGGTCCTTTAATTGCTCGGGAATATACACCAATAGCCAAGCAAAGTACTCGGGGGTGCCCAATCTGTCAGTGAGTGAATAAGAAAGTCATGCGCCAGGTAATGCCTGGCAGTCGCGATATAGCCGTACGCCCATTTCAACGAATACAGATTGACTTCACGGAATTACCTAAGACAGGGGTTTATAAATACCTCCTGGTGATGGTGGATCATTTTACTCGATGGGTTGAGGCTTTCCCGACCTCTAATGATCGTGCTAGCACCGTTATCCGGATATTACTAGAGCCTCTTATTCCGCGTTATGGCATTATTCAAACCATTGACTCAGATCGAGGTACACATTTTACCTCTCAGGTACTCCAGGGTGTGTGTAAAATCCTGGGAATAGATTGGCAGTTACATACCCAATGGCACCCCCAGAGTTCAGGCCGTGTTGAATGGATGAATTAGACCCTGAAAAATCAACTCACTCGACTTCATGAGGAAACTGGTCTCTCCTGGATTAAATGCTTACCCTTAGCTTTAATCAGGACTCGCACAGCTCCTCGTAAGGACCTTACTGTCTCACCATATGAAACGATGTTTGGTCTTCCTTACATGGGATTCCACACTGATACCCCTACCCCTGAGGCTAATGACCAGTACATATCTAAATATTTACAGGGACTTTCTACTTCTCTATATGACTTAAGACAGAAGGGTTTATTAGCTCAAAACCCATCCCTGGACTATCCTATTCATTCTATTAAACCTGGTGATTGGGTATAAGTAAAAGCGTGGCAAGACCATAAACTAAAACCGATATGATTACAGACACTGCAGTGCGAACAAAAGAAAAGGGGTGGACTCACAAACAACGCATTAAACAAGCTAATCCACGGACTAAAGACATTGATAATATACCCTCCACCTGGCGTGCAGTCTCGCATCCTTCTGGTCTGAAAGTTACGCTACGCTGGGAAAAAGTGCTGTAATGTTATTTTTATTATTTGCTGTATTGTTTCTACGCTGGTTCCCAATTTTTGGGAAACCACCCAATTGTACACAATGTATTAAGTCCTCCTGGAATAGGGGCAGCAAAGGTGATAATTACTTTGAGGAATGGACAAGTTTACCTTTAGAATGCAGACAGTGGGGGGGGGGGGGGGGGAATCATGTGATGGAGTAGTGGCCGGTCAGGGAATTCCAGCCCTCTCCCGAAAAGTTAAAAAAAAACACACAAAGCACAAAGGTACAAGATTAAAATTTATAATAAAGTAAAAATAAAGGAGAGAAGAAAATGGCAGCAAAGAGAGAAAAGTCGAAAACAAGGGGAAGAAAAGAGGAAGAAAGAATGTCGGAAGAAGAAGGTGAAGGCCTTACCTGTCCGAAGAGGCCCGCCGCGGAGAGAGAAGCCCGCTCCCGCAGGTCAGTGGAGGTCCCAGGCTCGGGACTACAAAAATGGCTCGCAGAGGAGTCGCGAATGCGCGATGCGCATGAAAAAATACACACTGACGGGAGGGGGAACAGCTGCAGAGTCGATCTCCACAGCTGAGAGAGACACCTGCAGCACAGCAGCAGGTGCAGAACACAGACAATAACGACAACAAGAAAGAAGAGGGTAAAAAGAAAACAAGGAAACAACAGATGGTCAATCCAGAGGAAGAAGAAGAAGAAGAACAGAAAGAAGTGGAAGAAGAAGAGAAAGGCAAGACAATGGATGTATCTTTTTTTAAAGAATATATGGAATCAGTGAAAGAATGGCAATTACAAGAATTTAATGATAAAAAGAAGAATTAAGAATGCAGAAGAAAAAATGAATAAAATAGAAATGGCCATGTCAGAGATAGGAAAAAGAGTGGAAAATATGGAAGAACGAAAAACAATTGTAGAAATGGAAGTAGAGGAATTAAAAGAGAAATTAGAAGAATCTAATAAAAAAGTTAAAGAGGCACATGAGCTGTCAGCTCAGAAGATAGATATAATAGAAAACTATAATAGAAGAAATAATAGAAAGATAGTGGGCCTTAAGGAAGATGAAGAAGGCAATAATATGAGAGAATTTATAAAAGATTGGATCCCCAGGGTCCTAGGAAGACCAGAATTACAGGAAGAAATGGAAATAGAGAGGGCACATAGAACTTTAGCCCCGAAACCACAACCGCAGCAAAAACCAAGATCCATTTTAGTAAAATTCTTAAGATATACAACAAGAGAAAATATATTGGAGAAAGCAATGAAGAAAGTAAGAGAAGACAAAAAGCCACTGGAATATAAAGGTCAAAAAAAATTTTTGTATCCAGACATAAGTTTTGAACTTCTGAAGTAGAGGAAGGAGTTCAATACAGCAAAAATGATCTTATGGAAAAAAGGATATAAATTTATGTTAAAGTATCCAGCGGTACTTAAAATAGTTATTCCAGGGCAACAAAACAGACTATTCTCGGATCCAGAGGAAGCAAGAAAATTTGCAGATCAACTACAAAACAAGCAGAGAGATGAAGACATGTAATGAGAGTAAAAATGACCACGAACTATATGTATGTGTGTAAAGGGGTATATGTGTGTATATATATATATAGTGTGCATACATGAATGTATCCGTATTTAGAGGAAAATACATAGAGTATAGACAAGAATTAATAAGGGAGGGAAAGGGAATAGAGGGAATAAGGAGGGAATTAAAAGAGTGACCTTTGTTACATATGAAAATTGAAATCTTTTCTGGGGGGGGCTGGGTGGGGAGGAGTTACGGTCACTACAAAATCAGTTGACATTTGCGAGTGAATTCGCAAATCCAAATGGAGAGGGGAGATGTGGTTGCCCGACAAGGGATAAAGGGCAACTCAGGAGGGGGAGGGGAGAATGGGGTTAAAGAAGCTTAAAATAGGAGAATAAGGAAAATGTTTGATGTTTTAGAAATGTTGTCTGATAGAGTGTTCAAAACAAGAAAGCAGAAATGGATAAGAAGGAAAGGTGATGATGGAGAAACGGAAATGGAAGATAAACAAAGTATGAAATGGCTACGCTGAACTATATGACTTTAAATATTAACGGAATACATAACCAAATTAAAAGGAAGAAACTGCTAAATTTACTGAAAAAAGAAAAAATTGATATAGCATTTGTGCAGGAAACACATTTAACTGAATTGGAGCACAAGAAATTAAAGAGAGATTGGGTAGGACATGTAACAGCAGCGTCGTATAATTCAAAAGCAAGAGGAGTAGCTATATTAATTAGTAAAAATGTGCCAATTAAAATAGAAGAGGAAATAATAGATCCAGCAGGGAGATATGTAATGATAAAATGTCAGATATATTCGGAGTTTTGGAATTTACTTAATGTATATTCACCTAACGAAGAAGATCAAAAGTTTATGCAAGATATTTTTTTGAAGATAGCAAATACGCAAGGGAACATACTAATAGGAGGGGATTTCAACCTGAATTTGGATTCAAATATGGACAAAAATGGAAAAAAATTAACAGAAAGAACAAAGTAACCAAATTTATAATTAAATCGATGGAAGAAATGCAACTTTTGGAAATATGGAGGAAACAACACCCAAAGGTAATTCACTTTTATTTGCGTTAATTTTGTACCCCGATACTTCTCCATATTCCTTCAATTTCTTATGTAAATCTTTTATTGATATTTCTGGTTCTGTTAAGTATACTATAACGTCCTCTGCAAATAAACTGATTTTATATTCCTTGTCTTTTATTTTTATCCCTTTTATTTTATTTTCTGTTCTTATCAGTTCTGCCAGTGGTTCTATGGCTAACGCGAACAACAAGGGTGATAGTGGGCATCCCTGCCTTGTTGATCTGCTTAAGTTAAATTGTTTTGATATATATCCATTTACTGTCACTTTCACCAATGGCCCCTTATATAATGCTTTAATCCAATTAATATATTTCTCTGGTAAGCTGAATTTTTGTAGTACTTTGAATAAATAATTCCATTCTACTCTGTCAAAGGCCTTCTCTGCGTCTAAAGCAACCACTACTGTTGGAGCTTTATTTCCTTCTACTCATGAATTAAATTAATAAATTTACAAATATTTTCTGTTGATCGTCTTTTTTAATAAATCCAGTTTGGTCTAGATTTACTATTTTTGGTACATAGTCGGCTAATCTGTTTGCTAATAGTTTAGCTATTATCTTATAATCTGTGTAAAGTAAAGATATTGGTCTATATGACGCTAGTGCGAGTGGATCTTTCCCTGTCTTTGGTATTACTGTAATTATTGCTGTTTTGCATGAATCTGCTAAGCTTTGTGTTTTATCAATCTGGTTGATTACTTCCAGGAGGGGAGGAATTAATAAATCTTTAAATGTTTTATAGAATTCTATTGGGAATCCATCCTCTTCTGGTGTTTTATTATTTGGTAGTTTTTTTATTATCTCTTGTATTTCTACTATTTCAAATGGTTCTGTTAATTTATTTTGTTCCTCTGTAATTTCGGTAGTTCAATTTTAGTTAAAAATTCATCTATTTTGTCTTCTTTCCCTTTCGTTTTCAGTTTGGTATAATTGTTCATAGAATTCTCTGAAGTTTTCATTAATCTCCGTTGGATTATATGTGATTTGTTTGTCTTTTTTCCTTGATGCCAATACCATTCTCTTAGTTTGTTCTGTCTTAAGCTGCCATGCTAGAATTTTGTGCGTTTTTTCTCCTAGTTCATAATATTTCTGTTTTGTCTTCATTATGTTCTTCTCCACCTTATATGTTTGTAGTGTTTCATATTTTATGTTTTTATCTGCCAATTCTCTTCTTTTAGTTGTGTCTTCCTTCATTGCTAATTCTTTTTCTATATTTACTATTTCCCTTTCCAACTGCTCTGTTTCCTGATTGTAGTCCTTCTTCATCTTGGTTACATAACTTATTATTTGCCCTCTAATGAACGCTTTCATTGCATCCCATAGTATAAACTTATCTTTCACTGATTCCGTATTTATTTCAAAGTACATTTTAATTTGTCATTCAATGAATTCTCTAAAATCCTGCCTTTTAAGTAGCATGGAGTTTAATCTCCATCTATACATTTTTGGAGGGATGTCCTCTAACTCTATTGTCAATATCAGGGGTGAGTGGTCCAATAATATTCTAGCTTTATATTTTGTTTTCCTAACTCTGTCTTGCATGCGAGCTGATAACGGGAATAGGTCTATTCTTGAGTATGTTTTGTGTCTACCTGAATAATAGGAATATTCCTTTTCCTTTTAGTGTTGTTTCCTCCATATATCCAAAAGTTGCATTTCTTGCATCGATTTAATTATAAATTTGGTTACTTTGTTCTTTCTGTTAATTTTTTTCCCAGTTTTATCCATGTTTGAATCCAAATTAAGGTTGAAATCCCCTCCTATTAGTATGTTCCCTTGCGTGTCTGCTATCTTCAAAAAAATATCTTGCATAAATTTTTGATCTTCTTCGTTAGGTGAATATACATTGAGTAAATTCCAAAACTCCGAATATATCTGACATTTTATCATTACATATCTCCCTGCTGGATCTATTATTTCCTCTTCTATTTTAATTGGTACATTTTTACTGATTAATATAGCTACTCCTCTAGATTTTGAATTATATGACGCTGCTGTTACATGTCCTATCCAATCTCTCTTTAATTTCTTGTGTTCCACTTCAGTTACGTGTGTTTCTTGCACGAATGCTATATCAATTTTTTCTTTTTTCAGTAAATTTAGCAGTTTCTTCCTTTTGATTTGGTTATGTATTCCGTTAATATTAAAGTCATATAGTTCAACATAGCCATTTCATACTTTGTTTATCTTTCCTTTCCGTTTCCTCATCATCACCTTTCCTTCTTATCCATTTCTGCTTTCTTGTTTTGAACACTTTATAAGACAACATTTCTAAAACATCAAACATTTCCCTTATTCTCCTATCTAAAATTTCTTTAACCCCACTATCCCCTCCCCTTCCTGAGTTGCCCTTTATCCCTTGTCGGGCAACCACATCTCCCCTCTCCATTTGGATTTGCGAATTCACTCGCAAGCGTCAACTGATTTTGCAGTGACCGTAACTCCTCCCCACCCAGCCCCCCCAGAAAAGATTTTAATTTTCATATACAACAAAGGTCACTCTCTTAATTCCCCCATACTTCGTTTCTTCCCTTTCTTTCCCTTCTTAGTTCTTACCTATATTCTATTTTTTTATATAAATACATACACACATATACATACATATATATATAGATTTTTTTTTCCCTACATACACACATACATATAGTTTGTGGTCATTTTTGTTCTCATTACATATCTTCCTCTCTCTGTCTGATTTGTAGTTGTTCTGCCAATTTTCTTGCTTCCTCCGGATCCAAGAATAGCCTGTTTTGCTGCCCTGGAATAACTATTTTAAGTACCGCTGGATACTTTAGCATAAATTTATATCCTTTTTTCCATAGGATCGTTTTTGCTGCATTAAACTCCTTCCTCTTCTTCACGAGTTCAAAACTTATATCTGGATAGAAAACATTTTTTTGACCTTTCTATTCCAGTGGTTTTTTGTCTTCTCTTATTTTCCTCATTGCTTTCTCCAATATATTTTCTCTTGTTGTATATCTTAAGAATTTTACTAGAATGGATCTTGGTTTTTGTTGTGGTTGTGGTTTAGGAGCTAATGTTCTGTGTGCCCTTTCTATTTCCATTTTTTCCTGTAATTCTGGTCTTCCTAGGACCCTGGGGATCCATTCTTTTATAAATTCTCTCATATTCTTGCCTTCTTCATCTTCCTTAAGGCCCACTATCTTTATATTGTTTCTTCTATTATAATTTTCCATTATATCTATCTTCTGAGCTAACAGCTCTTGTGTCTCTTTAACTTTTTTATCAGATTCTTCTAATTTCTTTTTTAAGTCCTCTACTTCCATTTCTACGGCTGTTTCTCGTTCTTCCACCTTGTCCACTCTTTTTCCTATATCTGACATGATCATCTCTAATCTATTCATTTTTTCTTCTGTACTTTTTACTCTTCTTTTTATTTCACTGAATTCTTGTGATTCCCATTCTTTCACTGATTCCATATATTCTTTAAAAAAAAATATCCATTGTCTTGCCCTTCCCTTCATCTTCCATTTCTCTGTCTTCTTCCTCCTCTTCTTCTGAGTCCACTCCAGGATCTGTATCCTTTACCTCTGTCTCTTCTGGTTTTCTTGTTGGTTTGTTTGTTTTATTTTGTTGGGTATTTTTGGTCTTCTTATTTTTACTAGAAGTGTCTTGCTGCTGGTCTACTTCCTCTGGGTTGGTCATCTGTTGTTTCTTTGATTTCTTTTCACTCTCTTCTTTCTTGCTCTCGTTATTTTCTGTGTTTTCCTCTTGCTGCTTTGTTGTGGCTGTCAATTTCAGTTGTGGAGATCGACTCCCCAGCTGGTCCCTCCTCCCGTCAGTGTTATTTTTGTCTTGCGCATCGCGCATGCGGGAGGAGTCCCGCATGCGCGGTTGCACACTTTTGTTTGGTTCCATGAGCCATTTTTGTAGTCCCGAGTTCGGGGCTTCAACTGACCTTAGGGAGCGGGCTTCTCTCTCTGCGGAGGGCCTCCTCGGACAGGTAAGGCCTTCACCTTCTTCTTCCGACGTCCTTTCTTCTTCTCTTCTTCCCGTTGCTTTTGGCTTTTCTTTTTTCGCTGCCATTTTCTCCACACCTTTATTTTCACTTTATTTTGGTTTTTGTGTTTGTGCCTTCATTTTTTAACTGTCTTTTTTTTACTTTTCTGGAGAGGGCTGGAGTTTCCCGACCAGCCACTACTCCATCACGTGACTCCTCCAGTTGGATAACCATGTTGAGGAACTTTGGGGGGCATCCGAGGAGCTCTAGTATTTGCCAAAGCCCTTTCCTGCTCACGGTGTCGAAGGCTTTGATGAGGTCAACAAAGGTGATGTAGAGTCCTTTGTTTTGTTCTCTGCACTTTTCTTGGAGCTGTCTGAGGGTAAAGACCATGTCAGTAGTTCCTCTGTTTGCATGAAACCCACACTGTGATTCTGGGAGAACATTCTCGGCGACACTAGGAATTATTCTATTTAGGAGAATCCTAGCGAAGATTTTGCCTGCAATGGAGAGCAGCGTGATTCCCCTGTAGTTTGAGTAACAATAAATGCCCCTCCCCCCCAACTTGGCATCTTGTAAATCATCCTTTGGGTCACGAATACATTCAGAAGGCTAAAGGCCATCACTATAAGGGGGATTCCAGTTGTAAACAGCTCAAGCTGCTCCAGAATACCACAGCTATTTGGCATTTAAACCGTTTAATCAGACTCCAGGCAGTTTTGGAGATTATCATCAAACAGACAGCGACGGCCTTGGATTTATTGGCTGAAGAACAACGACAGATATGAGCTACAGCTTATCAAAACTGCCTGGCTCTCGATTACTTGTCGGCTGCTGAGGGCGGCGTTTGTGGAGGATCGATTCATGACAATGGTCACAATGGTCAGGCGGTGAACTTTTTACTGGTGACTGGAGGTGGATACACACAGCCCTTATAGCAGTTGGACTCGTTATTTTAGCAATCATGATACTTCCCTGCCTAATGACTTGTGTGCAGTGTTCAATTCAACAGACCCTTCGTCAGATCACTACAACCCAAAGGATGTGTTTCCCAAACTCCGTCTGATGATGCTGAGATTGCAGTTCGTTTGCTGACTCGCTGGGAAAAAGACCAAGCTTCCAGTTGAGAATTTACTAAGCGTAGCTAAAGAAAAAGTGTGGTTTGTGAGAGATAATATAGGAAGTAAAGCTAGTATGAATGAAATGGAATACTAGATTAGACTAAGAGGAAGTTAAGTAAGTGCTGAGTAGGGATGAATTCCGATAAGTGAGGAAGGGTTACGCAAGTATATAGAAAAGGACTTATAGTGATAGACAGAATTAGCAAGTAGATGTGTGAATAAGGACAAAGGCAGATTCATGAATGAGGACAATGACATGATGGGACCCAGACAGACCCCATGGTCTTTCAAGTTTACAAGAAACTGCAGTAGGCAGACAGAATTACCAAATGCCAAACCAATCCAGGAGGCAGAAGAATGTTAGGGTGGGAGGGTACCTCTACACTGAAATGAACTGTATAAAAGTTGGATGAGCCCCAGTATGTGTGTGTATTCCCAGGGTAAGGGGAAGCACCCAACTTTGCATTGTTGTACAATAAATGTTCTTTGTTCTCAATTTTTGTCTCGAGTGAAATCTGTGAAGGTAAAGGTACTTCTGTTTCTCACTACAGGGTGGAGGGTGGAGGGTGGAGAGTGGAGAGGGAGGGACAGGGTGGGGGGTGGAGAGGAGAGGGACAGGGTGGGGGGTGGAGTGGAGAGGGACAGGGTGAGGGGTGGAGAGGAGAGGGACAGGGTGGGGGGTGGAGAGGAGAGGGACAGGGTGGGGGGTGGAGAGGAGAGGGACAGGGTGGGGGGTGGAGAGGAGAGGGACAGGGTGGGGGGTGGAGAGGGAGGACGGGGTGGGGGTGGGAGGGTGGAGAGGGAGGACGGGGTGGGGGTGGGAGGGTGGAGAGGGAGGACGGGGTGGGGGTGGGAGGGTGGAGAGGGAGGACGGGGTGGGGGTGGGAGGGTGGAGAGGTGAGGGAGGACGGGATGGGAGGGTGGAGAGGAGAGGGAGGACGGGGTGCAGGAGGGAGGGTGGAGAAGAGAGGGAGTTCAGGGTGGGGGTGAGAGGGTAGAGAGGACAGGGGGGTGGGAGAGGAGAGGGAATTCAGGATGGGGGGCGGGAGGACCAGGGTGGGGATGAGTGGGGTAGATGGGGGTGGGAGGACACGGTGAAGGTAGGGTAGGGAACAGGGGGTGTGAGGGTGGACACTGGACAAAAACGGAGCACAATCTTCTGTGCCTCTGCCAGTGACAAACATGACGCAAGCCCGACTCTCGGACGTGAGCGCCAGGCACAAAGCTGGCGGCGCATTAAATACGTGATTGCATCACCACGGCGTTGGCGCCAGTTGATTGGAACGCGGGAGAAGTGAATTCGAGTTGTTCGTGTTTGGGTTTGAGGCGCCGGGTCAGGTACGAGGGTGGGTGCAGGGGCGGGAATGAGGGGCAATGAGGAGTGGTCGGGGAGGGGGTGTGAGGGCCGGGAGGGAGGGAGGGTGTGAGGGCCGGGAGGGAGGGGGGGTGTGAGGGCCGGGAGGGAGGGGGGGTGTGAGGGCCGGGAGGGAGGGGGGGTGTGAGGGCCGGGAGGGAGGGGGGGTGTGAGGGCCGGGAGGGAGGGGGGGTGTGAGGGAGGGAGGGAGGGGGGGGTGTGAGGGCCGGGAGGGGGAGGGGGGGGGTGTGAGGGCCGGGAGGGGGAGGGGGGGGTGTGAGGGCCGGGAGGGGGAGGGGGGGGTGTGAGGGCCGGGAGGGAGGGGGTGTGAGGGCCGGGAGGGTGTGTGAGGGGAGGGAGGGAAGGGGAAGCCACAATGAGAGGAGGGGGCAGAGGAAGACCATGGGAGACAAGAGGCTGGGTGTGTGAGGAGATGAAGGATGGGCAAGGGGTGGGAGGAGGAGGGAGGAGGAGGGGTGGGGAGAGAGTCAAGGATTGGAAGAAGAGCAGGTAAGGTAAGGGGGAGGACAGAGGGGAGGAGTTGGGAGATGGGAGGGCTGGAATGAAGATGGGAAGTGAGGGTGCAAGGTAAGGGTGTAGGGAGGCTCGAAGCTGTGAGGGGGAAAGAGGCAAGAGTTCCAAGAGGGAGGGAGTTGGTGACAGTGGGAATATTGGGAAAGTGTGCTCCTTCAGTTCATAGGGGACAGAAATTTGTGTGGTGAAGTTGCCAGGCAGAGAGAGGGAATCAGTGTGGATCAGAGGCACCTGGCCCTTTCGATTCTGATCTGTGTTTTACAGGTGGCAGTCATGCCTACGTTGAGGTCAAGGAAGGTTGCTCAGAGCTCTGAGCGTCTACTCCCCTCGCCTCTGGGAAGTGGGAGAAGCATGAGATCGCAGTATTCCAGTCCCACCTATTTCCATGGAGAACAAGTGGCGGACTTGCTGGTTGGACAGGACGCTGAGTCTGAGTAGGTAACGGGAGAGCTACCTCCCATCTGGTGCACACACAGAGGTCTTCCAATTCCTAAAGCTCAGAGGCCCACAATGGTTATACTAGTCCTTCCCATATGGGTTTGCGATTAAATTGTTGTAAATGCCTCCACCTTCCATATTCCAAATACCCTCTGCATAAAAAAAATCTTCCCTGCATCCTTCCAACCCTCTTCCTGTTTAAACTTCTGTACTCTGGCTATAGATTGCTCCGCTTTGGGGAAATAATTGTACACCTCTATCAGGTTATGCTCACCCTCTCCATCTCTGATTCCCCCCCGTGATCACTTGATTGTTAACTTCAGGAAGGCCAGAGGTTTACAATCAGCTTCTTGGTTTTGGTGACATTGAGTGCAAGGTTGTTGTCGTCGGACTATTCAGCCCAGTTTTCAATCTCCGTCCTGTACGCTGACTCATCCCCTTTCCTTTGTACAATCCACTACCGTGATATCGTCGTCAAATTTGCAGATAGTGTTATTGTTGTACTGAGTTACGCAGTTGTAGGTGTAAAGTGAGTCGAGCAGGGGAGCTAAGAGCCCTTCGTCAAGGTGTGAGCAGATTCTGATGTGGCCTCACCAATGTTTTAAAGTTTTGCCATAACTTCCTTGCTTTTCTATTCCATGGCTTAAATTTTAAATTTAGACATGCAGGCCCTTCCAGCCCGCGAGCCCGTGGTGCCCAGTTGCACCCAATTAACCTACAACCCCTGTATGTTTTGAAGGGTGGGAGGAAACCCACACAGACATGGGGAGAATGTAGAAACCCCTTACAGTCAGTGCTGAATTTGAACCCCAATCACTGACGCTGCCACAGCTACCTACTGGGCTAACAGTGCTGCCCCCATAGTTTGTGAAGGCAAGCATTCTATAGGGATCTTTGGCAATTCCTTACTGTTCACTGATGCCCAGAAGGACCTAACCATCTATCATTCATGGTGTGCATCTTGGTCTCATTATACCTCCTGAAATGCATCACATTTCATCACAATATGAAATCCTATCACCCTGACTTCTCAGCTAATCTTTCTGCAGCCTCAAGAGTATTCTCCTCACTGTCCACAAGCACTAACTTTGTATCCTCTGCAAAGTTTCCAATGGTTGCTAAAGAAATTCCAAGGAGTGAGAGATAGCTTGGTATGGGAGTAGTTGAGATTTTGAGAGATTGGAAGAATATGGGGGACAGATCCCTGGGTAGGTGAAAGGAAGAGGTGCAGTGGACCAATTAGCTGCAAGGATTCGACCTCCCCATCAAATTCTGGGGTGGTCTTTGTCCCTCTGAAACTAACATTTGCTCTCTTTCCCCCAAGTGATTTATCAAGTAAATCAGAGTCAGAATCGGAGAGTGACTTCGAGGAGACATTGAGGAAAGGGAAGAACCAATTAGGCTCCATTAGCCATCAGGCACCGGTAAGTGGACTGTTTCAGCAATGACTAGCTCATTCTCTTTACTGGGATCACAGTAGAACAGTTGGAGGGAGTGTTTCTGAGCAGTTGAGACACTTCCAACTCAACTCGTTCTTCACTAGCCCAAGCACCTGTGGAATAACATTCTTCCTTACATACTTCCATTTCCCCAGTCATGGGTATTTTTTTGTATCCTGTGATACAAGACTGGGCCTCTGCGTGTAGCTCTGATGGAAATGATCAAATATTCCCGTTCAGAACTATTAAAATTCAATCCCAGGACCATATACCGCAAGGTTTTAAATAGTGATCGGGCCACTTAAACTTTGCGGAAGTCACAATTAGCAGACACTCGGTCCATTTAAACATCGCAGGAAATTTAAAGGGACATTGCACGGACCATTTAAACACTGCAGCAGACCGGTGTTCAAGCAGAGAGTGAGGCCATGTAAAGAAGACCCAACCACGTGGACATGAGGTGGGGGGGAGGGGGGTTGGCTACAGGTTAAGCTGAGACTCTGGGTCCTACCATCCTCCTGGCCAATGTACAGTCCCTGAATAACAATCTCAATGAATTCAACATCAGAGACACATCACGGAGTGCTGTGCTTTACAGAAACATGGTTAAACACCAACACTCTGGACATGGCGCTACAGCCCGTAGGCTGCACCCACCATGGGCACTGACTGGACAGCGGCATCAGGGAAAATCATCGATTCATCATGGTCCACAAACATAATGGTTATGTCCCAGTGCTGCTCCCCCGACCTGGAACATCTGCTGAGGGAGTTCACCGCCATCATCCTGGTCACAGTGTATGTTCTGCCTCAGGCTAATGTCAGGCTGCCACTGGAGAGACTGAGCACTGTGATTAACAGCCATGAGGCAGCGCATCTTGATGCCTTCCCGATCATTGTAGGGGACTTCAATCAGGCCAACATGAAGAAGTCTCTGACAAACTCTCACCAACATGTCATATGCGAGACCAGGGGAGGCAACACACTCGACCACTACACCACCACCATGAAGAACGCCTACCGAGCAAGACCACGACTGCACGTGAGCAGGTTTGATCACCTGGCTGTACTTCTACACCCGGTGTACAAGCAGAGAGTGAGGATCACAGCACCAATGGTGAAGACAGCAAAAGTATGGTTGAGGGAGGCAGTGGAGTGTTTGCAGGACTGTTTTGAATCGGAGGAATGGAACATATTCAGGAGCTCATCCATAGACTTGAAAGAATATGTCACCGACTTCATCAAGACCTGCGTGGACAAGTGTGTGCCCACGCGCACATACTGGCTGTTTCCCAACTAGAAGTCTTGGATGAATCAGGATTCACGACCTGCTGAGGCCGAGGAATTGTGATCTTGACAAGAAGAAGTCCAGATATGACCTGCAGAGGGCATCTCTGAAGCAAATTGGCAATCCTGGAGGAAGCTTGGGACCGAGACAGATACACGCCAGCTAAGGTAGGGTGTACAAGCCATTACAGCCTACAAAGCGAGGGTGGACACGAGATAGCTATGATGATTACCTGATGAACTGAACACCTATGCCCCCTTTGGAATTGAGAACCCAACAGTGCCTACTAGAAACCCTGGAAAGGCTGAGGACCCTGTGATAGCTGTCTCTGAGGATGATGTCAGAACATCATTCAAGAGGATGAACCCTGTCAGGCCCTGACGGTGTACCTGGCAGGGTACTGAAAATGCACCAACCCACCTCTCATTGCTGCAGTCAGAGGTTCCCACCTGCTTCAAAAGGGCATCAATTACCCTGGAGCCCAAGAAGAGTAGAGTGACTTGCCTCAACGACTATCACTCAGTAGCACTGACATTAACTGGTGAAATGCTTTGAGAGGCTGGTCAAGGCCAGAATTAACGCGTAGCTAAGCAAAGGTCTGGACCCACTGCAATTCGCCAAACGTCACAATCGTTCCACGGCAGATGCAATATTGCTGGCTCTCCACTCAACTCTGGATCGCCTCGAAAACAGCAATTCGTACACACGGCTGCTCTTCATCGACTACAGTTCAACCTTCAGCACCATTATTCCCTTGGGGCTGGTCAAGAATCTTCAAACTCTGGGCCTCTGCAACTGGATCCTTCCCATCGGAAGACCACAGTCAGTATGAATGGGAAACCACGTCTCCTTCTCACTGATTATCAAACCCAGGCACACCTCAAGGTTGTGTACTTAGCCCACTACACACCCATGACTGCGTGGCCAGGCACCATTCCAATGCTGTATACAAGTTTGCCGATGAAAGCACCGTTGTCGGTAGAATCACAAACAGCACTGAGGGAGCTAGATCAGCTCGTTGAGTGGTTCACATCCACAACCTGGCACTCAACGTTAGCAAAACCTAGGAGATGATTGTGGACTTCAGGAGGAAGTCAGGGGAACATGAACCAGTCCTCATTGAGGGCTCAGCAGTGGAGAGGATCAAGAACTTCAAATTCCTGGATGTCAACATCTCTGAGGATCTGTGCTGGAGCATCCGTGTTGAAGCAATCGCAGAAGGCTCGCCAGTGAGCGGAGTTTGAGATTTGGTATGTCACTGAAGAATCTCGTAAACCTTTATAGGTGTTCCGTGGAGAGCAATCTGGCTGTTGGTATCACTGGTACGGAAGTGCCAATGCTCAGGACAAGAAAAAACTCCAGAGGGTTGTTAACTCAGCCTGCGACATCAGACACCAGACTGCACTCCGTTGGGGACATCTACAAGAGGCGGTATCTTAAAAAAGCAGCCTCAATTCTCAAGGATCCTCACCACCCAGGCATGCCCTCTTCACTCTGCTACCATCGGGAAAGAGGTCCAGGAGCACTCAGCGGCACAAGGACAGCTTCTTCCCCGCTGCCATCAGATTCCTGACTGATCAATGAATGACAGGCACTGCCTTACCTTTTGTGCACTTTTTAAAATTTATTGTCATAAAGGGGGAGGGGGTTTATATGAAAGCACGGTGATGCTGCAGCAAAACAACGAATTTCGTGACTTGTTCATGACAATAAATTCTGATTCTGGTCTTTTAACCAAAAGCAAAGGATGCTTCAGGAAACATTGTTGGAGGAACTCAGTAGGTCGGGCAGTATTCGTGGAAGGCAATAGATAGTCAACGTATTAGGCACTCCTGATTATTGGCTTTGGTCAGAAACATTGACTATGTATTGCCTTCCATGCTGAATTCCTCTAGCAATATGTTTTCCAGCATTTGCAGTCTCCTGTAAGGTACCAGGAAATTTCTGGGCAGCAAGAATAATAGTTGAAGAGTTACACCACATTAAATGGGCTCCTTTGCTCGACCTGTCCAGTTTGTTCCTAAGCTAGGTCCATTTACCTGCATTCAAGTTCACTATAAATCCAATTGCACAAGGACAACCTGACGAAACAGTGTTCTCTGGTCCTCAGTGCAAAAACCCATCCAGACATATCACACATACAGACAAGCGATACATGTGTGGTATATATGTAAAAATAAATAAATATTGTTTAATAAATAGTAGAATCTCAGGGGCTTAGTGTGAACAGTTCATTCAGTCGTTCAGATGTCTCATTGGCTGTGGGAAGAAGCATGGCTCTGATATTCCTGTATCTCTTTCCCGACGGAAGTAGCTAAAAGATGCTGTGTGTAGGGTGATAGAGGTGCTCAATGATTTTGGGCACCCTCTTCAAACAACAAACCTTTTGATAGGGGGAAGGGAGACCTCTGTGATCCTCTGCTGCTCCTGTAGTCCTGTGGATTGACCTGCGATCCATTATTCTGCAGCAACCATACCACACTGAAGCAATCAAGTCGCTCTCAATAGAGCTCATGCAGAAACTTGACATAATGGTCCGCTTCAGTCTTCTCAGGAAGTGCTGTTGCACCTTCCTGACAAGTGAGGAAGTGACAAGGCGGCCCCTGACTGTCTAAAACTGCCACAGGTGAGGTTCTAGAAGACTGGAGGCTAGCTAATCGTACCACAAGGACAAACCAGGGAGCTCCAGTCTGATGAGCTTGATGTCAGTAGTGGGAAATTTGCTGGAGGGCCCCTCTGCAGATAGGTTCGATCAGTATTTGGATAAGCAGGGTATCATTAGAGATGGTCGCGTGGCTTTGTGGTGGAAAATCATGCCTCACAAATCAGTTTTTGTTTTGAAAAGGCGATCAAGAGGCCAGTGTGATGGATGCTGCCTTTGTGGACTTTTGTAAGGTTTTTGACAAGGTCCCATATAGTGGGCTCAACTGGAAGGTGAGATGACATGGGATCTGAGGTAAATTAGCTAATTGGATTCAAAACTAGTCAGAGGAAAGGCACCAGGGGTAGTTGTATATTGTTGCTTCTCTGATTGAAGGCTTGTGACCAGTGAGGTGCCTGGGCTTCTCCAATTGAAGGCTTGTGACCAGTGGGGTGCCTGGGCTTCTCTGATTGAAGGCTTGTGACCAGTGGGGTGCCTGGGCTTCTCTGATTGAAGGCTTGTGACCAGTGGGGTGCCTGGGCTTCTCTGATTGAAGGCTTGTGACCAGTGGGGTCCCTGGGCTTCTCTGATTGAAGGCTTGTGGCCAGTGGGGTGCCTGGGCTTCTCTGATTGAAGGCTTGTGACCAGTGGGGTCCCTGGGCTTCTCTGATTGAAGGCTTGTGACCAATGGGGTGCCTGGATCCACTGTTTCACATGTTTTGGATGAGAATGCCATTAATAATTAAAATTTAGTCATACAGCAAGGCGACAGGACCTTCTGTCCCATGAGCCCATGGTGCCTACTTACACTCAATTAACCTACAGCTCCGTTCGTTTTGAAGGGCGGGAGGAAATTGGAGCTCCCGGAGGAAACCCACGGAGACACAGGGAGAACAAACAAACTCCTTATGGACAGCGCAAGATTCAAACCCGGGTCGCTGGCACTGTGATAGAAATGTACTAAGTGCTACACTAACTGTGCCATCCTCATCTTCCTCCACTTGACCCCCGGTGCCCCTTTTCCTCCTTTTGCCTGGCATCTGTCAGTCCTCTGCCTCTGTCCGTCATGTCTTGCCCTCACTTGGTTCTTCAATCTCATGTGGGGATTCCCCCGCATCACCCCTCCCACCCTGTCCTCTTTCCATCGGTTCTGACTTTCTTTGATGCTGATTAAGAGTTTTGGATCAAAACATTCTTTATCTTGTACTGGTACTGCTCAACCGGCTTAGTACCTCCAGCAGATTGTGTTTGCTGACTGGTTTGTTTTTATTGCTCTCATAAGTGTAGTTCTACCTTTTAGACCCCTCAATTAAACCCATGTGACCCCTTACCATTATTAGGAGCATATCCTTTTTCTTTTGCCCGGAATTGTTTTGTCCAAAATTTCAACCATAATCACTTTGCATCCTGTAATGGGGAATGTTAAACTGTACTCCTGTGTAATTCAGCATGAGAGAAAAGGTTTTGATGTTAAGGTTCTGATATCTTTGTAGCTGCCCAAGAAGGCAAGGCAGACAGTACCTGAGAAGAACTTGGTTTTAAAGAAGGAAAATTCTGCCAGACAACTGAAAGTTAGCCCTGTCCCTCATTCAGTAAATCTGCCAAAGAGTTCTCGAGAGGTGAGTGTTAAGATTTATTGTCAGAACATACATGACATCACATACAACCCCGAGATTCTTTATCCTGCGGGCGAGGCTTATTGGCCATGCAAAAAACTACTCCGTATACACGTAACAAATAAATAAATGTAAACTAACTGCAATGCAGAGAGAAAAAAATCAATTAAATGCGTAAGTCAGAGTCCTTAACTGAGTTCCCAATTGAGTTTGTTGTTGAGGAGTCTGATGGTGGAGGGGTAGCAGCTGTTCGTGAACCTGGCGGTGCGTGTCTTGTGGCCCCTCGACCTCTTTCCTGATGGCAGCAGCAAGAACAGAGTGTGTGCTGGGTGGTGTGGATCCTTGATGATTGCTGCTGCTCTCTGACAGCAGCATTCCCTGTGATGTCCTGGGCTGTGTCCACTACTTTTTGGCGGGCTTTATGCTCGGGTATTGGTGTTCCCATTGCACCTCTGTAGAAATTTGTCACACCAAACCTGGGAAAGTAGGGGCACTGATATGCTTTCTTCATGATACCATTGTGTTGGGTTAACAGCTGTTTTTAATTTGCACATCATGGTAGCAAGCCCTTGTGATTCATGAGCTTGCGCCGCTTAAATACACCCACGTAACCAATTAACCTGCTAACCCCATATGTCTTTGGAACATGGGAGGAAACGGGAAGAATCCCACGAGGTGAAAGTTCAAACACTTCACAGACAACAGCAGATTTGAACCTGGGTCACTAATAACGTTGCAGTTACTGCAGTGCTAACCACGCCGCCAATTTGATGGACTTGAATATCATTTAAATGCACTAACCACCCAGCAGTGCACTCTTTACTGTTGTGTGTCTGTTGACTTGACAGGCTGCTCGCAAGATGAACTTTTACACCGTACCTTGCTATGTGACATTAAATCTGATCTTGTTTTTCCTTCTGTTACCAGCTCCGCAGGAGACCAAGACGAGTGTTGGCAGAGTCTAACCAGACACTGGGGAAAGAGAACAATGTGACAGTGGTTGACAATGGTCAAGATGCTAGTAAGATGTCTGTGACCATCAAACTGCCAAAAGCTATAACGCAGGTAAGTACTGGATCCTGTTGCTGGATGAAGACTTTAACTCTCTGCTGGCTTCAGCTTCATCTCTGTTCTAATTCCTGTAATCATCAAACATCTAATCTCCACCTTAAATAGATTTAATGATTTTGATCTTGGCAGCAGAGAATTGCAATCATTTACCACCCTGAGATTATTATGCCCCTCACTTTTAAATACGTAACTTTTTTGTGACTCTTCCACAAGTGAAAACATCTGAACATCTACCCAGTTGATCCCCATTGGGATCCTGTATGAGGCCACAGCTCGTTCTTGTCAACTCCAAGGAATACAGACCCACACTGGACAACCTTGTTTTCCCTAGAATGAGGCAGGTGACTCTCTATTTGCCTGCCTCCATTTCTACTATTCACATTTTTCCTTAGGAGCAGGCGCCAAATTTCTGCCCGGTGTTCCAGTGTGGCCTCGCCTATAGCCTGTCTATCTGCAACAAAATCTCTCTACTCTTAAATCTCAGCAATAAAGACCTAATCAGCCCAGTGGAGTGAGGACTGATGCCCCCATGATGACACTGGCCGAGTTTACAGATCTGTAGTCTGTTTCTGTTCTTTGGTCCCTCCACACGGTGATCATCCAGTCAGAATGGTACCCTTGTAGGAGTTTGCAAGAGTTTGATGATGTGTAAAATGTCCTCAAACTCCAAACAAAGAGCAGCCATCGGCATGTCTTTTTCGCGAATGCATCGATGTGATGGGCATCTTCAGTGGTGTTGGCGTCTAGGAATCTGAAATTCTCTACTCCTGAGCCCCTCAATGAGGACTGGATTGTGTCTGGTTTCTCCCTTCCTGAAGTCCACAAACAGTGCCAATTTAGGTGAAATGCCTGTGGAAAGGCTGAACAGGTGGAAACTGTCCCAATGTAGTAGTTGGACGCACTTAAAGAGAAGTTGGTGAAGAATATACTGATGGTATTAGATGAGGGTGAGAGGAGGTTCTTTCTGACCATAAACCAGAATAGATAGACCATACAGCCTCATTCTGTGCTGCGAATGCCTTGCATTTCATTTTTGTTAAATAACACCTCACATGCTCAATTCATTGACAGCCTTCAAGGAAACCGAAAAGAGTGTTGGCAGAAAGTAACCAGATGACAGAGAAGAAACGTCGGTATGTGTGGCAGGATATTGAGCAGGAAGTCAGTGACTTGTCTGTGTCAACTGGAAAGCTTAAACGTGCCCTACAGGTAAGTGACAAGAGGTGGTTTCTTGTGTTTCAGGATCGCCTTGTTACTCTGATAATGCATTACTTTGAGTAACCATTTAAAGGACACTGATCAGGAATCAGGAGGATGTCTGGTAAGAGATCAAGTGGCATGAATGATTGAAGAATACCTAATGAGAAGGTTTACAGATACAGCAGGCTATCAAGAAGGCAAATTGGAATGGATGATGTTGACCTTCATTGCTAGGAGTAGGGAGGTCCTGCTTGCAAGTGAACGAGGTCCTGGTGAGGCCACATCTGGGGGACTGCATGCAGTTCTGGTCTCCCTACTTGAAGGATGGACTGGCTTTGGAGGTGGTGCAGAGGACGGCCACCAGATTGATTCCAGAGGATGAGGGGGTTGGCCTATGAGGAAGGATTGAGACGTCTGGGACTGTTTTCACTGGAATTTAGAAGGATGAAAGGAGATATTATAGAAACATATAAAATTTATGAAAGGCACAGCTAGGATAGAAGTAGGCAAGTTGTTTTCATTGGTGGGGGAGACCAGAACTAGGGGACATAGCCTCCAGATTCAGGGCAGTAGATTTAGGACGGAGATGAGGAAGAACTGCTTTGCCCAGAGGATGGTTGATCTGTGGAATTCACTGACCATTGAAACTGTGGCGATTACATCAGTGAATATATTTAAGACAAGATTGGATGGATTTTTGTATTGTTGGGGAATTAAAGAATATGGGGAAAAGTCAGGTAAGTGGAGATGAACTGATCATCATATCAGCCATGATCTCATTGAATGGTGCACCGGGCAGGACAGGCTGAATGGCTGATTCCTGCTCCTATTTCTTGTGAGTAGCTGGAGGAGGTTATTGAGGTTAGGGGATCAAAGCTAAGTAGAAGCTTGTATTGCAAAATGAAATTTTGAAATTTAGTGTGGGAGTTGCTGAGGTCAAGCAACACATCATCAATGAGACTGGGACTGTTTAAAAGGTGACAAGGCAGATAGCCTGGTGGTCTCAAAGATAGAAAGTGGTTCTAGCAGCATTGAGAAGATCCTATATTCTTCCATTAGCTGAGGTATAAACTATGAGTTGCATAAAATATCAGGGTACAGACCGTGTACTGTTCATGGTTCTGGTCACTGCCTCCTGGTTAGCTTGTTCAGCAGCCTTGCTGCTCCAAGGACCTGGGTTTGGTGCCGAGCTCCGTTGTCTGGAATTTGAGCATTCTCTACTATGTAGGTTTCTATGTGTGCTGCATTTTTCTGCCACATTCCAAAGGTTCCACTGTAAATTGTTCCAATAGCAGTAGAATCTGAGGGGAGTGGGGAAGGGGTATGGGGAGGGGAAGGGGTCAGTGAAACTAAATGCCTGGATTTTGGTGCTGCGTGACACCAACTTCAAGCAATGATGTACCTATACCCCAAGGTCTTGGGTTTTTTTTCCATGGAAGAAGAGTGTACAAAGGGTATTTACAGAAACATTTTCACAGCTGGTCATTTGTCAGTTTGGCTGCAGCGTGGTAAGAGAGATGAATTGTTTGTGGGGTGAATTGAATGTGATCTGAAGAACTAGTGCTCCGTTGTAGCTGTTGTCGCCACAGCTTCACTTCCCCGGGTGCTTGAATCCTGCACTGTGGGTCTGTTTGCAAGTGTGTGTGTGTCATATTCTCTGGCCTCCCTGGTTTCTTCCCCCTCCCCCCCTCCATCCCAGGTTTGTGGACAGCTTGGCCATTCAAAGTAGCCCTTGGGTGGGAAGAATAAAATTGGATTGGCATTGGATAACGTACTGGAATCTGTTCCAGTGCTGGATGATCTGAAGGGAGGGGGAGGGGGAGGAGGAGAACTTTTCATTCAAAGCGCGTGGTGTGGAGCCTGTGAAACCTGGAGAAAGGGGCAGCAGAACTTTTTTCATCTCACTGGAAAATGAATTTGGAGATTCATTTGGTTCTGTAACCAAAGGCAATGCACCAAGAACTGTGGGATTAAATTAGATATCTTTCTCAACCAGCACAGGGACTAAATGTCTGTTTCATTTCCAGTCCTCCAGGAAATGGGAGCAGTCATCCAAGTTGAAAGATTGTGTTCAAAGACAGGAACAAGAAGTTAACAACTTGTTTGAGGCTGTAAAATTGGCCAAAAGTGCCATGCAGGTCTGTGCTTCAAGTAGCTTCTCTCTCCCTTTCAGTGAGAGTGGGTGGGGGGGGGTGAGGGGAAGGGTCTTGCATTTGATTTCATATTGTGTGGATCTACAGTGTGGGAAAGAGAAATTTCCCGAGAGAAACGAGAATGGTGTAGAAATCCCAATGAGATGTGTGTCAGCACGTACGAAGAATGAGAATGTCACCACTAATGTGGCTATAAAGGTGTTGGAAATAGCAGGTCGCTTTTTAAATTTTAGACATACAGCATGATAACAGGCCACAAGCCTGTGCCGCGCAATTGACCTGCAACCCTGGTAGGTTTTGAAGAGTGGGAGGAAACCCATGCAGACATGGGTAGAATGTTTAAACTCCTTACAGACAGCTCCAGAGTAGAACCTGGGTCGCTAGCGCCATAACAGTGTTGTGCTAACGGTGTTTGTGGAAGGAGAAAGTTCAGCTCAAAATATTTCCTCCACCTGAGCTGGTCCTGTTTGCCTGTGTTTGGTCCCTATCCCCTTGAACCTTTCCTGTCCATCCATCTATCTGAACACTTTTTTAAACATTGTAATTGTACCCACTTTTCCAATTCCTCTGGAAGCTTGTTCCACACCTACCGTCCTCTGTGGAAATTGGTGCCCCTTTGATCCCTTTTAAATCTTCACCTTAAACCTTTGCCCTCCTGTTTTAGACCCCCCACTTCCCTCAGAACAAGACTGACTAGTAACCTAAACCAGGCCCTCCTGATCTGTTTATTACTCTACTTCACCCATGTGCTTCCTACAATCAAGGATAGAAAAGTCCCAGCCTTTCCTTCTATGCCCTTACCAGCTGAGTGCCATTTGTCCTGTTGCTGGATGACCAAAACTGCACAATCCTTGAAGTATGACCATGTCCAATTGTAACATCTCCATTCCTGTTCTCAGTACCCTGATTCATGAGGGCAAGTGTGCCGGGCATATTCACCTCCCCTGTCTACCTGTGCCACCACCTTCAAGCAATGATGTACCTGTACCCCAAGTCTCTTTTTTTAACACTCTCGATGGCCTGGCTGTTAAATCCTGTTGTTGATTCTGCCAAAATTGGTTGATTACCATCCTTTTGGTTTGCATTTTGCTAGATTCAACCAAAAGGATGTGAGAAGGAAGGAATATCTCCTATAGGTTGAGGCCAGATAGCCTGTGTGACCCCGCTGTTCATAGTTTGTGTGATCAATGAAATGTCTTTGACCTGAAGAAATTTCTCTCCGCATTTTCTGCTTCACTCGCTGAGTGTCTCCATCATTTTCTGTTTTTTATTTTAATTCTGGCCATTTCAACCCATACTGTCCAATTACACCCAAATTAGCGCTCCGCCCTGTATGTTTTCAATGGTGAGAGGAAGCTGGAGGACCCGGAGAAACTCCCGTACAAACATGGGGCAAGCGTACAAGTTCCTTACAGAGAGCGCTGGATT
Source organism: Narcine bancroftii (assembly GCF_036971445.1). NCBI lineage: Eukaryota > Metazoa > Chordata > Chondrichthyes > Torpediniformes > Narcinidae > Narcine > Narcine bancroftii. The sequence continues at coordinate 191,903,054 of NC_091470.1, read as the reverse complement.
CCATCACAGGCGCAGTAATAGAGTTGCGCTAACTGCCCAAATATTTTGAACAGTGGGAGGAAACTGAAGCACCCAGGGAAAATCCACGGGGGCTCGGAGAGAATGAAAAATCTTCGAGACAATGCTGGATTCCAACCTGCAACAGCTTCGTAATAATCACACCGCCCCAGATTAAGTCAGGTTTCCAACATCCGCATTTGTTTTTTTTATTTACCACGCAGCAGTTATTCATCCTTCCTGACACTGATTTGTTATAATGGAAGGTGACTGAAGGCAGTGACGTTTCTAAAAGAACAGCTATATTTTTTTACGGTGTGAATGAATGCAGGATCACAGCAGTTTGTATCCTTGAACTGTGAGAGTTGAGTGAATAAATATGTCAGCATTGCAGTGTGTACCCTGTCCTGGGAAGGGTACAATGGTGACAGCATTGAGAGATTGGACTAATAATCTGGAGATTGTAAACCTGAATTTTAAGAGGGAAAAAAAACTGTAATGACCATCAAAACTATCAGATTATTGTCAGAAAACAGTGAATGTAATGATGTTAGCTTGGAGGTAAATACACAGTCTTAAGATTTCTAGTGTATGTCCCCACCAACAGACGCTGGTTGATGAATGGTTGGAGTTTTACAAGGAGGACAAGGTGGCTGGTCTACTGGAACTACTTAACTTCTTCATCCGCTGCTGTGGATGTAAAGGTAAACCAAACCCGACAATGACCCTGCTGTTCATAGTTTGTGTGATTAATGAAATGTCTTTGATATCTTGACAGTAAAATCAATCGCTCGTCTGCATCAAGATGCTTTTGCTGATTTGTGTTTGGCTCTACTGCAGAGCTGAGTCGTAGGCAGAATGTTGGGGGGGGGGGGGAGAGGGTGGTGTAAACTGTCCTTGTGGCAAATGGACATCACTGTTCCATGCAGAAATACTGGAGGAACTCGGATGTCACGGCATCCATATGAGGTGAAGGTACCGACATTTTGGGCCTCTCAGGCTCAAGGCGTCAACATCTTTGCCTCTTATGGATGCTGTGAGACTGGCTGAGCTCCTCTGGCATTTGTGTTTTCACTACCATCACACCATCTGCAGACTTTTTGTTTCATGTCAAGGTTCAGTGCTTCAACCACTGCTCTCGAGCAATCCTGTTGGATTGAGGTTGAATGGCAGACTCCTCCTCCTGTATGATTGCCCTCGAGGGGCCAAGCAACCTCCCATTCACACAGAATCAGGCATGGGCATCTCTTCCAGTAGGCTTAAGCATAAGAGGGAGCAAAGTGACCGCTAGAGATTCTCAGCAGATCATGCAGTGTCTCTGGCAGGTTGGCCAAGCTTTTTTGTGGGCCACATACAGAAAAAATAACAATATTAAGTCTGGCAGTTTTCAATATGCTACACTGCAGGAAAAATTGTCTTTTTTTTTAAAAAAGACCAGAAAACCTCTGCTTACAATTATTTTCTATCAAAAGAACTCTGACGCTACTGAACAGTTTCACTGTTGACGTGACGGTAGTTTACGTGCTCACATATTACAGTCGGCATTTCTGTATCTGCTGCTCTTTAACTGAATGCATTAAAACTCATTCAAAAAGCACAAAGTTGGGTGGGAGACAAGAACAGGAGGAAAGGTACAAGGCGATCTCAACATTTCTCCACAACTCTCGGTGAATACAGATCATGGCCCAAGTGTCCACCTTAAAAATGGGCAATGGGCCGCAATCTGGCCACCCCTGGTCTCGAGGAGCACTGTGGGACCTGCTGAGGTTCTCCAGCACTTTTGTGTGTTGCACTACAATCAGTGTTTGCAGACTTTCCTGTTTACTGTAGTTCAGGGTTGTACTCAGACACCTTCTGTTCCTCTGCAATCAAGCTTGAGCAGAAAACCTGCTTCTGTTAGGGGAATCGGTTCTTGGAGATGAGGGGGAAGGAATTATACACATTGCTTTTCTTTCGCATCAGGTGTCATTTCCTCAGAGATGTTCCAAAAGCTTCAGAATGCAGAGATAATTCGGAAGTTGACTGAAGAGTTTGATGAGGTGAGTCTATGGCATCCTGTTAAAGTTCAAGATTTCATTTGTGTACAAAGATTTAAAGATGGATAAGAGAAGGGGGAGAAGGGGAAAAAAAGAGAGAGCTTTGTTATAGGTATAGGAAAATAGTGTTCTCTGGGGGTGGGAGAATAATGGTCACTGCGAAATCGGTTGACGCTTGCGAGCAAGTTCGCAAACCGAATGGAAAGGGGAGTTGTGGTTGCCGTCAAGGGGCAATCCAAGGAGGGGAGGTTCATTTGGGGTTAAAGGGTTATTGCTTGTGGGGACTGTTGGGGTATTTCATGACTTAAATTAAAAAGGAAAACTTAAAAAAACAGTAATGGGAAAAAAAGGGGATGGAGATGGTGAAGAGGTGGAAAAGAAGTGAAAATAAATATATAAGATGGCTACGTTGGACTATATGACTATAAACATTAACGGAATAACGACACAGGAGAAAGGAAAGGTGACTGGGGGAGAGGGGAGTTTTTGGCTCTGAAAAGGGGAAAAATGTGAGGAAAGATTAGGGGCGAGGGTTAACAGAAACCTGAGAAGTCGATGTTACTGCCATCCGGTTGGGGGGGGGGGGGGGGGGTGTGCCCAGAAGGAATATGAGGTGTTGTTCCTCCAGTGTGCAGGTGGTCTCAGTCTGGCACAACAGCAGGGATCTTCCAGTGCCACCTGACGCCCCATTCCCTTACTGACCATGGAATTGAAATAGGTGGCACTGGAAGATCCCTGTTGTTGTGGCGGACAGAGCCAAGGTGCTCAACGAATTTATAGTGTATCTGCCTTCCAGTCATTTTTCACTTCCAGGTGGGTGAGGAATGTGCATCTCCACATCTGTGCCTGGGAAATGGTGTTGTGAACCATTCCTTGCTCCTTTTTGTATGGGTATTGTCAGAAAACTGACACAGTTCCTCTGTTGTTGCAGGACAGTGGTGATTACCCCTTGTCGATGACTGGCCCTGTGTGGAAGAAGTTCCGGCACAATTTCTGTGAATTCATCACCGTGTTGGTGCGTCGGTGTCAGTACAACGTCATTTACGATGAGAACATGGTGGACACGGTCATTTCCCTCTTGACTGGTCTCTCTGATTCCCAGGTCCGTGCTTTCAGGCATACCAGCACTCTGGCCGGTTAGTATTACAAGGCCCATCTCTTATGTTTAAGCACTGTGGCATAAGGGCTTCACAAAAGGGTCTTGGTGTTTTGTCGTTGGAGCTGCCCCTGGTGTTTGTGGATAGGCGAACCAGCAGAGTTTCAAAGGGGCTGGAGCTTCAGGTTGGGGGCACCTGGTGGATTCTGTGGTGTGTGTCAGCAATATTTAATTTTGGTCCTTACAGCAATGAAGCTGATGACAGCACTGGTGGATGTGGCCTTGAATCTGAAAGTTCACCAAGAAAACAATGAGCGTCAATATGACACTGAGCGGAACAAGGCAGCAGGCAAGAGGGCCAACGACCGGTTGGAGATGCTGCTGCAGAAACGTAAGGAGGTGAGCAGCAAGTAATGCAGTACTTGTGGGCTTGTCTGTCTGAACGTGTGATGAACTACTGAAGGATGAGAAAATAACAGAATCTGTAGTCACTAAACCTGGCAGGCAGCACTTGTGAGCATTTCAGGTCTGAAACATTTATCAGAGCTGCTCTCAGTTTGGGGGGGGGGTGGGGGAGGTTGGGGAAGAAATACTAAAAACATTTATCGGAGCTGAGAAAGGGAAATAAAATCGGTAATTTTAAGGTGCATGGAGGGATGGAGAGGGCAGAAAGACGACTGCCTATGATAGGGTAAGAATGTCAGATGAGTAGTTTGTATGTGGTTATGTCTTTTCCTCTGTTGGTACCTGTAAATAATAGCAGAATTGGTGGCACGATTAGCACAATGCTCCCAGTGGCCTAGAATTGAGTTCTCTGCTTGTCTAAGAAGGTTGTACGTTCTCCCCATGACCTGCATGGGATTCCACCGGCTGTTCCAGTTTCCTTTCACCCTTCAAAAGCGTATGGGTTTGAAGGTTAATTGGGTGTAATCGGGCAGTGCAGGCTCGTGGGCCGAAAGGGGCCTGTTCCCGTGCTGTCTAGATTTTTTTTAAAAACTCCAATGTGGCGAGTAGGCCAGATTGTACCCGTGGGGAGAGGACAACCTGACGTATCCACTGGATAGCTTTTAGCACACATGCAAGTTCTGATGCAGACCCAGAGCGAGTTGGCAAAAGTTGGAGAATTAAATAGTCTGGAATGCTGAAATGTACAGGATCACTCCAGTGTAATTTACTGCTTAATCAGCATTTCCTCTCCACAAAAGCTGCCTAATTTATCAATTGTTTTTTAGAGATACAAACCCTTCTGTCTCATAAGCCAGTGCCGCTCAAAAACACCAATTAGCTTTCAAACCCCGTATGTTTTAGGAGGGTGGAAGGGAACCTGAGCACCCAGAAGAAACCCATGTGGGCATGGGGATAATGCACAAACTCCTAACAGGCAGCACTGGATTTGAACCTGGCGCTGTAATAACATTGTGCAACATTAACCTGCTGAATGTTCCCAGAATTTTGTTTTTACTTCAGATTTCTACATATGCATTTTAATTTGCAGTGTTTTGTGTGCAGTGTAGCTGTACCATGCTGGTGTAAAATGCACTTGTCTCATTTGGACCGACCAGATGAAGATTGGAGTTAAGTAGCAGTGTTCGAGTAATGTTTACCAATTGCCAGAGTTCAGTGGTCCATCTGAGAGATGTCTTGAATGAGAGTTAATTGTCATTTAAATAAATACAATGCATTGATGTATGTACAGTAGAAGTCATAAAATCAGGACTGCTCGGGGATTGGGTCGGTCCGGATTTTTGGGTTTTCCAGATTCTTGGGCAGGACTTTTAAAATTTAAATTTAAGATGGAATAAAGAAGAGAGGAACAGGTAAATTTTGAGAGTTTATTCATTAGCAAAAACAGCACACTTCATTTTTCCAAACATACAGTTTTAAAGAAAAATAAAAATGCTGTTGTACCTCTGTGGCACTTGCGCACGGACACAAAATTAAAGTCCAGATTCTTGGGTGGTCCGGATTTCTGCCATCTGGATTTTTGGACTTCTACTGTGATGAAAGCAGTACTGCATCTTCTGCGGTACTTAACTACAAATGCACAATAAAGGAACACAAAGGGAAGGCGGTCGAATCAGGTGGTCCTGGCATAATGTTGTGGGGGGGGGGTTCAAGAGCCTGATAGCTGTTGGTAGGCGGGAGGAAACTTTGTGAACCTAGAGGTGATAAACTTCAGCTGTCCGCACCTTCTACCTGACACACTGAACTGGTCCACGGTCACAGACTAACCCTTGAATTTATTATTCGGTGTCCTACTTTGCTTATTCCACACTGAAATGGCTCTCATCTTATTTTACAGTTGCTGCAGAATCAGGAAGAAATTGAGAACATGATGAATGCGATCTTTAAGGGAGTGTTTGTCCATCGGTATCGGTAAGTTGCAGCTGCTTGAATACAAAATCCCGCATTCCTTTAATGGTCTGGTGGTCGTCCTGAGAAATCTTTGTACAGAACGTGCCAGTGACCAGGTTGATCTGTGTTGGGGTGAGTGTTGTGCCACCTTAACCATGTATCATCTCACCGTTTTCACTCGTTTGGCAGGGATTTTATTGCTGAGATACGGGCAGTCTGTATGGAAGAGATTGGTGTGTGGATGAAACGCTACAGCGACTCGTTTCTTAATGACAGCTACCTGAAGTACGTCGGCTGGATGTTGCATGACAAGGTACCTGCGATTTATTAATATACCAAGATGGATAAACAGCAGAGTGGTGGTGTTGGAATAACTGCAGATAAGTGTGAGATGTTACATTTTGGTAGAGCTGACATACATGGTGAACGGTGGGGCATTGAAGAATGCAGTAGAGGGATCCTAGAGGGATCTAGGAATAATGGTTCATAGTTCCCTGAAGGTGAAGTCACATGTGGATAGGGTGGTGAAGAAAGCTTATGATATTTTGGCCTTTATAAATCAGAGCATTGAGTCTAGGAGCTGGGCTGTTATGTTAAAATTGTACAAGGCTTTGGTGAGGCCAAACTTGGGAGTATTGTGTACACTTTTGGTCACAAAAGTTTAGGAAAGATGTCAACAAATTGGAGAGAGTGCAGAGAAGATTTACTAAACTTTTGCCGGGGTTACAGGGCCTAAGTTCTCGGGAAAGTTTAAATAAGTTAGGTTTTTATTCTTTTTAAAATGTTTTATTTTTCACACTTTAAACCATATTGATCAAGATGCATACATTTTCCTTCTTAAATATATACAGTGTCGTTTTCTCCCCCCTTCCCTCCTCCCCTCCCTCCCTCACCTCCCCTCCCATTTATTTAAAGTTCAGAATATAAGAAACATTAAACCCATTAAACAATGTTGTCACTCAATAAAAATAAACAAGAAATTCCACTGAGTCATTTCTTTTCATTATCTTCTCCTTCTGTCATTTTAGGTGGTAGATGTCCACGGTAGGTTTTCTCTATTGTGTTTCATGTATGGCTCCCATATTTGTTCAAATATTGTAATGTTATTTCTTAAATTATATTTTATTTTTTCTAATGGAATACATTTATTCATTTCTATATACCATTGTTGTATTCTCAAGTTATCTTCTAATTTCCAGGTTGACATAATACATTTTTTTGCTACAGCTAGGGCTATCATAACAAATCTTTTTTGTGCTCCATCCAAATCGAGTCCAAATTCTTTGTTTTTTATATTACTTAGGAGGAAGATCTCAGGTTTTTATTCTTTGGAGCATAGAAGGTTGAGAAAGGATTTGATTGAGGTATTTTAAATTATTAAGGGTAAAGATACAGTTGACATAGAGAGGCTTTTTCCTTTAAGAAAGGGGGGAGATGCAAACAAGAGAACATGAACTGAGAGTATAAGAGTTGGGATGTTAAGGTAAAGTTTCATAAGACGTTGGTTAGGCCAAATTTGGAGTATTGTGTGCAGTTTTGGTCACTGAGCTACAGGAAAGACATTAATAAGGTAAAGAGAGTGCAAAGAAGATGTTGCCCGGACTTCAGGAACAGGGAAAGGTTAAACAGGTTTGGACTTTATTCCCTGGAGCGTAGAAAAATGAGAGGAGATTTGACAGAATAAGGGTAGGTAGGCTTTTTCCACTGAGGTTGGGCTAGGTACAAATCGGAGGATGTGGGTTAAAGAGGAGAGGTTTAGGGGGAGCAATTAGGGGGAAGTTCCTCACAGAGAGTGGTGGGAGTATGGAATGAGCTACAAGCTGAAGTAGTGAATCTGGGCTCGATTCTGACATTTAAGAAAAATTTGGACAGGAATGTGGAAGGGAGCAGTATGGAGGATGAAGGAACAGGTTAGGTGGTCGGCAGACTAATAAAGCCTATCTATGGTTCTGTGGTTTAAATAAGTCTGTGTCGAGAAATTCTGTCTCTTGAGAAATGCTGGAGAACCCAGAGACTGCCAGGTGCTGTAATCTCAAGTAAAATTAAACTTGGAAGAACGGGTCTCGCAGTCGCAGGAGTCACACCACAAAAGACTTGGGGGGTTTTTAGTCTAGAAGTTTGAGTATATTCTGATTGTGGATATATTATATATAATGCTGTATCAATTCAATCAATAATGTGGCTTCCATTCAGTTTGTGTATTTGGGAAATCCAATCTGGTGGGCCAGAATCTACTTCCAGTTTGAGGTCTGTCACAAGCACCTTGATCCTTAACCCATCATCTTGCCTGTTACATTATTTCAGCAACGAGAAGTGAGGCTGAAGTGCTTAAAGTCCCTCCGACATCTGTACGAAAGCAAGGAAATCTGCCAGAAATTGGAGCTCTTCACCAACCGCTTCAAGGTAAAGGCCTCTTCTCCATTCTTCTCCATTACCCGGATCTGAATGAATGAGGTTCATTGTCATCTGCACCGGAGATGCATTGGAAGTCTTACCGTAGCTTCCCTCCTCTCTGACTAATCCCGTTTGACAAGGTCACAAAACAGAGGGACAGAAGTAGGCCACTAGGCCCATCGAGTCTGTTCCGTAAATCTACACTAAGCTGCTCTACACTAGTTCCAATTTCCAGCCTTTCCCCCATATCCCTTGATACCCTCACTAATGAGATACTTGTCTATTTCTTGTTTAAATACTCCCAGTGATCTGGCTTCCACTACTGAATGCAGCAGTAAATTCCACAGATCCACAACCCTCTGGCTAAAGAAGGTCTTCCTAATCTCTGTTTTAAATGGATAACTTCTAATTTTCAGACTATGACTCCTTGTCCCTGATTCACCTGCCAAGGGAAACATCTTACCTGCATCCACCCTATCTAAACCTTTCAAAATATGAAATGTCTCTGAGATCTCCTCTCATTCTCCTATACTCCAATGAATACAACCCAAAAGTTGCCAAACGCTCCTCGTACTTTAGCCCTTGCATTCCGGGAATTATCCTAGTAAATCTCCTCTGCGCCCTCTCCAACAACATCACATCCTTTTTAAGATAGGGGGCCCAAAACTGTACACACTTCTCCAAATGAGGTCGCACCAGTGCCCCATAGAGCCTCATCAACACCTCTTTACTCTTATACACTACACATAACATGAGAGAGGGGAAAAAAGAGTATTCTGTGCGGACAGGCAAATTTTCTTCACTAATGGAGGATGGTGTATCTGGTCTGATCTTGGAACTTACCAGCATTTGGATCGTGGGACTGGCTCCCTTCGCAGCATGGGTTCAAGCCTTGTAGCTCATGGTTTATTTTTGGATTGAGCTTTTTGGCCTTTGATTTCCACACAGGATAGGATGGTGTCTATGGTCCTAGACCAGGATTACGATGTAGGAGTGGAAGCAGTCAGCCTATTGACTCTCATTCTCCAGTAAGTATTTTACTGTTTTGTATGTTCATCAATTTTTATAGGTGTTAAGAACATAAGAACATAAGAAATATGTTTGGCCCGTCGAACCTGCTCTGCCATTCAATGTGATATTGGCTGATCTGATGAGATCCACACCAACTTGCCTTTTCCCCATATCCCTTAATTCCCCTACTATGTTAAAATCTATCCAGCCTTGTCGTAAATATATTTTACTGAGGTCACCTCCACTGCTTCAATGCGCAGCGAATTCCACAGATTCCCCACCCTCTGGGAAAAGCAGCTCCTCCTCATCTCCGTCCTAAATCTACTCCCCTGGATCTTGTTGGCTTGGATTTATTGTTCATCCTTGACTAACCTTGAGAATTACAGAACACTGCAGTAGAAACTGGCCCTTCAGCTCATTAGTCCATGCCAAGGTATTCTGCCCAGTCCCACTGACCTGCACCTGGTCCATAGCCCTCTCATCCATATACCTATCCAAATATTTCTTGAGTGTTGAAATCCAGCCCATATTCACCATTCCCGCCCTTCCGCGCGTTCCATTCCCGCCCTTCCACATTCACTCTCTGCGTGAAAGAGAAAAAAATGACTACCTTTTGTTAGGTCTGCTTTGTTCATGAATGAGTGAGTCAAACACCAGACTGAGTCGAAATCAAGGTTCTTTGTTCTTTATTGCCGGATTGTAACACTTGCAACTAACAGTGTTAGTTGGAGAAGGCGCATTCTGCCGTTATCAGCAAGTGGTGTTTTTTATATACCTTAGGATACGTACTTAGTAAATTATTATACCATGACATTGTCCAATGAATAAACTGTTGCTATCCCTCTCTGCTAGCCTCCTGCACATCAATTTGTCATCCCCACTCTTATCTTGAGAGTACAAGGTCACAACTGCATCTTGTTACGGCCCAGCACTGGGTGACTCCCTCTACATTCCCAGCTCATGATGTTTTTACCTAACACTTTTCAATGGCAGTCCATTGGTGCAAATCTGGCAGTGCTGACAGCTGGGGACAAACTTGTCAAATGCATTCCTCACTTATGTGAGGTGTTGTATGAAATAATTGAAGATTGTATGACGCAAAATGCTGCAAGCTATTCGATATGACCATTGTACACAGAATCAACTAATGGCACTTGTGAAATCTGCTCATAAATAGTTGTCACGGGCTCTACATCCCCAACTGTTCCTTAAAGGAGCCATGAATCAACTATCTAATTAACAAGTTACCCTTTAACTATAAATGTAGCTCACTCTTTAACTTTGAATCTTCATTGTTTTATCATTCAATAATCAGACCTTTGACATTTGAACCTCCTATTTGATCTACTTTAATTTAAATTTAGACAAACAGCATGGTAACAGGCCCTTCCAGCCCACAAGCCCGTGCTACCGAAATACACCCATGAACCTACAACCCCCTTGTGTGTTTGGGCAGTGGGAGGAAATCGGAGCCGTCGGAGGGAACCCACGCAGATGTGGGGAGACAGCGCTGGACTTGAACCTGGGTCTACGCTGATCGTGCCATCAATCTTCTTTGTTGCAAGAGCAAGTGTTTGTTAGAGAAATATTCTATGTTGGATCATTTGCATATCACTCAGAGGGTAGTCCATATTCGGAATGAGCTGCCATAGGAAACTAGAAGTGGGCACAGTTTTGACATACAAAAGAAAGGGTTTGGAGAGATATGGAGCTAGCCCAGAATGCCAACTTGGTCAGCATGGATGTGTTGGCCTGTCAAAATAAAGTTTGGATCAGAAAAAATATGCTTGATGGTTTTGATAAAAGATTGCTGAATGGGGTTCCCTGTCATAATGGTTCAGGTGTTTGCCACTTTGAAAGACAGCCAGAAGAGAGCTGTGTGTCTTGCATATGTTGACTTGGAAATCTTTGACAGCCAGAAGTTAGAATCAGAATTTGTCATGGAAATGTCATGTCATTGTTTTGCAAATATTGCTCTAAAATTGCATTTTAAAATAAATAAATTAGTGGGGTTTTTTTTAATAAAAGGGGTGAGGTAGTGTCTGTAGTTCATTGTCCATTCGGAAACCTAATGGTGGAGCAGGAAAAAGCTGCTTTTGTACTGTTGAGTGCTTGTCTTCAGGCTCGTGTATCTCCTTCCCGATGATAGTGAAGTGAAGAGGGCATGGCCTGGGTGGTGGGGATCCTTGAGGATAGAGGCTGCTTTCCTAGGGCACTGCCTCTTGTAGATTGCCCTCAATTAAGTGAAAATTGATGTGTGTTGGTGCAGGCCAAGTTCACAACTCTGTAGTCTTTTGCCTGTCCTGGGCATTGGCACCTCCGTACCAGACAGTGATGCAACCGGTCAGAATGCTTTCTGCGGTACACCTGTAGAAATTTGCAAGTCTTTGTTGATGTACCAAATATCCTCACAAAGTAGAGTCGCTGGCAAGCCTTGTTCGTGATTGCGTCAACATGGAGGTCCCAGGACAGATCTTCAGCGATTTTAACACCCAGGAATTTGAAATAGTTTAAGAGAAACACAAAACCTGCAGATTTTGGAAATTGCTGGAGGAACTCAGCAGGTCAGGCAGCGTCCATCCAGCGATTCGGGTTGGGACCCTTTATCTGGGAAATAACTTGCTTGTGTAAACAGGTTATTCATGACTTCCTCTCAGCTGACACGCTGAGAAAAGTTCAGCACACTTCCTCAGTTCCTTGCAGCAGGTCAGAATAGAATCTTTGGATAATTTTTAGGCATCTCGGTTTACCAAAAGAACTTGCTGAAGATTATTTAATCATGGCTCTTGCTTTTTATAAACAGCTGATAAGCATTTTTTAAATACTTTTTGACCCTGCCTGATGACTTCAATGAAACTATGCGCCTTATTGTACCTGTTTGAGTTGCCTCTTCCCATCAAATGGAATAATCACTTTCTCAGTGTTGTTTTGCTCTTTAGCCTCTCGTTGCTATTTTTAGTTACACTGATATTCAATGGTGTTTCTGTATAATTTGTATTCTCAGTTTTTTAACTTTGTCGGGAGGTTAGAACACAGAAACATTACAGCACAGTACGGGCTCTTTGGCCAAAGGTACCATGCTAACCTATGCAAACCTACTCCAGATCAATCCAGTCCATCCCAACCGCACAAGCCATCACATCCCAATTTTATTACATCCCCATGCCTATTTTAGAGTCTTTGAAATGTTGCTGCAGTACCAGCCTCCATCACCACCATCGCCAATACATTCCAGGCACTCACCACTCTCTGTGAAAAGAAAAAAAAACCCTTAAATGCTATCTCCCCTAACCTCTTTTCCCCCCATGCCTTATATCCAGGTTGTGGATTTAAATTCTACTCCAGCCTTCGAGTGCATTATCTAAGGTGGTATAAATGAGGGACATGTGAGTTGAGCAAGAAAGTCTACAGACTCTGGGGTTCAGCAGTGCTTTCTATAGATGCTGCGTGACCTCTGTTTCTCTTGCATTTTTGTATATTGAGCAGGTTTACTGCCTTGTCCCTTGGGCGAATGTGGGAGATTCTGTGGGCTGCTTGAAGAGAACCAGGAATATTTACTTTGGGCGACCTTGCCATTATGTATTCTGTGACCAATGTCATTAAAAAGTCCATCTAATATTTGACTCATTGCAGTGAGTGGGATCTTCCTGTGCAAAATTGGCCACATCACTGCCAGCACTGAATGGAACTTCATTGAGCTTTGTAAAATGTGCTTTGAGGTCATTGTTGCTGCTGTTTCATTGCACGCCCTCCTTTGTGTCCAGGAATACTGATGATGTGTTGAGCAATGAGGAATGCGAGTGTGTGTATCCCCTGGTCTATGCCTCTCACCGACCAACAGCAGCAGCTGCAGGACGTTTTGTCTACATTAAGTAAGTTTGATATGCGCTCTTTGTTAACTTGCTGGTTTTATCATTACGTGTGTAGCCAGTGAGACCAAGATGAGCTACTCGTAGACTGCCTATTCTAGGATTGTCACTTGGGCCATTAGTTAACCAATTTTTCTCTACCGCGATTCCTCTGCAAAGCATAGAGATGGAGCATCTGGTACAGACTATGACCTGGTTCATAGAACGTAGAACCTTACAGCTCCAGTAAAGGTCCTTCGACCCTCTCGATGTTGTGCTGACTGACGTAAACCTACTCAAACTAACCTTTCCCTCCCTTACGTACAGAATTCTCTACTTTTCTGACATCTAAGAGTCTTGTAAATGTCTCTATTGTTTCAGCCTCCACCATCACCCCAGGCAATCAGAATCAGAATTGATTGTCATGAACGTGTCATGAGATTTCTTGTTTTGCACCAGCATAATTTTGCAAATAAATAATTGTGTAAGAAAAGGTCAGTGAGGTAGTGTTGGTGGTTCATTGTTCATTCAAAAATCTGATGGCGGAGGGGAAAAAGCTGTCCTCATGCCACTGAGTGCTTCTCTTCAGGCTCCTGTACCTTTTTCCCCAATGGCAGCAGAGTGAAGAGGGCATGGCCTGGGTGGCAGGGGTCCCTGAGGAAAGAGGCTGCTGCATTTCAGGGTCCTATCACTCTGATTTATAACACCTTGGATTGGTCGCCTTCCACTGATGTTTCCATGCACATTTGAACCAGGTACCATAAAGGACAATGACCAGTTCGCAGTCTCAAACCTTTGGTCAAATGAAGAAAGTGAAGCCTCAGTGACCCTACAACAACTTCCTGAACAATAACGGAGTTCATGAAAGGTTGGGCACAAGCAGCTGCAGTTTGTGCCTTGGTGGGTGGGGGGGGGAGTTTGAGGAGGTGATGTGAGTGCTAGACTCCCGCCCATCACCCATTCCTCTACCACTTCCTTGTACCTGCTGTGATATTGAATTTTCTTGAGTAAACTTTAGGCCCATGGACTCCGGCCTTTCTGATCATACCTGTAATGAAGTCCCACTCTGTTTCAGACTACGACGTCATCATGATGCGACTCGAGACGAGATCACGGCCAAAGAGCAAGGCAAACGCAGTGCTAATGGAGAACTCATTCGGCTTCTACTCGCGTTTTTCTTGGAAAGTGAGGTACTTCATGATCAAGTTCACAGATTGTTGCGATTTCAAATATTTCCATCGGTGTAGCAGTACATATAATGACCAAATTGCTTCTCGGATTTTTAAAAAAATTTTTCACACTGAATCATGTCAACCAAAATATGTACAAACGTTTCTCGTTAAATTTATACAGTGACCTTTTTTTCCATTTTTTTCCCCCTTTCCCTCCCTCCCCTCTACCCACCCCCCCAAATCCCATTGGTATTCAATAATAAAACAATATCTTCACACAAAAGAAAATAAACAAGAAAAAGGCGTCGTCTATTTATTACACACTGAATCAAGTCGTTTTTTTCGTCTTATCATTTTCATTTTAGGGGATGGAGGTTGAACGCAAGCTCTCTCTGATATGTTCCATGTACGGTTCCCAAATTTGTTCAAACACTGTGACTTTATTTTTTAAATTATATGTTATTTATTCCAATGGAATACATTTATTCATCTCCAAGTACCATTGCTGTATTCTCAGGCTCTCTTCCGTTTTACAAGTTGGCATTATACATTTTTTTGCGACTGCTAAGGCTATCATAATGAATCTTTTTTGTGCTTTATCCAATTTGAGGCCTAATTCTTTACTACTTATGTTATTTAAAAGAAATATCTGTTTTTTTTGGTATGTTATTGTTTGTAATTTTATTTAGTATCTGATTTAGAATAAATTTAGTAGCCTCTTTTAATTTGGCTATGTATTCCATTAATGTTTATAGTCATATGGTTCAACATGGCCATCTTATATCTTGTTTACATTTCTTTTCCACCTATTCTCCACCTCCATCCCCCTTTCCCCCATTTTCATCTCTTAGTTTTCTCTTATTAAACTTAATGTACGACAACACATTTAAAACCTAAAGTACCCCCACGGTTCCCACACCCACACATACCTTGCCCCCAAAAGTTCCCTCCCTCTCTGAGTTGCCTCTTATCCCTTGCCGGGCAACCACAACTCACCTTTTCATTTGGATTGTGATCTTGCTCGCAGCGTCAACTGATTTTGCAGTGACAGTTTTTCCCTTCTCCTCTTCCCCCCCCCCACCCAGCCCTCCCCAGAAAACACTTTCTTTTAACTTGTATAATAAAGCTCTCTTTTTTCCCCCTTTCTTCCCTTTTCATTCCCTTCTTTAGTTCTTACTTATACATTATTTTTACATCTTTATATGTATTTTATCGCCGTTCTTCATTCTTGTTACATCTCTTCATCTCTCCTTCTGTCCTGCAGGCGTTCTGCAAATTTTCGTGCTTTCTCCGAATCCGAGAACAGTCTGTTTTGCTCCCCAGGGATAACTATATAAGCTGGAAATCTTAACATAAATTTATAGCCTTTTTTCCATAGGATCGATTTTGCTGTGTTAAACTCCTTCCTCTTTTTTAGGAGTTCAAAACTTATGTCTGGGTAAAAAAATATTTTTTGACCCTTGTATTCCAATGGTTTTTTTTTGTCTTCTCTAACTAATTTTATTCCTTGCCCTCTCCAGTATATTTTCTCTTGTCATGTATTTCAGAAATTTTACTAAAACTGATCTTGGTTTTTGTTTTGACTGGTTTCGGGGCTCGTGTTCTGTGTGCCCTTTCTATTTCCATTCCTTCCTGTATTTCTGGCATTCCCAGGACCTTTGGGATCCATTCTTTTATAAATTCATTCATATCTATGCCTTTTTCATCTTCCTTTAGGCCCACTATCTTTATGTTGTTTTGCCTTCTATAATTTTCCATTATGTCAATTTTCTGAGCTAACAACTCTTGTGACTCTAACTTTTTTGTCACTTTCTTCCAATTTTCTTCAGTCATTCACTTCCATTTCTACAGCCATTTCTCGTTGATCCACATTTTCTAATCTTTTCCCTATTTCTGTCATGACCACCTCTATTCTACTCACTTTTTCTTCTGTACTTTTCATTTTTCTTTTCATTTCACTAAATTCTAATGTCAACCATTCTTTTAATGCTTTCATTTGTTCTTGAAATTAAAAAAAAATCTATATACTGTCCATCTATTTTACCTTCTATTCCTCTGTGCAGAGCTTGGTCTTCTTCTGTGTCTGCACCTGTGTTTGTGTTTTCTTCTTCTCTTCCTTGTATCTGTGTCTCTTCTGACTTTCTTGTTGAGTTGCTTGTCTCACTTTGCTGGGCGTCTTCTTGCATGATTTCTTGCTGTTGGTCCTCTTCTTCTGGGCTACTCATCTGTTGGGCCTCCTGTTGCTGTTCTTCTTTCCTATCACTCCCTTTCCTGTCGCTTTCCTCTTCTTCCAGCTGAGAGCCCTGATGTCGGGCATCCCTCAGCTGGTCGCGCTGTGTTAGTTCACTCCTCAGCTGGGCCCCCCTCCTGTCGGTGTTTTCTTCCTTAGTGTGTGCATTGCGTGCATCTGTTTGGCTCAGAGAGCCATTTTTGCAGTCCAGCAGTCGGGAGGTTGCGACTCTCTGGGGTCGTCGCCAACCTTGGGGAGTGGGCTGTTTTCTCCATGACGACTCCCTGTTTCTTCATGCAGGAAAGGCCTTCTCCTTTCTCTTCCGGCGTCTTCTTTTTTTCCCGGTTTTTACTTTTTCCTTCTTAGGTGCCATTTTCTTTCTTTTTTCCATAAGTTTATCTTTTATTTGTTATGTTTTGTGTTTCTTGAACTTTGTATTTTCTTCACTTTATTTCTTTTTTTCTGGAGAGGGCTGGTATTCTCCTACCGGCCACTACTCTATCACGTGACTCCTCCTCAAATAATCTTTTCGATCTCTATTAAGTCACCTCAAATCCTCTGTTGCTGCAAAGAGAATTCTGAGCTCAATCAACCGTGCTTCGTAATCCAGGCAACATCCTGGTAAATCTCTTCTGCATCTTCTCTAACCTGACCAGAACTTTTTACAATGCTGTTATTGGTTTATGCTCACAATCTTTCATTTTCTCAAAACCAGGAATGCATACTGTACCCTCAGAATAAATCTTGCATTTCTTGCCTAGGGGGTGGGGAGAAAAACCAAATTTATTCTCCAATATCAATTGATTTATTTCTTCCTCACGTGAACACTGCTGAATTTATGTGTGTTTCTCTCTCAAGCTCCACGAGCACTGTGCCTACTTGGTGGATAGTCTTTGGGACCATGCAAGATCAGTGCTGAAAGACTGGGAGGGAATGACTGAGTTGCTACTGGAAGAGATTGGAGAAGATGAAGAGGGTGAGCTCGCAGTTTATGCTTTGAACGTATGGGAGTTCTGGTATGAACTCAAGGGTGCAGTAAGATGACAATGTCTTAGCAGGAGAGTGTGTTACAGGACATTTGTGATCCTGGATTTCTGTGCGTTTTAAAAGGTTGAGCAGAAAATAGTTTGTTTAAAATAATTGTTACAATGTGATGAGCTATTTGGTCTGAATCTTACAGGCTCTACTTAGCAGGATGAAAATGGGAAAAACTGCAACTCACAGCAGGTCAGGCCGTGCATGTGGAAAGAGAAACTCTGATTTCAGATTGAAGACCCTTTGTGAGAACTGGAAAAAAATAAAATAGTTTTACGTTGCAGAGCAGACGGGGAAGGAAAGGGATTACCTGTCATAGAACACCACAGCACTGAAAACAGGCCCTTCTAGTCTACTGAACTATTCTGCCCAGTCCCACGGTCCTGCACCCACTCCATACCCCTCCCAATCTTCTACCTGTCCAAATTTTTCTTTAAAATGGAGTCTGCATTTGTCACTTCAGCCAGCGACTCGTTCCACGCTCCCATCATTCTCTGCGTGAAGAAATTACCCCTAATGTTCCCCCTAAAGAGGAAGTCAAGGTTGTGGAGGGGCACTGGACCTTCAGTCAAATGGGTTAACCAGGCAGTTGGATAACATCTAAAGTACCATCTGTTGCAAATAGCAGGGATGTAGGGCATGCCCAGCAGGTCTCAGGAGCATTTGTAGAGAGAGAAAAGCTGATCCAGTTACCACAGAATGGACGACTTGAAGCAGGATTGATTAGTTCTGATGCACAGAGAAAGGAAACTATTGAAATGATTTTTTCATACCAGCGCTGCAGAGTGTTTCTAGTGTTACGAGCCCAAAGGACCCCAAAACCCAGCAGCAATAGACATTCACGAAGACAAATGATTTTTTAAAACAAAAGTTATTTTTAATCAACTTTAAACATGAAAATAGAATCAAACTTTAACTTAACTCTACACTTTATATCAGTGGTTCCCAACCTTTTTCTTCCAACTCACATACCAATTTAAGTATTCCCTATGCCATAGATGCTTTATGATTAGTAAAGGATTGCTTAAGGTGGTCGGTGGGTGGAAAGAAATAAATTTGAAAACCACTGTTGTAATCATGCCTAATTGATTTGTTATGGGCACGGTTTCATAACTCTAAAGGAAATGGGCCAATTACAATTTTTCTCAAGCAAAATATTTTGGTAACAATTGGGTCTCGAGCAGTGGTTCTCAACCTTCCCTTCCCACTCACATACCACCTTAAGCAGTCCCTTAATAATCACAAAGCACCAATGACATTGGGAACCACTGCTCTATACTAACTCAAATTAACCCCCTTCTAATTCTAAGCGCACGTGTATGCAATGTGTGTGTTAATCCAAGAAAAGTTCTTTGGTTCACAGTTCAATCCCACTTCTTCTTCCAAGTTCTCTGGATGCATGCAATTCTTGTACTGTGCACAGAATTTAACATGTATAAAGTTCACCATGTTTGGTGCTTGAAAGATAAATGTTTACCACTCAGGAAGGTTCTTGCAGGGCATGCAGAGAGAAATATTTATTGTTCCAGGATTTCCACAACTGAGGTACCACCATTAGTCACCTCAAGGTCTCACTGATGAAACTTGCCCCATCAAGGTTTTCCAGATAGTAACCTCTTCCTTATTCCAAGAGAAGCATCAGTCAGATAGCACTTCCAGCCATCCACTGCTTTGGAACTTTTCATCAGTTCTTCCTGGATTGCACTGTTCAGTGTCCCACACACACTGACAGAGAGAGCTTGTGTTCTTGTTGTGTCTCTGTCTGTCTCTCTGTTCTCTCTCTCTCTCTCTCTCTCTCTCTTCCCAACTGAGTCTCTAGTAAAAGCATGTGACTTGCAAAACCCCCACCTTCTCCAGCAAACAACAGGAGTTCTTCCTTCTCAAGTTGTTATCCTAAGTATAAACAAAACCCAGGAGTGACCTTTCTGTGAGCCCTTTGCAGAAAGGGTTATAGACAGCCTGACTCCAGCAAGACAATGGTCAAGCATTTTATGAGCCATTACCACCTACTGGTGAAATAACAAAGATCCTGCAATGTGAATTCTTCAGTCTTTCAAATAAGATCTGTTTTAAAATGTGTGTAACCTACTCTAAATCTTACAAATTCCCCAAAATATTATCATTACACCAGCATTTTATATTTTTAATTCCATTTATGAACAGTCCAGTTCGTCACATTCTGCTACCCCTTCTCAATAGCCCTCAGATACCATCTCCCTTTGAATGCCACAATCCTATCTGGCTCAACTATTTTGGCAGTACATTCTAGGCCCAATAAGTTGCTCTATCAAAATTATCACCTTCATTCCATGTCACCTACCTTTGTGATGCTTTCACCAACTGAACAGTTTCTCCCTGTCTACTCAATGCTTAATTTAAAATCCTTTCAGATTCCCTTGTGACCTCTGTTCAAGAATAGCCCCAGTTCTCTACTCTACCCACATTACTAAAGTCCCTGGTTCCCAGAATTGAGTTAGTAAATTTGCATCTTTTCTAAAATGTGGGGTCCAGCATTGGATATGTGTGCTGAACTAGCCACAATACCTTGATGTGAGCCTTTACTTGTTTTCCAGGTCTCAGCGATCAAGAGGAGGGTGCTCTGATTGAACTAATGGTTTGCTCAATGCGCCAAGCTGTGGAGGTTCACCCACCCATTGGCAGGTTTTCAGGAAGGAAGGTAAGACTGGGTCCAGGATGGGTGGGGACAGTGTTTAACAGCAGCAAGAGAATGGCCCAAGGGCTTGGTTGTTTCAGGACGGGTACGCTGTGGTCAATCAGTCGTATGTCACATTTGGAACATTGCATTCAGTTCAGGTTGCCTCATTACAGGAAAGATGTAAGTGCTTTGGAAAGGGTGTAGAGGAGATTTAACAGGATGTTGCTTAGTTTTGTGAATGTGTCATATGAAGCAAGGTTGACAGAGCTGGAGCTTTTCTCTTTGGAGTGATGATGAGAGGTGACTTGAGGGGTTTAGAGTGGACAGGTTTATCCTTGGGCAATGTCTGTTTAAGGTGAGGGGATGAAAATTTAGAGGAGATGTTTTGGTGGGTGCCTGGAATGCATTGCTGGGGGATGATGGTGGAGGCTGGTACAATAGGGACATCCAAAAGACTCTAAGATACACGGGTGGAGGAAAATTAGAGGGTTTTAGGTGTGAGGTTGGGAAAAATTAGATTGTTGTAGAGTAGGTTTCCATAGGTCAGCAGCACATTGTAGGCTACAGGGTCTGTACTATGCTGCAGTATTCCATGTATGTGTCCACCAATGTTGGATGCAGCTTGCTGTCTCATTCCCTGCTGTGTTATCTTGCAGTGTCAATTATAATTAAAATTTCATTGTAATCAGCTGCATTAAAATCTACCCCTTTTGCTGTTGTGGAAGTATGCTTTGTGTGCCTGGGTAACGCCTGTTCCTGTTGTTGTGGAAGTGTGCTTTGTGTGCCTGTGTAATGCCTGTTCTTTGAGGACCCTGTGTGGCAAAACGATTAAGAATGTTATCTGGTAGATAGAGGAAATATTATCTGGGCAGAGTGGAAATTGCAGTGGATTTGAAAGTTGTCGATCAGGTGAAAATCAGCTTGGTGTTAACTGAGGCAGTCGGGGGTGGGTGGGGTGGTGGTCAGCATCTTGTGTTGTACTCTTCTCCCTAAATGCATTGTTTCATACCCATTTCAGTTGCTGACTGCAAAAGAGAGGAAGCAACAGATGGATGACCGTGTCAAACTGACAGAACATCTAATTGTTATCATCCCACAGCTCCTGGCCAAGGTGAGCAGAGGGGACCATAAGATGAAAAAAAGGAGCAGAAGTAGGCCATTCAGCCTGTTGTGTTCTCTCTTCTATCCATCATGAGCTGATCCATTCTCCCACTCAACCACACACCCCTGCCTTCTCCCATAACCTTTGATATTCTGACTAGGAGTGGATGTATATGGAAATTGTCCCACAGGACAGGGCTGGAGGGGTTGGCAACATTGCCACCAATCCTGGTGAAGCAAGGGGACAAGAGTGGTAGATGCAATAATTCCCAGACATCAAGGATAGATGGGTGGCTTTTCTATATTTCAATTTTAGAGATACAGTAACCAGCCCACAAACCCACGTTGCCCAAATACTCCCTTTGACCAATTAACATACAAATCCCAAACGCTATTTGGGAGATGGGAAACCCACGTGGACACCACGAAAAATACAAGCTCCTTATGGATGGTACTGGCTTTTATCTCTGATCACTGGTGCTGTGAGAGCATCACGCTAACTCGCCCTGGTGAGGACAGATGTTTAACGAACAGGGAGTGAACAGAGAGAACCATGCGGGACTAAGTGGGCCAGACAGAGAGAAACAAGGTCAACCAGCATTTCGGGTAGGTCCGTTTTCGAGATTAAAGTGGGAATGAGAGATACAGAACATAAAAAGAGGGGGCGTGGTTTCGGTGAGGGAGGCCACGAGATGAAGAGTGGACCAGGAAGTCACGAAGAGAATGATCCGTGGGGAAGGAACTAAGTAGGTGGTGGTGGGATCTCGCTGAAGTTGCACAGGCGCAAGCAGTATCAGCAATGCGGAGGAAGAGGTAGGGAGTGGTTCTGGAGTAGGACTGGAATAGAGACTATTCCACACACCCGACAGAATGGGGGCGGGGAGGGGGGCATAGCTGGAGCCCATGGATGTGACCGTGGCTGCATGCTGAAGCAGGAGGAAGAGGCAGTCGTTGAGGGTAAGAACAAGCTGCATCAAGTGGAGGAGAGAGGGACTGAACTGCTCTGTTATGAGGGGGAAACCAGGGATCCAAGGTGAAGTTGAGGTGGTGAGAGCCAGATGTCGAGGTCCTTTCTCCAGACGGAACGCCGGCAGTTTCATCCTTGATGATGTCAGTCCATCTGCGCTGGGCAGGACATGTTGTCAGAAGGCCTGACGGAAGACTGCCCGAGGACATCTTGTACGGCCAACTGCCCAGTGGTACCCGGTAATGAGGATTCCCAGTGACCACGGTACAAGTATGTTCTGCACGGGAGCCTCGTGAAAGCTGACATGGCCCCATCAACCTGGGTGGATCTGCCTGAAAATCGCTCGCAGTGAGGGACGCCATCAGAAAAGGTGTGGATGCTGCTGAGAATCAGCTAAAAGAGGAAGGGGAAACGAAGTGCCACAGTAGCTTCTGCCCCTCCTGGCCTCACCTGCCAAGTATGGGGCAAGCAGGGCCTGTCAAGGATTGGCCTGTATAGCCCCTCCAGGACGCACCAATCAAACCCCACAAACGGACAAATGAACCATCATCATGCCACAGGATGGATCGCCAGAAGAAGAGGGCCAGAGATTTGGAAGTGTACAGAAAGGGACCTGCTCAGTGAAAATGATTTTTTTTTCTCCTCTCTCCCCAGTATTCTGCTGATGCTGAGAAAGTGGCAAATCTTCTTCTGATTCCAAGCTTCTTTGACCTGGATGTATACTGCAGCAAACGCCAGGAGAAGGTGAGAATATAGTTGGGGGGTGGGGGTGGGAAACAGTGCTGTGATAATATTTGCCCTCTTTCCCATCCTTGTACCCTATGATCGTCCTATTCCCATATCCCTCTCCCACTCCAAGCCCTGAAGGAAGACACTGGAAATAATAATAGACGACACAGCCCCTCAAGCCCTTCTCGTCCAGTGATTGTGACCAGCTTGCACTCCAGGCAAACTTTTTGGTCTTATTCCCATATCCTCTTATTTGCAAATGTCCAGAAAATTGTTAATTTCAGCTTTTATTTTTTTCAAAACCCAGCAGGTAGCGCTCTCTGAGATAGAATCCCAAGAATTTATGTGAAGCTGTTTTTCCTCTCCCTTCCTTTCAGACTCCTGTGCACTATTTCCCCCACCCCTTCCTTCGCCAGATAAAACTCCCTTTTGCCATTCACAGTACCTGGACCTTTTGCTGAAGCAAATCAGAGACATTGTTGAAAAGCACACGGAAATGGAAGTTCTCGAGGCATGTAGCCGGGCTTACTATATGCTGTGTAATGAAGACTACACCATCCACAACCGCGTGGACATTGCTCGCAGCCAGATAATCGACACCCTCGTCGGCATATTCACTGACTCTGTCGAAGACCTGCTGCACGAGGTAGGCAGGTGTACGCCGCTGCTTCAGGGCACTCTGTGAGACCCAGGGTTACTGAACATTGCCACGAGTAATAGAGCTGGGACGATCGTTGAGGAGGATAACAGAGTTTATTATCATATTCACAGGTGCAATGTACAGATGCCCTAAAATTCCTCCCTGCTTCAGTCACACTTGGTGCAAGATGCAACAACAATATTACAAATGAAATTACTGCTCTGCGCTGGTGAGACCGAGAAAGAGATGATAGAGGATGGATAAATATGTGCAGTTGCAATCAGTGCAAAAAAAAACTCAATAGTTAAGGTTACAGAAGTTTGGGGAGGTTCAAGAGCCTTGTAGCTGTTGGGGGAGGGTTAGGGGACTATTCTGCAAACTAGGCATCTGTGGTTAGCGAGGGTAGTGGAGTGGTGGGGGGGAGGGGGGAGAAGGTTGAGAATCACTGGGATCTTTTTCCCTAGGTACAACTGTTGCTAGATGATGTGCAGTTTCAAGTGAGGGGAGATGGGTTGGTGAGTTTAAAGGAGATGTGGAGGCAAGGGGGTGTCTAGAACAAGTGTAGTTGTTGAAAGCAGATACTATAGTGGTGTTTAAGAGGCTTCTGAAAGGACACATGAACATGAGGGGAATAGAGGGGTATGGATCAAGAGCAAGCAGTTTTGGTTCAATTTGGGCATCGTGTCCTGCGTAGATGGAAGGGCTGAAGGAAGGCAAACCTGAAACTCAGCTGGGTCCTTAGGAGGCAACGTTTCAGGCCTGAGCCCCTTCATCAGGGATATGAGCAAAACCAAGCAGGCGTCTGAACTAAAAGGCAGGTTGGGGGGGGGGGGAAGGAAGGAAGAAGGGGCAGGGGAAGAGGCCACAGGTGAACATAGATGGGAGGGCAGGAAAGAAAAGCTGAGATTTGATGGGGGGGGGGTAAGGGGGGGGCTCTGAATGCAGAGCTGGAGGAAAGGAGACAGAGGGATAGGGAAGGAATTGGAGGAAAAGGCGCATGGGGAAAGAGTCTTTGGGGTGGGGGCCTACCGGAAAATGGAGGTCGATGTTCATGCCATCTGGTTGGAGATTGCCCAGGTGGGACATGAGGGGTGGCTCCTCCAATCTCCATGACCGTCCTGCCGATCAAGGTAGGCGGTTCGTCCCCCTTCCTGAAGTTCACTCGAAGCTCCTTGATCTTGCTGATGTTGGGGACAGCATTTCTGTTCTGGAATCACACAGTCAAATTTTTTAATCTCCATATTCTGAATCCTCATTATCCAGTATTTGGCCGACAGCGCTGCTGGCAGTGAATTTGTAGATTGAGTTGGGGCTGAATTTGGCTTCTCAATAGTGGGTGTAGAACTGGTGTCTAAGCACGCAGCCTTGAGGTGCCTCTGTGTCCGGTGGTCAGTGAGGAGGAGGTAATCAGTGCTCAAGAAAGCAGCCTCTATCCTCAAGAACCCCACCACCCAGGCCATGCCCTCTTCACTCTGCTTCCATCAGGAAGAGGTCCAGGAGCCTGAAGACAAACACCCAGTGGTGGCACAAGGACAGCTTCTTTCCCACCACCATCAGATTCCTGAACAGACAATGAACCACAGACACTGCCTCACTTTTTCTCTTTTGCACTAGTTGATTTATTTTATTTTCAAAAAATGGAATTCTGAGCCGTTTTGCACCAGTAATATTGAGCCGCAAAGCAGCAGATTTTGTGACACATGTTCATGGTAATAAATTCTGATTCAGTGAAGCCGAGAGTCCAGTTACAAAGGGATGAACAGAGTCCCAGATCCTTGACTATTATTGATGCTGATCTGGTGTGAAAGACAGTTCATGGACAACAGCCAGACTGGTGTTCTTGTGGACCAGGTGTGGAGGCCTGGAGAGGTGGCATCCATTATTGACCTGTTGTGAATGTCGGCAGCAAAGGAATGGAGTTGCTCTGACCCGGAATCTCAGAGACTATGGTATTCATCATTGTGAGCAGGGGTCTGTAGTGAAGACCCCTTCGTGCAGAATGTTAGTCGTGAAGCAGGTTCGCAGTGCAGGTGTAGGAATTCTGCAACTCCCACTTTATGGCCGTTCAAATTACAGAAATTTGCCCTTGTAGAATTCGCAAATCACTACTCAAAAATCTGAGATCCAAAATAAAATGTTCACATGGAATTTGGAGATGGGGGAATCGATAATGACCCCAACGTGTGTTTGCTTCCAAAACCTTTTTTTAAAACTACTTGTGCATTTCTTGATGCAGTAGAAGTCCAAAAATCTAGACTACCTGCAAATCCAGACTTTTTGAAAACTCAAACTTTTAAATTTAGCCAGCTTATGTGTGCGTGTGTAAGCCGATGCAGAGAGGCAATAAATGACCACGTTTGTGGACTTCATTTTTCTTTAAAACTGCTCGTTTTGATAAACAGAGCATGCTGTTTTTTAATGAATTAACTATCAACATTTACCTCTTCATCTCTTTATTCTTCCTTAAATTTGAATTTTAAAAGTATTGTCCGAGAATCTGGAAAATCCAGATCGACCCAATCCCTGACCAAGCTGGATTTTGGGTCTTCTACTGTATGCACACAGATGAAGTGGCTTCTGGAAAAGCCCAATTATGGACTTTTGAGGAAAGCAAGCGCCCACCACCCCCCCCCCTCCAAATTGTAGCACGTGGCACCCGTGCTCGCATCTAAAGCTGCTGTAGTTCTGGGTTGTGGAGAGGGAGCAGAGAGATTGGGGCAGAGATGGCTCTGCACTGACGTAGAGTTAGATGTGATACCATGGTTGCCCAAAGAAATTGGTGATGGGGTCTGCTTGAGACGGTTGGTGTTGACAAAGAGCTAGAAGGCTGTAGCAGATGTATGGCTGGTGCAACCCAGAGGAGCCTTGTAGTGAAGCTGGATCAGTCTGCAGAGATTGCAGATTCTTGGTCAGGTGCGTGGGAAAATGATCTGGGAAAGACTGGATTTGGCGCTTGCAGTGAAACAATTGTGATGGGACAATCGGGAATGAGAAGATGACCGATTTTCTCCACTGGCTACTTCTAAAGGCTAACTTTCAAACGCATACACTAGTGAGAGACCAAAAGGACACTGTGATGGTGGGTGGGGGGTTCACTTAAACGTGCACAGGAATTCTCACAGAGGCCAGTGAATCTCTGAAATTTTGTATCCAGGAGGGTCATGATGTCTAGCTCAATGGAGCTGTTTAAAGAGGAGGTAGAATCTTTTTGAAATCATGAGAATTTAGGATTATGAGAACTAGCACAAGAAGCCTGGAGCAAATCAGCCATACTATTAGCGGGCTTGAGGGGCCAGACGACCTTCTCCTGTTCATTTTTTTTGTGTGGGTCTTGTGTTTTCATATTTTCAGGTCGGAGAGACTGACGAAGATAACCTATACACAGTAGCCACATCACTGAAGAGAATTGCTGTTCTGTACAAGTAAGTGAGGAATTCTTGTCCTTCAACACTTCCTCTGCTCCACTGACCACCCCCTTGATGCTTCTTCCTGTCAATTTCACCTTCAAGTTCCCTTGGACCTTTTCTGACAGCTCTCTCTCCTTTCTCGATCTCTGCCTCCACCTCAGGAGACCAATTGTTCACTGACATTTATTCGAAACCTACTGACTCCTACACCAATTGTTAGGTCTGCTTTGTTCATGAATGAGTGAGACAAACACCAGGCTGAGTCGAAATCAGGGTTCTTTGTTCTTTATTACCGGATTGTAACACTTGCGACCAACCAAGTTAGTCGGAGAATGCATTCTGCCGTTATCAGCAAAATGGTGATTTTTTATACCCTTGGATACATGCTTAGAACATCATCATATCATTACTTGTCCAATGACTAAAACTGTTGCTATCCTTTCCCTGCTAGCTTCCTGCCTCTCAATCCATCAATGTCTCTCTTATCTTGTAAGTACAAGGATGCATTCTGTTACTCCTTAGTACTGGGTGACTCCTTCTCCGGTCCCATCTCATGATGTTTTACCTTACACTACCTACATTCTCTTCCTGCCCAGTATCTTAAAGAACTCTAGTCCTTTCTTTCATTTATTTATCTGCATTTGTTCTCAAGGTAAGGATCTCCAATTCTGGGGCCTCCTTTTTCAGGAAACTTGGCCACTGCCCCTTCTCTACTGGTTTATGGAACCTTCACATTTCCATTTACCACACCTCTGCTCTCACTCGCCCAGACAGAATGTGTCGGGCTCCAGTTTCCACATCCAGGACATCATTAATTTCCATTTATGGTTGTTTTGTACCCTGGCTTTAATGTCTAAACCCATTTGTGTTCAAGACCTAATGCTTCCCCGGTAAGGCCTGATCCTGTCGTTGGTGAAGCATTCCTCAGTAAGGCCAGATATTAATTACTTGCCATGTTTGTCTACAGTGCACACGACCTGAGCAGGTGGGAGCTATTTGACAACTGCTGCCAGATCCTCGAGCGAGGAATTGACACCGGGGAGATACCAGAACAGGTAGCGCAATCTCCCTGCCAACTAACGTAATGTTCTAGTGTGGGGGAACTTTGAAAGGGCAGCCCTGTTAGCGCAATGCTGTTACAGAGCGAGTGACCTGGCTTCAAATCCTGCCCTGTCTGGAAAAGCTGGTACGTTCTCTACGTGTCTGCGTGGGTTTCCTCCCACCCTTCAAAAAAAAATCTAGCTTAATTGGTGTATTTGAGTGACAGGGGCTCGTGAGGCAGAAGGGCCTGTTAGTGTGTTGTATCTGTAAATAAAATAAAATTGGAATTCATTTTAAAAAGCTGAAGTTAAAACAAGATACCAAAGCCTTAAGGTCTGAACAGCCTACTACTGAGCCCAGAATGTTCTCTAACACCAGTTGGGCAGGCATGGAGTTGGAGCGTGCTGAGTGCCAATGCCTCACAAAACACCTTGGATCAGACTATGTGATAGGGTGGCCATTCCAAAAGGTGTGTGTGTGATATATCACACTATACACATACTTAGAGAGAGAGATTACACACACACTCCCTGTGTCTCCAGTTGATTCATTTGATGACATCGTTTCAATTAGCACCTACTTATGGAATGTGCACAGCATTCTCCATAGTTTCTGTAATGTTACTGAATATGAATTCTTCAGTATTTCAAATATCTGTTTTAAAATGTGTGTATGTATGTTACCTACTCTAATGTTACCAATTATCTCCCAAACAGTATATATTCCATTACACTCCATTTGTTGTTTTTGCAATACTGTTTAAATGTTATAAAGCAAAATATAAATTTTTGAAACACTGTGTGGGGGTGTATGTGTGTGTCGGTCTATATATATTTTATATATATCGTGACCTAGGACCATGTCCTCCTTTAGGAATGGCCACCCTACTGTGTGAGTGGCCAAATTTTATTAAAACAGCATGTTTCTTTTTCTCTCACCTCCCCTAGATCATCGTTCAAGCTCTCTTATGCGTTCACTTTCATGTCCTTTGGAGATTGACCATCATCTCTGAATACCCAGTGACCAAGGTAATAACTGCAGTCCTCAGTTAGCTTTGAGACTTCTAAACCTAATTCGTGGCAAATGGCTCGGTTAAACATTGTTGCACCGGAGCACAAAACCGTCTGTGAAATGCTGTAAACCAGGAGCATCTGCAGCCGCTGGGATTGTGGTGCAATGCGTAAAAGTGCTGGAGAAACTCATCAGATCATGCAGCATCTATAGCCAGTTAATGGGTAACTATACCTTGACCAACACTTCCTATAAATCATCCTTCTGAGTTCTTCCAGCTCTTTTGTGAAATGTTGAGCAGCTAGAAATTTGAAACCAGGGTGGATTAGGACAGTGGATGCTGAATGGGGAAAGTGCTCTGTTTATGCAGTAAGAGGGTGTCTCTTGAGTCCGGAGTGAGCGGTCACGATTAGATGATATCTCATTCTGAACCTGCTCAAGGAAGGTATAATTAATTCCATGTTAGTTAGATAACTGAAATTGGAAAGTTCCGTTCCATTATAAGCACCCTTCTCCAACTTGGGGGAAGATCTTTCTAACATCTTATTGCAATATCGATGAGATTGGGGGAAATTGATCTACACTTCTGTTTTGCTAGCTGTTGGTAGATACTGTTACATTAAATTGTCCATTACCACCACTCAACATGATTATCCAACTGCACGAAAACCAACAAGGTCGGGTCAGATACAGCAATGAGCTCTCTGAACCCTTCTCCATTAATAATGGCGTGAAGCAAGGCTGTGTTCTCGCACCAACCCTCTTTTCAATCTTCTTCAGCATGATGCTGAACCAAGCCATGAAAGACCCCAACAATGAAGACGCTGTTTACATCCGGTACCGCACGGATGGCAGTCTCTTCAATCTGAGGCGCCTGCAAGCTCACACCAAGACACAAGAGAAACTTGTC
The DNA here is from genome assembly GCF_036971445.1 of Narcine bancroftii. Lineage (NCBI taxonomy): Eukaryota > Metazoa > Chordata > Chondrichthyes > Torpediniformes > Narcinidae > Narcine > Narcine bancroftii. The sequence continues at coordinate 191,873,418 of NC_091470.1, read as the reverse complement.
CGTGAACTACTCTTTGCAGATGATGCCGCTTTAGTTGCCCATTCAGAGCCAGCTCTTCAGCGCTTGACGTCCTGCTTTGCGGAAACTGCCAAAATGTTTGGCCTGGAAGTCAGCCTGAAGAAAACTGAGGTCCTCCATCAGCCAGCTCCCCACCATGACTACCAGCCCCCCCACATCTCCATCGGGCACACAAAACTCAAAACGGTCAACCAGTTTACCTATCTCGGCTGCACCATTTCATCAGATGCAAGGATCGACAATGAGATAGACAACAGACTCGCCAAGGCAAGTAGCGCCTTTGGAAGACTACACAAAAGAGTCTGGAAAAACAACCAACTGAAAAACATCACAAAGATAAGCGTATACAGAGCCGTTGTCATACCCACACTCCTGTTCGGCTCCGAATCATGGGTCCTCTACCGGCACCACCTACGGCTCCTAGAACGCTTCCACCAGCGTTGTCTCCGCTCCATCCTCAACATCCATTGGAGCGCTTTCATCCCTAACGTCGAGGTACTCGAGATGGCAGAGGTCGACAGCATCGAGTCCACGCTGCTGAAGATCCAGCTGCGCTGGATGGGTCACGTCTCCAGAATGGAGGACCATCGCCTTCCCAAGATCGTATTATATGGCGAGCTCTCCACTGGCCACCGTGACAGAGGTGCACCAAAGAAAAGGTACAAGGACTGCCTAAAGAAATCTCTTGGTGCCTGCCACATTGACCACCGCCAGTGGGCTGATAACGCCTCAAACCGTGCATCTTGGCGCCTCACAGTTTGGCGGGCAGCAGCCTCCTTTGAAGAAGACCGCAGAGCCCACCTCACTGACAAAAGGCAAAGGAGGAAAAACCCAACACCCAACCCCAACCAACCAATTTTCCCTTGCAACCGCTGCAATCGTGTCTGCCTGTCCCGCATCGGACTGGTCAGCCACAAACGAGCCTGCAGCTGACGTGGACTTTTACCCCCTCCATAAATCTTCGTCCGCGAAGCCAAGCCAAAGAAAGAACCACCACTCACCTCCCTGATCTGCATGTCCTTCAAATACCACTCACTTTTTTCTCCAACAAACTGGAACCACTCACAAGGACCACTTTGCAGCAAACTCTGGTCCAATTTTGCCAGTGTTGACCTGGGATCTTCTGTTGATCGAACACTTCCTCAGTGATTGGAATCGTATAAATATATTGAAACAACATTACCTCAGTGCACCACACTAGTTAGACCCCACTTGGAATATTGTGTTCAGTTCTGGTCCCCTCACTACAGGAAGGATGTGGATCGGGTGCAGAGGAGATTTACGAGGATGCTGCCTGGATTGGAGAGCATGCCTTATGAGGATGGGTTGAGTGAACTTGGTCTTTTCTCCTTGGAATGACAGAGTATGAGGGGACCCAAGAGAGGTGTTGTGATGCCATTGATCATGTGGACGGCCAAAGGCTTTTCCCCAGTGCTGAAATGGCCAACACAAGGGGGCATAGTTTTGTGGTGATTGGGAGTGAGTACAGGGGGGCTGTAAGAGGCAAGTTGTTTGGAGTGGAGGGTGCATGGAATGTGCTTCCAGTAACAGTGGTGGGGCAGGACGATAGGATTTTTTTTGTAATTTTTGTTCATTGCATCGTGAACCATATCAATAACAATATTTACAAGTGTTCCTCATTAAAATATACGCAGTGACATTTCCTCTTCCCCTCCCCACCCCCCTTCAATAACAAATAAATAATAAAACACACAAAACAAAAGAAAACAGGGAAAAGGAAGTCGTATCGTCCACATTTCCACATTTAAGTCTTATTGTGCTTGTATTCGTATCACTTTGGGAGATGGAGGTCCAAAGTCGGAGGTTTCTAACATTTTATGTATGGTTTCCAAATTTATTTAAATAAAGTATATTTGTCTTTTAGATTGTAAGTGATTTTTACTTGTTCATTTCTAGATGCCATTGTTGTGTTTTTTTAGGTTTGCTTCCATTTTTCAAGTTGTCATTATACACTTTTTTTTGCTGCAAGTGGTATCATAATAAATCTTTTTTGGGCTCTGTCTAATTTTAGGCCTAGTTTTTGACAATAGGATCTTTTGAGAGATCATTACAGAGGTATGTGGAACTGAGAAAAATTTTAAGTAGGTAAATTCTAGGCAGTTAGAGTAGGTTATTAGGTCAGCACAACACTGTGGGCCAAAGGGCCTGTACTACATTGTAGATTTCTGTTCTACTGTTACTTAATGTGCACTTGATGCTCTCCCAGGAGCAACTCATCAGACTCCGGAAGCAACGGAACGCAGTCTTCACAGTGTGTCAGCGTGGCCTGTCCAACACAAGCTTGCGAGTGAGAGAGCAGGTTAGTAAATGCTGTGGAGAGCGCACACTGAGGATCCCCCCCCCCCACCCCACTGCAACTAATCCGCTTAATGTCCCCTAAAAATTGGTGCGTACTGGTGGAAGGAGGTGGGTTGAGAGAAACGGGGAGTGCAGATGGAAAAAGGAAAATGCATGAGCGCTGCCTGATCTGCTGGGTGTGTCCAGTTCTGTTGGCTCATGCCGGAAGAGTAAAGTGGTTCAGAGCAGTACCTCTCCCTCTGTGTAGAGTGATCACCCTGTACAAGTTATGTTATGTTGAAGTTGTTTAAGACATTGGTGAGGCAGTATTTGGAATATTGTGGGCAGTTCTTGGTGCCTAACTACAGGAAGGATATCAATAAGATAGAAAGAATGCAGAGAAAATTTACTGGGATCTCGCTGGGTCTTCAGAGTTGAGTTACAGGGAAAGATTAAACAGGTTAGGACTTTATTCCTTGGAGCGAAGGAGAGTGAGGGGGGATTTGATAGATGTTTATGAGATTTTGAGAGATACAGACAGAGTAAATGTGAGTAGGCTCTTTCCACTGAGATTAGGAGATAAATACGAGAGTACATGTCTCGTTTTTTAAAAGGTTTTTTAAATTTTTTTATAAATTTTTTATTTTTCATACTGAACTATATCAACCAAAATATACACAAAGGTTTCTCATTAAATATTCACAGTGGCATTTTCTCCCTTTTTTACCCCCCTACCCTCCCACCCACCTCCAAAACCAATAAATATTCAACATTTACAATACAATAAAACCATAAAACAATGTCTTCACACAATGAAAAATAAACAAGGAAAATGCGTCATCTGTTTTTACACACTGAATCAAATCGTTTTGTCGTCTTATCATTTTAGGGGGTGGAGGTCCGAGGCAAACCTCTCTGTTATGTTCCATGTTTTTTTCCAATGGAATACATTTATTCATTTCCGTGTACCATTGCCGTATTCTCAGGCTCTCTTCCATTTTCCAAGTTAACATCATACATTGTTTTGCTACTGCTAAGGCTATCATAATGAATCTTGCGCTTTATCCAATTATATACAAGTGTTCCTCATTAAAATATACGCAGTGACATTTCCTCTTCCCCTCCCCACCCCCCTTCAATAACAAATAAATAATAAAACACAAAACAAAAGAAAACAAGAAAAAGAAAGTCGTATCGTCCACATTTCCATATTTAAGTCTTAACATGCTTATATTCGTATCACTTTAGGAGATGGAGGTCCGAAGTCGGAGGTTTCTAACATATTTTATGTATGGTTTCCAAATTTGTTCAAAGAAAGTATATTTCATTACTTCTTATGTTACTTAAAAGAAAGATCTCTGGATTTTTTGGTATGTTATTTTTGGTGATTTTATTTAATATCTAATTTGGATCTTCCAAAAACATATTCACTTTCGTACATGCCCAAATTGCATGTACTGCTGTTCCCATTTCCTTCTTACAGCGAAAACATCTATCTGATAATGTTCGATCCCATTCTTTAAATTTTTGAGGAGTGATATATAACTTGTGTAACCAATTATGCTGTATCATGCGTAACCTTGTGTTTATTGTTAACTAATATGGCTACATCTCTATCTTTTGAATTATATGATGCTGCCGCTACGTATCCTACCAAGTCTCCTTTAATTTATGTTCCACTTGAGTTAGATATGTTTCCTGCACAAATGCTATATATCTATTTTTTATTTTTTCAGTAAATTTAATAGTCTCTTTCTTTTAATTTGGTTATGTATTCCATTAATGTTTATAGTCATAGTTCAACATGGCCATTTTATTTCTTGCATACGTCTCTTTTCCACCTCTTCACCACCTCCATCCCCCTTTTCCCCATTTTCATCTCTTAGTTTTCTCTTATTACACTTAATAAACAACAACACATTTAAGACATAAAATACTCCAACAATTCCCACACCCAATATTAGCTTAACCCCAAATGCCAACCCCCCCTCTCTGAGTTGCCCCTTATCCCTTGCTGGGCATCCACAATTTCACTTTCCATTTGGGTTGCGATCTTGCTCGCAAGAGAGAACTGATTTTGCAGTGACAGTTATTCTCTTCCCCCCCCACCAGAAAACTTTTTTTTACACATCTAACAAAGCACTCCCTTTTTTCCCCCTTACTTCCTTCCCCTCTCTTTTCTCTCTTTAGTTCTTTACATATACATTGTTTTTACATCTTCATATATACTTTATCATCTTTCTTCATTCTTATTGCATCTCTTCACCTCTCCTTCTATCCTGTAAACTCTCCGCGAATTCTTGTGCTTCCTCCGGATCCAAGAACAGTCCGTTTGGGTATAAATATTTTAAGCACGGTTGGATGTCTTAACATGAATTTATAAAATTTTTCCATAGAATCAATTTTGCTGTATTAAACTCTTTCCTCTTCTTTAAGAGTTCAAAACTTATGTCTGGGTAAAAAAATATTTTTTGACCCTTGTATTCCAATGGTTTATTATCTTCTCTAACTTTATTCCTTGCCCTCTCCAGTATATTTTCTCTTGTCGTATATCTCAGAAACTTTACTAAAACGGATCTTGGTTTTTGATGTGCCTGTGGTTTCGGAGCTAGTGTTCTGTGTGCCCTTTCTATTTCCATTTCTTCCTGCATTTCTGTTGTTCCCAGGACCTTCTTTTATAAATTCCTTCCTGTCTGTGCCTTCTTCGTCTTCCTTCAGGCCCACTATTTTTATGTTGTTTTGCCTACTATAATTTTCCAACATATCAATTTTCTGAGATAACAACTTTTGTGTCTCTTGAATTTTTTTGTCACTTTCTTCCAATTTTCCTCTTAAGTCATTTACTTCCATTTCTACAGCCTTTCCCGCTCTTCCACACTCTCTACTCTTTTCCCTATTTCTGTGATGACCAGTTCTAACCTTTGCATTTTATCTTGTTTTTTCATTTTTATTTTAATTGGACTAAATTCTAATGACAACCATTCTTTTAATGCTCTATATTCTGTCAATCTGTTTTACCTTCTATCTCTCTGTGCAGATCTTGGTCTTCTTCTTCCTCTTCTGTGTCTGTACCTGTGTTTGTGTCTTCTTCTTCTCTTTGTATCTGTGTCTCATCTGATTTTCCTGATGAGTTGCTTGTCTCATTTTGTCAGGCCTCTTGCTGGGCATCTTGCTGTTGGTCCTGAGCTGCTCATCTGTCGGGCCTCCTCTGCTGCTCCTCTTGCCGTTCACCTCGTCGACTTTCTTCCTCGCCTGGTTCCTGACTCCCTCTCCTGCTGCCTTCCTCATCTTCCAGCTGAGAGCCCTGATGTCGGACGCCCCTCAGCTGGTCGCGCAGTGGTTGCCCGCTCCTCGGCTGAGGCCGCCTCCCGTCAGTGGTACCTTTTACCTTTGATTGCGTGCTGCGTGACTCCTCACGCATGCGCACTTTTGTTTGGCTCAGAGAGCCATTTTTGCAGTCCACCGGTCGGGGGGGTCGCGACTCCGTGGGGCCGGCACCAACTTCTGAGATTGGGTGCTCTTCGCCACCACGACTCCCTGTTCCTTCGTGCAGGTAAGGCCTCCTTCTTTCTTTTCCGGTGACTTTTCTTTTTTTTCCCCGTTGTTTTTACTTTTTCCTTCTTAGTTGCCATCTTCTTTCTCTTCTCTGTAACTTTATCTTCTATTTCTTATACTTTATATTTGTTAAGCTCTGTCTTTTGACTTTTTTTCTTCTGGAGAGGGCTGGTTTTACCCTACCGGCCACTACTCCATCACGTGACTCCCCTCATGAAAGGGGAAAGGTTTAGGGGAAACATTAGTGGGAAGTTCTTCACTCAGAGAGGTGTGGGAGTGTGGAATGAGCTGCCATCTGATGTGGCGAATGTGGGCTCGATCGTGTGTATTAAGAATAAATTGGATGGGAGAGGACTGGAGGCTTATGGAATGGGAGCAGGACAGTGGGATTAGCAAGATTATGGTCAGCACAGATTAGAGGGGCCAAATGGCCTGCTTTCTGTGCTATAATGTTCTATGGTTCTAATTTAGAATTTTTAAATTTAGACATACAACATGGTAACAGCCTCTTCAGTCTACAAGCCTGTGCTGCCCAAGTGGAACATAAAAGCATTACAGCCCAGTACAGGCCCTTCAATCGTCGATGTTGTGCTGACCTATATATTCCCACCAAAAAAAAACTAAGCTCTTCCTACCCCCGTAACCCTCTATTTTTCTTGCATTCATGTACCCGACTTAGAATCTCTGCAAAGCCCCTATTGTTCCAGCCTCCACCACCACCCCTGGCAATATATTCCAGGCACCCACAACCCTCGGTCTCTCCCCAAACCCCTCCCTTCACTTTGTACACATCCTCTGGTGTTTGCTAATTCCTGGGATTAAAAAAAATGGCGCTGGCTGTCTATGCCTCTCAGAATCTTGTAGACCACTGAGTTACTTCTCGTCCTTCTTCGCTCCAAAGAGAAAACCCTAGCTTTGCTAACCTTAACTCGTAAGACTCATCTTCCAATCCAGGCAAATACTCCAATTAAGCTACAAACCATGTATGTTTTTGGAGGGTGGGTGGAAACAAGAGTAGCCTGAGAAAATGTGGAGACATAGGGCAGAACGTACAAACTCCTTACCGACAGTGCCAGATTTGAACTCTGCTCACTGGTGCTGACTGCGTCACTTTCTTCCATTTGCCAGTCTTTCACTCTGCTCTGTGACCTCCTGGTGATCTTCAGTGCTCAGATGACCAAGGACGGGAACGAGGAATTGCAGCCCCTGGTGTTCACAGCAGACATCTCGTTGGTGTCTGAGCTGCTGAGCTTCATCATGGACCACGTGTTTGTGGAATCGGACCACGATGGAAACGGTGAGGAGCAAATCCAACTGCCTTTCACTAGAGAACACCTTTCCTCTCTGACTTTTTATTCCCCCAACAAAACTCCTTGAAGCAGTGTGTAGCTAGTCCAACTAGGAAGTGGGCCATACTAGACCCCATGTTGGCTAATGATCTCCAACAGGTGATCAGAGTTTTGTTGAGGGATACAGGATCTAGTATGGCCCCCTTCCTAGTTGGACTAGCTGCACATTGCTTCTAGAAGTTCTGCTGGATGCACTTTATGTTCTGCCCCTTCTAACCTTCTGGCATTAACAACGTCTTCATCAATATTAGTGAAATTAGTCTTCCACGACGCAAACCCTGAAATTAGTCTTCCACGACACAAACCCTGAAAATACTCTTCCACGGCAAAAACCCTGAAATTACTCTTCCACGGCAAAAGCCCTGAAATTACTCTTCCACGGCAAAAGCCCTGAAATTACTCTTCCACGGCAAAAACCCTGAAATTACTCTTCCACGGCAAAAGCCCTGAAATTACTCTTCCACGGCAAAAGCCCTGAAATTACTCTTCCACGGCAAAAACCCTGAAATTACTCTTCCACGGCAAAAACCCTGAAATTACTCTTCCACGGCAAAAACCCTGAAATTACTCTTCCACGGCAAAAACCCTGAAATTACTCTTCCACGGCAAAAACCCTGAAATTACTCTTCCACGGCAAAAACCCTGAAATTACTCTTCCACGGCAAAAACCCTGAAATTACTCTTCCACGGCAAAAACCCTGAAATTACTCTTCCACGGCAAAAACCCTGAAATTACTCTTCCACGGCAAAAACCCTGAAATTACTCTTCCACGGCAAAAACCCTGAAATTACTCTTCCACGGCAAAAACCCTGAAATTACTCTTCCACGGCAAAAACCCTGAAATTACTCTTCCACGGCAAAAACCCTGAAATTACTCTTCCACGGCAAAAACCCTGAAATTACTCTTCCACGGCAAAAACCCTGAAATTACTCTTCCACGGCAAAAACCCTGAAATTACTCTTCCACAGCAAAAACCCTGAAATTACTCTTCCACGGCAAAAACCCTGAAATTACTCTTCCACGGCAAAAACCCTGAAATTACTCTTCCACGGCAAAAACCCTGAAATTACTCTTCCACGGCAAAAACCCTGAAATTACTCTTCCACGGCAAAAACCCTGAAATTACTCTTCCACGGCAAAAACCCTGTTGCTTTGAAACTTTTCATAATCCGTCTACATATCTGTTCATCACCTGGTGGCTATTGGGAAGTTAGTGATATAGCCCTGTCAGACAGATTGCACCTTTCTTATTTCTGATCTCTACCTTCAGAATGGCAGAACCGCCTCGACGGGTCTGATGGCCCACTGCAGTTTCCCAATTATACCCAGCATCTGAAATCTTGATCCTCAATAAAAGGTCACATTAGACATACAGCATGGTAACAGGCCTGCACTGAACAATTGCACTCAAATGACCTACAACCCCTGGTACGTTTTTTGAACAGTGGGAGGAAACCAGGCTACTATTCAGTCACTGGGAGAACGTACAAACTCCTTACACACAGCGTGGGATTCGAACCACGAACTATGCCATATAGGACATGAATACTCGGGAGATGGTTCTTTCGGTGCTATAATGGGGTTGCTCCCGACGTATGGTTAGATAATAATCCCAGCGTGTTTGGGTTTAGATGAGACTGTAAAGATTGAGATGCTGCATAAGAGGAGGAATTTCCTGGCTGGATTCTGTAAGCTGATTATCTACAACATGGTGGATCTGAGGACTGCAGCTGATATCTTCAAACACTACATGAAGGTAGGAGACTGATAACATCTGACAAGGGGGGTGTGTTAAAAAGCCAGACTGAGTTTAAAATCATCACGTCTCTCCAGGCAGAAGAAGCAAAGATGGTGAGATCAGAGGATCTTGGCTAACCAAGGATATTGGAGGTTGATTCGGGGAAAGTGTGCCAGGTATAGGAGTCGTGGTCATGTGGCACGGAACTGACCACGTCCTCGATTCTGGCCAATCTGTCCATGCCGATCAACTTGGCATTCTGGGCTAGTCCCATTTGCTGGAAGGTTTATAGAGGGGAATTTTTAGGAAAGTGGAACTTAAAAGGGGCCATGAAATGACCACGTGTTGTTTGGGGAGTATCAGATTTGGTGGGTTCACAGAGAGATGTGTCTGGACACAAGTGTTACATTCAAAGATAACTTTATTGAATGTGTGGGAAACAACCGGGGAAGACATCAAATGATAATGACTCTACTACTAAATGACTGCATAAACATTCACATCAAGTCCAGGTTGGACTCCGATACCTGTGGCCCTGTGTGCACAGTTCTGGTCACCACGTTGCAGGAGGTTGGAGCCATGGGCCACGTACAGCATGGAGACAGGCCCTTTTGAAGGCAGAGATCCAGTCTACGAACAGTAGTCTGACATTGTCCTTGCACCCAGGTGTTCTGGGTAGAGAGCTAGGAAGATGGCATCTGCCATGGATTTGTTTGGTCATTGAAGTGGGTCAAGGCTGGTTGGTAGGCTAGAACTGGTAGGTTAGAGTCTCAACGTGGACAGATGGAGATATTTGTGGACCTCTGGATGACCAGGAACGACCACCCTCCACTATACATCAACGACCCCGCTCGCAGCATCTTTCAACTGCTCCCGTCGGGGAAGAGGTCCAGGAGGATCAGAGCCAGCACCACCAGGCTGAGGAACAGCTTCTTCCCATGGGCAGTGAGGACGCTGAACGACCAAAGGAACTCCCCATATCGACCCTCAGAAACTCTCATACTCATAAAGCGAAATCTATTTGTTGGTTTATTTATTTGTATGTATGAAATACTTGCCCAGCATGTGTATTGTTTGTTTGTCCGTGTGTTAAGTCGGTCGTGTGTGCGTGTTTTGCACCGAGGACCGGAGAACACTGTTGTGTTGAACTTGTACAATCAGATGACAATAAACGTCATGAGTTTTTTGATGTGAGCCATGACCAGCACTTTGTGATTGATGGTGGATGTCAGAGCCAAAAGTCAGTAGTTATTATAGGCCTGTTATTGTGCTTTATGATGGTAGCCGTCTTAAAACACAGTGGCCTATTATCAGGAGAGACTAAAGATGCCTGTGACTAGGCCTGCCAGTTGATCTGCTCAGGGTGTCTGGGCACTTCTTGAGACTCTTACCTGAACCAGTCACATTCCGGTGGTTCACTGACTGAAAGGCCACCCTGACTTCAGTGAGCATGGGTGTGACATTGCTTCCAGTAGTTGATGTGTGAATTCCCCCCCCACCCCGTCCCCCAATGGCTTGCAAGATGTGGCCTTGGATGCTAAGTAAGGTGGGGGGGTGGGGGGGAGAGTTGAGTTTAGTGATGATGTTTGGGGGAATTGGGCAGATTCAATTTCAGTCATAACAGTTTGGACCCATTAAACTTGGACTGCCCAATCTGGGATGTGGGGAATGGGCCGAGAGCCTGAGGAGGTTGCTCAACTCTGCTCTGCTCTTCTAGTACTACAGTGATTACGGTGACATCATCAAGGAGATGTTGAGCAAAGCCCGACAGATCGATAAGGTGGAGTGTGCGAGGACACTGCTGCTCAGTTTACAGCAGGTGAGTGCACCAGCATAGTCACAAGGTTAGAATCCTTGACCACTCTCTTTCGCCATCCTTTACTCTAGCTCTCCATCCTGTTCATTCAGAGACATCAGCCCTCCCCGTTTGCTGCAGAGCCCTCCCTCCCTTATCCACCTATTACCTCCTGCCTGTGGGACCTTGCTCCTTCCCCGCCATTTTGTTTGGGGGCCTGCCTGCCTTTTGCTCACCCTTGATGAATGGCTCAAGCTTGAAACGTTGGTTCTGTGTCTTTATCTTTGCTGTATAACAGACACTTGTTTGACCTGCTGAGTTTCTCCAGTGTCGTGTTTTGACCAGTCCCACTCTCCTTGTATCCTGTACCCTGCAGCTTAAACAAAGTATTTGCAAGAGTGAACTTGTTTACAAGATTCACATTGTGGTGCAGACCTCGACCTTCATGTCTCAGTGTGAGGAATGATCATAAATTCTTGAATTTCTATGCTTCCTGCAACCAGCTTGTGGATTTTTCTCCTGGGGACGCACAGGGTTGTAGAGCACAGAAGTGCCCAGAACTGCACTCATCTCATTTGCTTGCATCAGACCTGTATACTTTTTCTATTGATTTGTTCTGTCTAGAAGCCTCTTAAGCATAATATATGTATCTGATTCCACGACCACCTCTGACAGCACTCCAAATATCAACCATATCCTTGTCTCAAAAAAAACTTGCCCCTCAAACCGTTTTGTCTCACCTTAAAATAATATCCTCGATTTTGAAATGCAAAAGGGTTTTGATTATCTACCCCATTTATTCCTCTTGTAACCTACTATAGCTCAGTGGTTAGAGCACTCGTCTTGTAAACCAGGGATCACAAATTTGTTCCTCGGCTTATTTCTGTGAGGGGCGCTGGACAAAGTGGTCTTTTGCAAAACAACAAATTTCTTGACGCGTGTCTGACAAAAAATTTCTGTTAGTGTTGCTGTTGGAAACGGTCTCCACTCCTGACACTGACAGGGCCCTGCTTTTGGAAGTAATTCCAAATTAAGGGATTGCTTTAATTTAAAGTTGCAGCACAATAACAGGCCCTTCTGGCCCATAGCCCTGTGGGCCCCCCCCCCCCCCCCATGCACCAATTAACCTACAAATTTTGCACATTTTAGTATGCTCCTATGGGTCATGTGTTCTTGTCCCCCTCCAGTTGTTCACTGAACTGCTACAAGATCAGGAGCATGCTGATCGTTCCTCTGTGACCTTTATCGCCATTAAAGACCTGGGGCGTAGGTTTGCGCTCACGTTCGGCATGGACTTGATGAAGAACAGACAGACGGTTGTATCTCTGCACTTGTAAGTCTGAAGCTTGTTTCCCTGAGTGTCTGATCACAGTGGAGGTGTTGGGAAGGGAGTTGGGATAGCAGCAGGACTTGGGAGGAAATGTGGGGCATTTGTTAACTGTGGAAGTTTTGGAGTTTCTGTATAAAGGTTGCATCTTGCAGGAGTTTGTGGATGAAGGTGGGCACCGGGCACAAGATGCTTTCCAGAGCTCTCCAGCATTTGTTGATCCCAAATGGAAATTGTTTTGGAATGATGATCAACAGGCCACCGGCCATTGAATGTGTAAACGAAAGGGTAGCGGTAGGAATGTGGCTTTGGTTTATTGATTTTCAGCTTTATTTACTTGGTATTTTTGGAAATAATTTTTCATTCATCTGCACACAATGTAGTGATACCTTCAATTTGGTTTGTGTACCTTTTGAGCCAGGATTCTGAACAGTTTTCTGATCTCGCTCTGTTTCCCCCAGGGATGGAATAAAGTTTGCTTTCCAGCAGCACCAACCTCGTGTTTTGGACACCCCCCCAGTGAACCTGCCATTTCTCGATGTTCTAAACGAATTCTCGTGCAAACTCCTGCGGCAGGACAAGAAGGCTGTGTGAGTGAGCGCGGGTGCTGGGTTGCGTCTGAGCCGGTTTTCACTCATTTGTGGAATGAGATTATTGTGACTGTTCCCAGAGGGGTGGGACCATGATTAATGATCACAGTGGGGAGCAGACGTGGGATACTGGCACAGATCGTTCTGCACCTGTATTCCAGTAACATGGTTCCAACATTGTTGAGTTAGCACTGAAAGACTTGTTGAGTTGGGTAGAGAGCATGTGCCCCTGACAAAAACCCACTGCTGAATCTGACATCAATTTTAGGCTCAGCTACCTGGACAAGACCTTTCCATCTCCCCTGAATGCTGCCTCCGATGTTTGGCTCCCACTCGTGTCCTACCGCAAGTCTTTGCTAGCACGAGGGACAGATGATACCGTGTCCATGATCAGTGCCAAGACAGGGAGTGTCCACAGCAGGAGAGCACCTACGACTTCAGCCAAGAGGAGGAGACTGGAAGGTATGGGTGGTGTGGAAGGGGGTCCCTCACTCAGAGGAGGGGCTTTGGGGAGACTTTGCTGCAATGGATGTGGGTAAAACTGGTCAGCCCAGCAGGGATGGAGGAGCAAGATGTGGTTTGGCTGTTATGGAACAGGAGGCAGTGGGTGTGACTAGTCGGTGCAACTAGAGTGTGTTAATAGTTTGATATTTGTTTGTTCTGTGCCTTCCAGATCAACATTGAAATGGATTTTAAAATATTGGAAATATATGTGGAAAGAGTGTTATAATTTCAGCTTTTACTGGCTCTCATGAAAGAGCTGAAATTCAAGATTTAGAATTCTTTTATTGTCATGTAATAGTACAGAACATGTAATATCACACAAAATTGCCTTCTGCCAAAAGGCAGACGGGTCATCATTAGTGTTGCCCGGGATCCCTTACAGTCAGAGAAAGAGAAACCAAAGAGGGTCCCACCAGAGTAACTGCCTCCAACACTCCTGCAGCCACACAGACTGGTTCGATCCATCGGCAACACGAGCTCCAGATCCAAACCTTCAACACGATGAGGGAAGGCTTCAGTACCCGAGACCCTTCTGGAGCCCTTGCCTTCAGAACCCTCTTGAATCCTCAGTTTTATCATCTTTCTACATGTTGGATGTTTCTAACACTTTGCTTTTAAATTCATTTCAAATTCCATGGCAGTGTTGATTCGGAAGGTCCAGTACAAACCAAGCCATGTCAAGCACTCATTGAACTGACCATTCACGCCCTCAGCCTCCTGTTCCTCAGCAGCCTATCTACGTCCTGGCAGAAGGCGAATATATTTTGAGTTACAAAGATAGACAAAAGACGGAGAAAACAAACAATATCTGTGACAGGGTAAAAATCCAGATAAATTTTATGAACAAACAAGAAATTCTGAAGATGCTAGAGTCTAATACAGTTCACAGATGTGTTGGAGAAACTCAGCAGGTCAAGCAGCATCAACAAGGAATAAAAGGCATTTGATGATTTGACCCTGAGCCCTTCATCAGGAGTGTCAAAAATCAGGGAACAAGAAGAGGGGGGGGAGGGGAAGAGAGTAGGCCAACAGATAGGGTGGGAGGGTAGGAGCTGAAGTGATGGGGGAGCAGGCAGCTTTCTGATGGGGGAAGGGGAAAGAGAGTCCAGGGTTCATGGAAATTGATGGTTGATATTGGTGGGTCAGTAAGTGTTGTTTACTGCAACAGGAAAATGCAAAAGATCTTTAACTTGTATTTGTTCTGATGAAAGGTCTAACTCGTGCTGCCTGAGCCGATTTCTTCCAGTGTTTTGTGGTCTTTGCTGTTTTTCTGCTTTTTGAGTTGAGTCACTCCTCCGTGAGAGATGAGGTGATGCAGTGTTCAGAGAGGGCACTGGCCCTTAATGACCAAGGTTGGGGGGGAGGGGGGTTTGCCCTGGATTTTCCTGCTTCCCAAGCCTGATATTTAACAGTAGAATCGTTAGTCCGGGATTGGGGAAAGGAAATGGAGTCGAATGGAACCGGGGATACGAGGACCAATTTACAGAATCAAACACTTCAAAAGCGTACGGGAATTATACATGGTGTATTTGGGGAGCACAGACTCGTGGATCGTAAGGGCCTTAACTGTGTCTAAATTTAATTTAAAAAAGACATTTTGGGTGTACATTGAAAGGGGTATATATTTTAAGCTGCTTGTATTCTTCCCCCCCCCCTCCCCCCCCAAGCATCTGACATGAGCTCCGATGGGGTATGGCTGCAAGGTGGAGACAGCCTACAGATGAGCAGCAAATTGACAACCCCAATACTCACGTCCACACTGCTACGTCCAGCTCAGTGGGACTCTGGCAGTCTGCAGGGTTCTGATGACCAGGATTCTGAGAAGGGCTCGGAGTCAGAGTTCACACACAGGTGAGTTTGGCATCTGGCCCGTGTTTGCACAGCTGACGAAAGGGTTGGATTTCCCAGCACTGAGATACCGTTTTTGTATTCTGCCGCAAGCGGCTCCCTCACCTTTTTGCCAGTGTCAATGGCGGGTTTGTGTTCACTGCTTACCTTTGAGCACATTGACCAAGGCTTAATTTATAAGACCATTCCATTTCAAACATTCAATGCCTTAGTACATCACAACTGTATTCAGCCACTTCTCAGGCAGAGCTCTGTACCATTTATCCAAATGCCTCACTGCCTTCTAGAAGTGACAGTAAATCGAGGTCAAGTCTCCCCATTCCGGAGGTGGCGATCAGATCACAGCGCTACCTGCTGCTCTGGCTGAGACTATTCCAACCTCGAGATTGCGAGCAGATCGATAGGAGACTGTGATTGTGGTCAGGGAGAAAGATTCTGATCTGTGACCCGTATAATTTTGAACACCTGTTCGGTCCTCCTTGGCCTCTTCCTCACTGAAGGAAATGGGCTCATAACTGAAACACTACATCCCATCCTGGAGTTATGCAATCACACATCAGTAAAGGCTGTATAGTTAGTGCGGCGTTCTTACAGCATCCACCACTGTCTCTAAGTTTGTACATTCAACCCTTGTCCACATGGGTTTCCTCCCACATTCTGAAGATGTACGGGGTTAGTAGGTTTAATTGGTCACCTTGGGTGGCCTGGGCTCCTGGGTCTGTTACCGTGCTGTGTCTAAATTTTAGCAAGTGTGGGATCTGGAACTGCATACAGTACTCTAGATGTAAAGTTGTATCACACCCCTCTGTTCTTGCTGCTTTTCACCAGTGAATAAACGCAAGCATCTCGTGCGCTTTGTCAAGCTGTGCTGCGCATTCAAGGATCCATAGATTTGCACACAAGGTCCCTGTACCTCAGTACTCCCTGGGCCTTGCCTTACATCGTGTGCGTCCTAGAGCAACTGGCTGCCAAGTGCGTCCCGTCACACATATCAGGATTAAATTCCATCTGACGTGGGTCTGGCAAAAAAGGCAGTGTTAAAAATATTTTGTTGGTGTGCCTCCCATCTAAGCATCTAGTTTTCCTCTCTTTTCACAATTTTTTCCACGTACAGCAGGTCTTGGCTTGACTCTCAAAATCGGGACAAGCAGCAGAACAGTCGGGTTCAGAAGAGTCGAATGCAGAAGCACAAGTCCCGACAGAAAGTTCACACGCA
Organism: Narcine bancroftii; assembly: GCF_036971445.1. Taxonomy (NCBI): domain Eukaryota; kingdom Metazoa; phylum Chordata; class Chondrichthyes; order Torpediniformes; family Narcinidae; genus Narcine; species Narcine bancroftii. The sequence continues at coordinate 191,857,178 of NC_091470.1, read as the reverse complement.
GCATTTGTAAGTGGCAGAGTCGCTGTAGTTAGTGCACAAGCCCCACCTTCATCACTGGTGGACCGTGTTTCCAGTGGTTCGTTCTGTTGGTTGAAGTCCCCCAGAGTTATGAGGTGATAGATTCTGGGATGAAGAGGGAGGGAGCAGTAGATGATTGGAGCTGCAGTTCCCTGCTATCCTGCAAGGGAATTTGCAGGTGGTTTTTTTCAGTAGTACCCCAGGCAGCCGCAATCCACAACTCCCAACAAGGGTGTGATCAACAATCGGTGCTGCTGAAGTTGTCTGCTAGTGGTGTGCAGTGAGAAGGGTGGATCAGCGCAGTTGCCTTGAAGGGAGACATAGAGGAGCAATGTATGGGAATTCAACCCTTGCAGATTAGGGATGGGTGAGGAGGGGAGCAAGAGTTTGGAGGAGAAAAAGACCTAAGGTTGGGAATGGTGTGGGAAAAGGAGAGCAGTGACAGGGCCACAGCTGCTACCAAAGTGGAAAGAGAAGAATTGAGAATTCTGTGCCTCAGTTGTAAACAGAATCACAGAAGAGGCTGTTCAGCCCATCTTGGCTGGTGGACCAGGATATACTATACAGCTGAAATGAAAGGGGCTTCAACTCCTGCACACTGTTCAGGCACTGAATGTGATGAGGCTTTCGGTCTCTGCTGTCCTGGGGAACTGGTCCTCTTCACTCTCCCAGGAGATGAAGAACAGAGCAGACAAGTCACAGAGGCAATCCAGAGGCTGCGATTGGTACCTTCCTGCTGAGGAAAAGTACCGGGGAATGTGGGCTGGGAAATGCAGGTTGGGAGCTCTGAAGAGTTGTAGGAATATGCTCAGTTATGTTCTGAACCCATATGACAGGTTTGGATGGGGTGGAGAGCCAGCACCTTTTCCCCAAGGTGACACAGCATCTTCCAGGGGATGTCTGTTTCAAGTGAGGGGAAGAAAGTTTAGGGGGATGTCAGGGGAAAGGTTTTTACAGAGCACTGGATGTCTGGAATGCAATAGGTGCATTTAAATGACTCTAGAAATAGGCAAATGGATGTCAGAAAAATGGAGGGTTCTGGGTGTGGGGGAATGTCAGATTGTTGTGGATGAAGTGAGCTGAAGGGCCTGGACTGTGGTATGTTTCATGTTCTAGCTTGTGTTGACAGAGGCATTGAGAGAGGACAAGTGATGTACAGGCCTAACAATTTACTGACCCCACATGCAGCAATGTGTCTCTGCAGTGGTGTAAAGAGTTTGGGGATGGAAAGTAAAGAGCCCCACCATCATGTACCAAAGAACAAAGACAGACTCTGGCGTCTGGAGCAGGGGCAATGAATGGTGATGTGTGGGCTGTATTGCTGGGCTGTTACAGTAATGGATGGATGGGCAGTGATGTGGCAGAGGGTGGGCTGGGCTGTGACGGTTATAACGGTTTGTGGCGGCAGGTAGGGGTGTGTTGATCCGTGTGGTGTTGTACCGTTATGCCCACCTGCTGAATGGGTGTATGTATTCTGTCTCAGGCTGAGTCTGATGGAGGAAGAAGGGGAACGCGGTGATGCAGGAGACATTGTGTCTGACGCCACGAGCGAGCATTCGGATGCAAACAGCGAGATCACAATGGTCAGTGACTCACAGTGGACTGTCAGTGTGGGGGGGGGGGGGGAGCTGATCACGGTGATGGGGCAGGCGGTGTCAATGGGGGGGGGGGAGCTGATCACGGTGATGGGGCAGGGGGTGTCGATGGGGGGGGCTGATTGAAAGCCATGGTCGTTGGGCTTGTGGGGGTGCAGCCAGCAGAATTTTCACCTTGACATGCACTCCCACAACAATCCACGTGCTGAGCCACTCCTGCACTGCCATCTTTGGGTAGGACACCCAGCCCTGTGCACAATATTGAGAAAGCTCAGATCCCAAATCCTGCTGCAGTAAAGACCAGCAGGTGTTTACTTTCCATGTGTCATTTGTCACACCGTCATCTCTCTCCAATACCCACTGATCTCTCTCCCATTTAAAATGTACTCTCCCTTTTTTGATTATTTTTGATTTTGCAAGACTCGCACAGATCCAAAACAAAAATGCAACCTTCTCAACACTGATCCATTACATTCAGAGTCGATTTCCACCATCTCGCTGGTCTTCCCTAGCCTTGTCGTAAGAAGGTGCTCTCCCTCCTGTTGTACCATGGTCTCCCTTCCCTCCCAGACCCTAATACCACAAGGAAACGATGATGTAAATTAAATAAACATAAAGAACCAAAAATCTCTGTGGCCTCGCATTTTCTTCCACCTGCCATTTCATTGCCATGAGTGCTCACGTTTCCTGCCAGCCTTCAAAAATGTACAGGGTTGGCAGGTTAATTGGGTGGCATTGATTTTTTTAAAAGTTTTAAAATTCCATAGTAACTTGTTCTATTCTTTTTCATAATCTCAGAACACTACAACTCATGTAGAATTCGTTTCATATACTGAACAGTGATACCTCTCTCCCTCTGGTGACAAACTGTCCATAGAGCTGTTAAAAACCCACCGATCTCACAGCAACCTCAAGATTCTGTTTATTATCAAATAATACATTAAAATTGTAACCTGCTGTAAGGCAGATAGAGTCGCCAATACTGTCACCCAGCCCTCCTTACAGTACGAGAGGAAACCAAAAGGAAGTCCCATCAGAGACACTAAGTATCTCTGGATCCGCCTCCAGCAGCTGCAGACTCCTGTTCAATCCATCCGCAACCTGAGCTCCAGGTCCAAACCTTCGACGTGATCAGGAAGCCTCAGCACCCGAGGTCCTTCAGGAGTCGTTCTTGCCCTCAGCACCCTCTCATATCCCAGTCTGCAAAACAGGGTCCTGTGTGGTTCCCTCCTCTGCACTGAATAAATTCTGCTTTGGGCACTCAGAAAGCCCCACTATGAGGTTAGTCATGCCCTTTGACAGCCCTGATCTTGCATCTTTCCATTATCAGCACAGCTCTATCCTGGTCTGAAACACGACCCTATTATGTGACTCCCACTGTACTTGTTAACCTGTCCCTTTCTGTTAAGACTTTTTTACATCATCGACACCTTTCTCACAACTCCTTCACTCCGTTCTCTGGTTTCAACTCCATGCAATTGAAATGTTCACTCTCGAACTGTAGCTCTCGTTTCCAGCAGTTTTCTGTAAAAGTAGGCACAAAATACTTCTATAGCAATTTTAAAAAAATTATGTATTCCTCCATACAACTCCTCCAGATCATAAAGAGCTCACGTTAACTTTGGCTGGTCTTTCTGCTAAGATTCTCTTGTAGGATTCTGTGTTCCCTTTCTGTCTCAAACCTGCCCAACATGCTGAATCCTGCAACCTTCCTACTCATGCTTGCTCCTTTAGTTCCCCTGACCGTGCGCTGTGCCCTGACACCTCATGCTGGCTCGACTCCCATGAATACTGCAGTGTCACAGCGAACGATGGTTGTGTGAAGGCTCATCTGTACTGTGTGCTTGTGGTTGTCTGGGCTGGGCCTGCTTGACCTCTGTAACTCTGCAGGGACAGCTCCAGAGACAGGGAAGAGCTGGACTGCTGCAGGATCTCTTTGACTCGAGCATCCTTGACACTGAGGTAAGCGACTGGGGTTAGTTATGCTGCACCTTACTCACTCCTTCATTCCAATTCTTTTCATGTGCCTTTCTCCTAACATGCCTTGTTCACTTAACATTTTTAAAAAAAAACACGTGTCTTCATCTGCAAAGCTACGATCCTGTCAGAGTGCTTCGCGTTTACCACCACACTGTGAAGGATCTCGGGAACTGCTTCACACTTCCATCGGGTTTTTTGGTCATCTCACTTTTGTAGCTCCTGTATCATTTTTATATGTGGTAAAACAGGAAAGTCCGCAGGCACTGTGATTGGAGTAAAAACACAAAGCTGGAGAAACTCTGGTCATACACCGTTCTTTACATTACAAAGAAACATAACCAACATTTCAGGCTTGTCCAACGTGTGGACAAAATGTTGGCAGGCTCTATTTTATAATTTTGTGGTGGGTACATCACATTCCAGAGCTTGCACTGCCAAACCGAGGCCACGTGTAAATTGGAGGAACAAGCTAATTTTCAGTCTCTGGTCGGCATTAACCTCAACTTCTCTGGTTTCTGCTAGCCCACTCCCTGTTCAACCTCTCTTCTTCCCACCCCCATTTGTCTCCTTTCCTCCACCCATTTCCCTCTCCATTCAGAGCCCATCCCCCTCCCCAATCCACCCATTACCTCCTGCCTGTGGAACTGTGCTCTCTTCCCCCCCACCCCCACCATTTTGTTCAGGTGTGTGACATAGTTGATGCAATGCCTTCACAGAAAAGGACTTTGTAATCCGTGTCTGCATCGGTTTCCCCAGGGTGTCGGCTAACTGGGTGTAAATTGAGTGGCATAGGCTTTTTTTTTAATTTTATTTTTCACATTGTGAACCATATCAATCAAAATACATACAAACATTTACCTCTTAAATATACACAGTGGCATTTTCTCCCTTTTTCCCCCCAAACCCATTAAACGATCAACATAGACAATACAATACAACCGACGGCACAGGCTTGTGGGCTGGAATGGCGTTATTATGCTGTATGTCCAAATTTAACAAAAGGTAACTGCCGACATTCTGCTCACACCTCGATGAAGGGCTCAAGCCTGAAACATTGATTGCTTCTTTTACCTTTGCTACATAAAATGCACTGTTTGACGTGAGTTTCTCCAGCATTGTTTTTACACCACTTGGATACGGCTTTAAGGTTTTTTGAGTGCTTCTGCATTAAAGATGTTTGTTGGTGTGGGCACTTTTCCCTGGCATCCCTTGCTTTGGGCACTCAGCGGAGGAGGAAACCTCTATTAGGCTGAAAACCCTTTCCAATGCTCCATTCCTGCCCTTCCCATATCCCCTTGGAATCTTCACTGCCACCAGACGTGGGATTCATGGCCCCCGTGCAGTCTGGGTGTTGCGCCAAATGGACAATGAACCTGCGGACTCTTTAGCACTAACTGCTGGAAAACAAGTCTTGTGGTGCATGTTCACAATGAACCCGATTCTGGATTTTGCAGGATTTCTGAGGCTGCTGGGAACTTGAGTCTTTCACTTTCAAGAACGAAGATGCTACGGATTAATTTGGGATTTGTGTTAAGAGATGAGTCTCTGCTTCAGGGGGGCCATTCATGTTTTGGGCCACTGGTCTTGTGGCATTTGTTGACTTGGGACTTTAATTAATGAGGAGAGCCATATGAAAACTTCTCAAGCCCTGTTTGGATTGTTTTGTACAGTTGATTTCAGTTTTGTATATTTCTGCTGTAAAGAGAGTTTTGTTCATTTTATTAATAAAGGCAATTTAAAGTTACCCCACTTGTTGATTTGTTACTAAGTGCAGGATTTCCATCCCCCCCCAACCATGATCCATAGCTTGGATTGTGACCTATGACTGGTGAGGCATGTGGTGAATTCCAGCTCCCTTCCTGGGAGCAGGAACTATGCAAAACAAATAGTCCTTTATCTATGGAAATGTGAACAGAGGTTTGGTGTGGGTAAATAAGGACATGGGGAACCCTGTCCTTGTGGGGAGGGGTTGGGGGGAGAGGAGAAGCAGTCAGGGCAGATTTTTGGGAAACAGGCAGATGAAGGTTGAGTTGATGACCAGAGGGGAAGCCATCATTTTTCTGAAGGACATCTCAGGTGGGAAGGCCTCATTCTGGAAATCAGACATGTCGGGGACAGAGGAATTGAGAGAAAGGAATATAATCCTTAGAGGAGGTGAGGAATTGGGTTTCATTGTAACCAGTACTCCAGATGTGCTCTCCCTCCTGTTGTACCATGGTCTCCTGCCCTCTTAGTGCCGTACAGTGGTTTGTACACCCATGTTCCTTTGAACATCAGCACTACCCTGTGACTTTGTGGTAATAATGTTCAACTGAATATTGGGAGAGAAAGGCCTGCCACAGACCCTGAACTCTTGGTTCTATCCATCTTCTGGGAAACTTACTGAATCAGAGAATTAGAAATTCGGTGTTCAATCTGACACCCACCTTAACACCCAGGGGTGCTTGATCTCTTTGTTTAGTGACTCAAATCCTCTATACCTTGTTCCAATCCTCGCCCATCTTACCTCCAACCCCATCAAACCTGTGCTGATCAAACACTACACTGCATCTACTGACTGTCCCCTGGATGTTGCTCCTTTCAAAACCCTTGTGTGATCTTGCCCTACATTATTTCTGCAACTCCTCTCACTGTACGATTGCATGGTCTCATCTCCACCTCTGGCCTCTTGTGCTTCACAATGAGCTCAGTCGTCCTCATGTTCCTCTTAGACTTCGAACTTGTTTTTCGCCCATGAAGCGACCTCTTTTAACACTGCCCTTAGCTGACGTGAAGCTGTCAACTGCAGGTGTGTTACATTGGTTCTCCGCTTCAGTTGTCCCAAGTTCATATTGCAACTCTACAAATCTCTAGTGAGGACCACACTAAGAGAATAGTGTTCAGTTTCTGATCACCTCATTACAGGAAGGATGTTGAAGCTGTGGAGAGGGTGCAGAGATTTTACCAGGATGTTGCATGGTATGGAAAATAGTCTTGTGAGTCAAGGTTAGCAGAGCTGGGACATTTCTCTTTGGAGCAAAAGCATGAGAGGAGACAAGATATGAGATGCATAAATAGGGTGGACAGCCAGTGCCTGTTTCCCGGGGCAGGACTAGCAAACACCAGAGGACATGTGTGCAGAGTGAAAGGAGGGAAGTTTTTTTTTACAGAGTTGTAGGTGCCTGGAATGCAGGGGTGGTGGTGAAGGTTGCAACATTAGGGACATTTAAGACTTTTAAGACAGGTACTTGGAAGGAAAATAGAGGGTGATGAGGTAGAGGGTGTAGGTTTATATAGGTCAGCACAACATGGTGGGCAGGATTCTCACAGGGCCACCTGCCCCAGTTAGGTGCTGGCTCAGATCTGACAAAGTGGTCTCCTTCCTCCTCTGACAGCGATCAGTTTTTGTACCCTCCGCACCTTCTGAAAAATGAGCCACATCGACACCGCCCCCCCCCCCCCCGGCTATTCACATGCGGAAGACATAGAGTCGCTGTGCGTGACGTAGCGGACCCAGCGGTGAGGCAGTGGAGGCTGCAAGGCAGAGATGCGCAGGAATCGGACCTGCAGTCCCGAGCAGGTGATCATGGGCAGCTCGAACTGCATGCAGACAGGACCCAACTCCAGGAGGGATGAGGCACTCAGGCCAGGACCTCCAGCTACATGGGGAGGGGAAAAGGGACAGTTACTCTTGGCCATGAATCCCCCAGCACTGAGACCAGAGCACCGTGCCAGCTAACAGGAGATGCACAAGGTCACGCAGCATCCACAGAAATAACCAGAGCCCTTCACATCTGCCAAAACAATCAGGCAAATGCCTGAATAGGGAGGAGCACAGGTGAATAGGTGGAGACAGGGAAGAGAAGCTGAGAGTGGAGGATCAATTACTTGCCTGGTGGTCTGTGCTCCTTCCCCTGCTCCATCCTTTTTATTCAGGCACCTGTCTGCTTTTTGATCACACCTTGACGAAGGGCTCAGGCCCAAAACTTTGGTTACTCTGTTCCCTGTAGACGCTGCGTGAGCTGCTGAGTTTTTCCAGCACGTTTGTGTACTGCAGTTCTCCAGGAAAGTCAACACCCTCCCCAGCTCAAGTGTGATCTCCAATTGGGCCCATAAATGAAACCCACCCCATTACCAACAGCACAGCACACCCTGCCTTGCCCACCCAGACTGCCTTGCTCCACCTTGAACAGCGCAGTGAACTGTGACCCTCCTGGAAATCTGGGAATGTGCCAGCATACAGACCTGGTGTTGGCCACCAGCTCAGCTGATTGATCAGGGCTGCTCAGCTCCTGCGAGAGACTGGAAACAGAGACCCCAGTCAGTCACTGTTCACATTTGGCACAAGCGGCAGATTGGAGCAGGCCACACGGTGCAAACCCTGCCCCCAGACTGGACAACATCAGATTCTCTCTCTTCCCCCCCCCTCGCCCCACCCCAAGACCTGACCCCATGTCACAGGATCTGAGTCAACATCACAGATTCTCTCTCTCACACCCCGCGCACCCGCCCCCCCCCCCCCCCCCCCCCCGAGACCTGACCCCTGTCACAGGATCTGAGTCAGAAAAACAAACAGTAGTAGAGCGGAGGAAGAAGTTGATGTCCGGTGCTGAACACAGTTCCCAAATTAAACTAAACTTGATGACCCGCTCATGAGCCATGACCCTCATTTCACTTCATGTCCATTCATGTCCATCTGCTTCCCCACTCCCCTGATCATGCACCTATTCCAGGCACCCACCAATCCTATCCCTGTCCTCCATTGGGTGACATTTTTGCCATGGAAAATAAGACTCGGATTGTTCACCTGATCAACGCCGCTAATAATTTTATAAACCCCCATGTCAGGTCTCCCCTCAGCCTCTAACGCTCCAGAGAAAACAGATCCAGGTTTGTCCAACCTCTCCCCATAACTCCCGCCTCATCCAGGCACCATCCTGGTAAACCCTCCTCATTCCAAAGCCTGCATTTCTACACATATTCCAAGTGTGACCCGTTTTATACCACTGTAAGGTAACCTCTTTACTTCACCCAATAAAGCCAAACATTCCATAGCCTTCACTACCAGCCATTCCACTTGTGTACCTACTTTCAAGGAGCAACACACCAGATCCCTCTGCACATCCATGCATGAAAGTCTTGCCATTATTCCCCTAGCATAGTGCGGGGTCCAACCCTGCTCTACAATAGAATATCTTACTGGATCCAACCTTGTTGGAGAGCAGGGCACGGTACGTGTCCAACTTCCTCTGGAATACAACATATCACCCAGTCCTTGTTCTAGAGTCAAAGAGGGTGGCATGGGCTCAACTCTGTTCTAGACAGAACACCGCACGTGATCCAGTCTTGTCCTTGAGCAAAGTGCAGGCCTCGTTCTTGGCAGAGTAATGGGTCCAACCTTGCTCTAGAACAGACCCAGTCTTGTTCCAGTGCTGAGCACAAGCCCAGCCCTAGTGACAGGATGAAACCCTGGACTGGACCACTGCACACTGCAGGATCCATGTTCTGTTCCCCAATGACTGCACAGCTGCTGGGACTCCTTCCCTGCGGCAAGACTGTCAGTTGCATTTACCTCCCTGCTCCCCGAGAAGAGAACGTACCTTGATTGAGGAGAGGGTACCGAGTCGCGCCACCTTCTCTCACCTTGTGGTTCCTTTGGGTACTGGGAGAATGCACAGTGATGTTCAACGCATGGCTACAAGGGGAAAAAAAAAAGGCCATCAGTGCCAGCAAAGAGAGGATTCACCGCACAGGTCACTGAACTCTGCATTGAACCTTCAGGGGGCATGATGACGATGGCCCAACACCAGCGAGTCTGTCGCCAGTGACTGAAAGCAGTGAATGGTGGGACTCAGGCAACACGTGCTGATGTAAATGGAGGAGAGAAGTAATGGAGGAAAGAGGTGAAGGAGCAGAGAGGGCGACAGAACAAAGCCAGGCTCAGTGCAGTGCACACATCAGAAGTGTTTCACTCACCTCTTTGGAGGCAGGTCACACTGGAGCTTGAGGTACACCATCAGGCGCCTGGCAAAGGGAAAGAGTGAGCGTGAAACAAGAGCTGAGGACTGTTTTGGGCTCCATACCCATGGAGGGATGCGTTGGCATTTAGAGAGGGTTCAGAGGAGGTTCACCAGAATGATCCCAGGAATGGAGTGCAGTACACAAAATGGCTGGAGAAACAGCTGCCCTGCCGCGTCCAGAGGAGTGATAACCAACATTTTAGGCCTGCCCTAGGTCAGGAATCAGGAAAAACAGGTAGTAGACTTCCAATTAATTTCCAATTATCAAAAGCCAATCAATCGCAACTCCAAATATCCAGATGTTTTTTCAGATGCCACATGACAATCATAATTTGAAAAAAGTTGAAATTTTTCCCCCCACTGTGATCGAGAGGGTTTACAAGGAATCAGTTTTACAAAGGAGACATTTGTCCACAGGATACACACTGAAGGAAAGGATTGTACTGATGATTTATTTACAAATTGGCATTTTTGCAACTTTGTGATAAATTGCAATTGTGGCATTCTCAGAGAGCCACCAACCCTGCCCTCTCCCCACCCTCACCATGCTGCCCTCTCTCCTGCCCGAGACCCCTCTCCCTGTCTGCGCTGCTCCCTCTGTCAAATACCCTTTCAGCGGGGTTGCTAAAATTCTGCTGGAGGACAATCCATGTGCAATCTCCTACACTTACAGGTGAGGTGAGACCACAGCTCCCAGGCAGTGCTGGTGACCGGCGAGGGAGGGTGTCGGGGATCGGCGAGGGGGGGGGTGTCGGGGATCGGCCCGGGGGGGGTGTCGGGGATCGGCCGGGGGGGGGGTGTCGGGGATCGGGATCGGCCGGGGGGGGTGTCGGGGATCGGCCGGGGGGGGGGTGTCGGGGATCGGCCGGGGGGGGGTGTCGGGGATCGGCGGGGGGGGTGTCGGGGATCAGCCGGGGGGGTGTCGGGGATCGGCCGGGAGGGGGTGTCGGGGATCGGCCGGGTGGGAGGGTGTCGGGGATCGCCTGGGGGGGGGGGGGTCGGTGGTCGGGGATCGGCCGGGGGGGGGGGTGTCGGGATCGGCCGGGGGGGGGGGGTGTCGGGATCGGCCGGTGGGGGGGTGTCGGGGATCGGCCGGGTGGGGTTGTCGGGGATCGGCCGGGGGGGGTGTCGGGGATCGGCCGGCGGGGGGTGTCGGGGGATCGGCCGGGGGGGTGTCGGGGATCGGCCGGGAGGGGTGTCGGGGATCGGCCGGAGGGGTGTCGGGGATCGCCGGGGGGGGTGTCGGGGATCAGCCAGGGGGGGTGTCGGGGATCAGCCAGGGGGTGTCGGGGGATCGGCCAGGGGGGGTGTCGGGGATCGGCCGGGGGGGGTTGTCGGGGATCAGCGATGGGGGTGGGGGGGGGGGGGGGGGTGTCGGGGACCAGAGACAGTTGGTGCAGAGACTGCAGAGAGTCTCCACAGAAGCAGCTGGACCTGGGTGCATTGGGAAACGTTCCCATCTGCTGGGCTCA